>NW_026555335.1:12134970-12572450 GCF_029017545.1 Prosopis cineraria
TTTTATAATATGCTATGAACTCTCTCTAGTCCTTTTTATAAATTATTTTTACCAATATATTAATATTAAAATATAAAAAATAACATGAATAAACATATGTAAATTTTAAATATATTTATATATAAAAAATGTAACAAGTAATGCCATGATAATTCTTCTCTCCTGTAAAAAGTAATTTTAAAAACACATTTTAAATATCTTATCTAAAAAATCATATTATAACGTATAAATAATCAAAGGGTGTATTTGATTTAAGGGAAAAGATTTTAATATAAGGGAAGGAGAGAGTTTTTAGGGCTTGTTTGTTTTCAGTTTTAAAACAAAAATTTAAAAACCTATCTAGTTAAGTATTTTTCAATTAGTTGTTTTCAAAATATTTTCATTTTTTATTTTCAAAAACAAAAAAATAGAAACAAATTAGTTGTTTTCATTTTATTTGTCTTGTTTTTAAAATACAATACATTCGATTATTAAAAATCATAGTTACTTTGATCGATCTATATTATTAATCTACATCATTAACTGCCTATAATAATCATTATTAGTTCATTTTTAAATTCTGAAATTGTTTATTAATTGACATAATCAAATAGATTTTCATTTTATTGTATGAAAAACAACTTTAAAAAATATTACAAAACTTTTTTTAAAAAAATAAATGAAATTAGAAACTAAACAAGTCTTTAATATTACCTTATTTGGTTCAGGAGCAGAGACAATAAAATAAAGTATATATAAACAACTTTACCATTACACATTATTAATTTTTTTAATAAATAGAATTATGAATATTTTTACCATGTAACTATAAGTATATAAATAATTATCATTATCAAATATTTATTAAAATATATCATTATTGAACTTATTAAAAAGATGAAATGAGCAATTAAAAGGAGCATGTTGGTTACTGTACAATCAAAAAACCCCTCCCTTCCAATCCCTCAATTCGGAGGAGAGAAGAGATTTTTTAAAATCTTTCTTTTCATTCCCTTAATTTTTTCAAATCAAATAAAGGAAGGAAAGTAAAATTTATCTCCTCTTCTTCTTCCTCCAACCAAATCCGACCTAAATGAATCTCATGCCCTGTAAATAACATCAATGGAACGGAGAGCAAATTTGTCGTCGTCAGTAGATTGGCCGGTGAGAGGCCACAAGCTTGACAACGTGATAGTCTTTCCAACTCACTATCAAAATCAGCATCCATTTTCCTCATAATAACTTTCATGACTTTCTATAGCCTTTTGTTACTTCACAGCCTCTCCTTTTTGGCCTTTTACTTTTTTCCCCATTTTCCCCTCCCATTCCCTCCAATCCACCCTAGCACAGTATTTTTTTAAAAAAATCATCATTCAGACACCCAGTTTAGGGCCAATCCATCCAATCACACCCTCTCACGTACTAAATAATTCTCGCAGCTCCTTGTGCCCCCATTTCATGATCCTGTGTGATCAAGTCCTCTCCAGTTCTGCTTCATCCAAAAACTCCCCTTCCTTCCATTGCCCAAAATAGCACTCGTACTTATCCATGTAAACATATAATGTAAACAGAGATTAGTGATCCTTTCTGTATTTAGTACATCGTTTGTACTCATCAGGCTCAATATTTTATGCCTCTAGTGAATATTTTAGGTTTCCTTTATCCGGTACACATCCAGTTGTTATCCCTTCATCAAGCAACACAATAAGAAAAATGATAATTAAATCTCAAAAGAACGAATTAATGAAGGTCAAATCTTTTATTTTTTTCTACAAAATTGATTGCATACAATGAAAGTTATGTTTAAAATTTAGATGACTTAATTGCAATGGAGACTGAGAATCTGATTTTAAAATATTTTAATTGATATTAGCAACTCTTCTTTTCAAAAAAAAAAACAATTATTAGGAATCTAATTGTCACTGATTCACTCTTTTAAAACATAACTGTCTTTCTGACATTTTTCCAAAAGAATATATCATCATTCAAATTTAATATAAATATATTTATTTTAAAGAACAAAATATTTAAATAATCAAAATGATTGATACCATATCACTAATTTTAAACTACTTGCAAGCGGATAACACTGTTATTCTCAACTAGCAAAGAATGATTTCTCTGCAAGCACCAACCCCACCCAAGACACATTAAATTATCAGTGAACTATTAAGTGAACATTGCCAGTAAGAAACAGCCTTAAAAGGCAAGAACAGTACACCTTACATACAATTACAACAGATTTAAGGCGTGCCATCCAGGATGATGATGATGGTTGGTATATGCAGTAGCCTCAAAATATATAAAGATAGTCATCAAGAACTCACTTTCAATGCCAACAAGTTTTTAGTAAGTTTGGATTGAATCGAGTGTTGTGAGGTGATTCCCAACTAAAATTTGCTATATTCCCTAACAAAGTCCCATCAAGCTCCTACCCTACGCCAAAGCCATGTGCACCCCAGATGTTCACCAACATCCCAGCTGGCTTACCACCAATGTCAGGTTGTAAAGCCCCTCCAACTCAAAACATTTCTCGATTCCACAAATCATAATCTTACCTACTTACTGCTCATCAATTGAAGCTCAACTTTTTTTTTTTTAACCTTATCAAGTAATGCAGAAGTCATTCAAAACTCAAAAGAACACATAATGATACTGACGATGATTTGTGTGACATGTTTCATCTTTCTCAGGTTCCCTTCAAGGTTGTTTTCTTTTTTCTATTTTATATTGCCTCCCCACATTGGCTTACCATTAAAATCTTTCTGAAGAGCAAATGCGGAGTCTCTGTTTTTTTGCTGTTCCTGTATTCCAGTTTGGTGGATCCTTCATTTGATCTTCTCTTCTCTCCTCCTCCTCCTCCTCCTCTGCTTCTTCACCTTCCTTGCTGCAACTGTCCGCTATTTCTGACTCTTCTTTGGGACTCTCCAGAGCTCTTTTCTCTTGCTCTTCTTCTTCGTCTTCAACCCCACCGTTTGGTCTTCTCAGGACTCCATTTTTTTGGTTCCTCCCCGCCGTCAGTTTCAACGTCTCCAACAATTCCTTCGCTGCTTTTTCCTTGAACCGCCGGTTCTTAATCAGAACCTCGCTAATATCGGCCGGAGTCATCCGTGCCTTCTCGATCACTTGCTCTAATTCCTTCATAACAGACATGTCCAAATCACCTTCTTCACATCCCAGATAGTTCTTGAGAAGAATCTTGAGTGATGAGAAGGAACAGTAGCTCATGAAAATGTGCATATCCATTCTTCCACTTCGTAACAGAGCAGGGTCAAGCTTCTCAATGTGGTTCGTGGTGAACACGAAAATCCTCTCGCTCCCACAGCAAGACCATAACCCATCAGTGAAATTCAACAACCCAGAAAGTGTTATTGAATTCCCACCATCTTCACCGCAAGCAGAGCCACAAGCAGCACCTCGTATTTCAGTACCAGGATCATAGTAACTTCTCGAACTACTATTGCTGTTCTTCTTCCTGTTCGTCAAGTTGATTGAGCAATCAATGTCCTCGATCACGATAATGGATTTCGAGCTCGTCTTCATCAGAAGCTTCCTCAGCTCTGAGTTGTTATGAACCTCTGTTAATTCCAGGTCGTATATATCATACCCGAGGTAATTCGCCATTGCAGCGATCATGCTGGATTTTCCAGTTCCTGGAGGACCGTACAGAAGGTAACCTCTCTTCCAGGCCCGACCCGTGTTCTGGTAAAACGATTGACCATTAGCGAAATCTTGCAGATCTTCCATGATCTCCTTCTTCCTCTCCGGGTCCATCGCGAGAGTATCGAACGTGCTGGGATGCTTGAACGGCACCGATTCCCAAGGGTGGCCCCTAGAGTCCAAGGACCCACCTCTTGAATTTGTGTACAATAACCGTTCCTGATTCTTCCTCCTAATCTCATTCGCTTTCTCCATAATGTAATCCAAGTACGAATTCAGAATCAGAGATTTATGCTTCTTTTTGATTCGGAGCGTGAAGCCTCGCTTCTCGTCCGGAAGCGGCCGCCACGAGAAGGTCTGGGCCTGCCTCGGCGTAACGACGTGCTCCCACAGCACATTGACGCCGTTGAAGGTGTCGACGATGCTGTCATTGCTGGCGAGGCCAAAGGTGAAGCCGCTGGAGTTGAGAGCGCGGGTGAGGCTGAGGCGGTTTCCGGTTATGGAGACGGAGGAACTGAGGTAGAGCTGAACGGCGTTGTAGAGCTCGTTGGTATTGACGCCGTCGATTTCCGTAATATCGAAGTAACAGTAGGAGGAGAACCAGTTAAAGATCCGGTTGAAGAACTTGACGGTGGCAAACCGGAGCTCCGGCGGAAACACCGTCTGAAGAAGAGTCTGACAGAAAGCAAACACACCCAGAAGCGACGCAAAAGAGGTCCAGAACTCTCTCATATCCGCTCAAATTCTCCGCCTTTCTTCCCTCCCAATGAATCCAAAGAGACCCAGAGAAGAAAGATCAGAGTGTGAAAAATACTACAACACAACCAACACGTCCCTCCTCTATTTATAGACACAAGAGGATTTGAAGAAGCATGTAATAACCCGGGGGAGAGAAATGGTGAGAATAAAGGTCTTGGAAATCCAGGGTCGCACTTCGGAGAGATTTATCAAAAATCAAGAATTTTTAATTAATTAAGAAACATAATAAATGGACCACCCAATTATTTTTCCTTGTGTCTTGACAAAACAATTGGGGCTTTAATCAGAGAGCATTGATTATCCTATTTGATTGATATGAGAGAATTTTTTTTTTTTAAAAAAAGTACTGGATGGGGTCTACTGCTAGTGGAGTGGGGTCTACACAGAGAGAGATGAGATTTGCATAATTATGGAAAGAAGAGAGGGATTGGGCAAATGGCTATGTATCAGAAAACGAACCCATTTCATTTGGAACTGAATAAATATGAAGGAAGAGAAAGAGATCGCAAGCAAACCAGTTGAGGGGATTTCGTTTACAGCTGGTGGCAGTGGCAGACCTGCAACTGCAAATGAGCTACCTTACAAGTTTTTTTTTTTTTAAGAAAAAAACTACGTATCTGATGCTGATGGAGATGTATCAGCTATGCATGTGAGTTTTTGCAGGTATTTTTATTATTAATTAATCGAAAATTAAAATGCAGGAAAAGACAATGCAATTTTTTTTTGGCCAAAAAAAGACAATGCAATATTGCATTGCAATGAAGCTTGAAACCTACAGGTAAGCTACATACATAGAACCGTAGAAGGGTATCATTTTGGTTCAGTGGCTCAGGAGAAGAAGGGAAAACCAACGGATCTAGATCATTAGGACAAATAATGAAGTATAGCTTATAATGGTATGGGATCAGATTCCTTCTGAGTATAAATTTCAAATGAGTAAAATGTTTGAAGTAATTTTCTTCTCAGTAATGGTATTAGATTATTAGGTTCCTTCTCACTTTCTCTGTGTATATAAGTCAAGAGTTAATTGCAATTTCAAATACGGATGACAATTGGACTGGTGGAGCGAGGAGGGTTGGTCTTTTTTTTTTTTTTTTTTTTGCCTTTTAAGGGTTTGTTTGTATTTATCTCGTTATTTTGTACTTCATTTTAATTTGTACTCTAACCCGTTCTGTCTTGTCTTCTCTTCAAAATACAGAAAGAAAGCTATGTATTTATAAGAAAATCTCCTTAAAATTAATCTAAGTAGTAGATTTCAATGTATTAATTATAAATAATTTGAGAAAAAATCCATGAATTTTATAAAATGTTTTTGTAAAAAAAAGGAGACTAAATTTATATTCTATAAAACAAAATAAGATCGGAAAAATATTAAAAAAGAAATTTTATAAATATTGATGAATATCAACTTTAGAGAATTTACTCCCATGAATATTATAATGGAATTAGAAGAACGAATTCTTTTAATAAAATAATTCAATATTTTCCTTTGAATTTTATTGCTTATTTTCAACTTACAATCTTGTTAACAAATTTATTGATTTTTTTTTTATGTGGAGGAATTTAGAATTCAAAAACATACTTCGAGTGGCGGTAAAAGTTCCCTTCCATCACGTGCGGGAATCAGATTACAGTCACGAATATGGATGTAGTTTCGCTGCTCTTTTTGAAAGAGAAAAAGGGAGAGGAAACAGCAAGGTGGTTATTTATTTATTTATTTATTTAAATAGAACATGAATCAAAGCATAAAAAAATACTGGGCTTTTTGAATTGGTTCAGAGTGAAAGCCATGGGCTATGCTAGGGGGATTTGGCTGTTTTGAAAAAATAATTATCTCTCAGTTGAATATGTGTGCTCTAATACTCAGATGTTTCATCTCTAGTTTTTTCTAGCTCACTTGTGTTTATGGGGAGACTAATTATTTGTTAGGTAAAAGTCTTTGGAACAATCCTGAACTACTGGGAAACAGTATCATGGGTCTTTGGTTGGTAGTAGGTGATTTCAATGCTTATTTATCAACTGAAGACAAAGTTGGGGGTGCTGCTCCTGATGTGTTATCTGTTAAACAATTCAATGACAAGGTATCTAAATTAGGTCTCTTGGAAGTGGTTACTGTGGGAGATCGGTTCACTTGAGATAATAACTTTGTGAAGGAAAGGCTTGATTGGGTTTTCTCTAATTGCGAGTGGGCTACCTCTTTTCCCCATTTTAAGGCTTATCATTTGACTAGATTTGGATTGAATCATAGAGTTGTTCTCATAAGAGATTCAAATCAACAGGGTGTTCATCAAAGACAGTCTCTGTTCAAATGTCAAGCAGCTTGGTTCCTTAAGGAAGGCTTTTGGGATGTGGTTAGATGATGTTGGCAAGAAGAAAGTTGGTGTGATAAGATCAAAAAAATTTAAATCTACTGCAACTCACTGGAACAAATCTAGAGTAGGTAATATTCCTAAAAAAAAAGAATCAGTTGCTAAGAAGAATTGAAGGTATTGATCGAGCTATAAGCGGGAGAGATTTCTAATACCTCAAGCAGTTGGAAGTAGAGCTTTGGAAAGATTATAATAAAGTCCTGGCCCAAGGAGAGTTACTATCATATCAAAAATCTAGATACAAATGGCTTGAGGAGGGATAGGAACAATAGATTTTTTCATGCTACTACCAAAATTAAATAAAGAAGGAATAGGATTGAAGCTCTCAAGGATGATCAAGGTAGCTAGGTTTTTGATAAGGAGGAGCTGAAACAATTGGCTTTAAAGTATTATCATGACCTCTTTAATTCAAAACCAAGAATGCAAGCCCTAACACTATCTATGTCTTCTTTTCCAAGTTTGGTAAGTGAGGATATTGCATTTCTATCTAGGGAGATCTCTGATGAAGACATCAAACAAGCAGTTTTTGAGATGGGTGGATTCAAAGAACCAAGACCATATGGAATTCAAGCTATTTTTTACCAACAATATTGGGAAGTATTAGGAAGTTCAATTTGTTCTCTTGTGAAAAATATTTTTCTTCACCCAGAGAAAGTAGAAGGGATTAACAATACTCATATCGTTCTCATAACTAAGATAGAGAGACTTGAGACTATGAAAGATTTTAGACCTATCTTTCTTTGTAATGTGAGTTATAAAATTGTATCCAACATTATTGCCAATAGAATTAAGCCTATTATGGACAAGATTGTTGACTAGCATTAGAGTAGTTTCATTACGGGATGGCAAAGTGGTGATAATGTCATTATAGCACAAGAAGTGATTAATTCCATGATGAGAAAGACTGCGGAAAAGGGCTTCATTGTAGTTAAAAGTGGACTTAGAGAAAGCTTATGATAGGCTTTAATGGTCCTTCATCAGAGATTGTTTAGAAGAGGTAGGTTTTGGTGACAAGATGTGTAGTGTAATGATGGCTTATATTAGTACCCCTTCAGCTAAAGTTTTATGGAATGGAGAGACTTCCAGAAGCTTTAGGCCTTCTCGTCGTCTGAGACAAGGGGATCCTATCTCCCCTTACATCTTCACGATTTGCCTAGAAAAGTTGAGTCATATCATTGCTAATGAAATTTCAAGAGGGAAATGGAAGCCTATCCAATTAGCAAAGGATGGGCCACTCCTTTCACACTTATTCTTTATTGATGATTTGGTTCTTTTTAGTGAAGCTTCTTGTAAACAAATGGAAGCTATAAATAGGTGTGTTTCTAAATTCTGCAAAGCCTTTAGCCAAAAAATGAATAAAGAGAAGACTAGATTTTTTGTCTCTGCTAATGTCCATATTAACAGAACTCTTAAGCTCAGTAGGGATCTGGATGTTAGTTTGACGAGTAATCTGGGTAAGTATTTAGGCACTCCACTTATCCATAGATGAGTTACTAATAGTTTATTTTTGCTCATCTTGACGAAAGCTAGAAAATATATGTCAGGGTGGAAGGGGAAGTTTCTTATTATGGTAGGGAGGATAACCTTGATTAAGTCAGTAATTACAACCATGATTAAGTCAGTAATTTCATCTTTGCCAAGCTATTACATGCAAACTATTCTTCTTCTTATCGGCATCTTGAATGAGTTGGAGAAAGTGAGTTGAGAGTTTTTGTGGGGTAAACAAGATAGTTCAAAGAAAGTGCATCTTTTAGCTTGGGATGTCCTTCAGAAGCACAAAGAAAATGGAGGTTTGGGAATTCAAAACTTGAAACATCAAAATCTAATTAGGAAACTTTATTGGGGTTTAATTAGGAACCCTAAGGCCTTATGGGTGCAAGTGTTAAAATCTAATTATCGATGTAGTGAAGGAGGTACCTTGAAGATTAAGAAGAGGGTGGGTGACTCTATCACATGGAGGTATACAAAATCTAAAATTCTTTCCAATTAGGGGTGGGTAAGAAGATCTTTTCAAGTAATCAAATCTCTTTTTGGTTTGATAGATGGACCCTAATAGATTGCCTCTTATTGACTTTGTGGAACATGGGAAAGAATTTATTGATTACATTGAGAAAGTGAGTGACTATGTTCTTCCTTCTAAAGATTGGGATGTTTATAAAATGTATCCCTACCTACCTAGACTTGTTGTGGACTATATTACTAGCATATGCACTCTGTGTAAGGAGAGCAAAGAGGACAAACACTTTTGGATCCATTCACCTGATGGAAACTTTTCTATAAAATCTGGTTATTCTTTTCTTCTTGCAGGTCAGACAGATAATTGTGAACCCATATGGCAACAAGTTTGGAGATGGAACATCCCAGAGAAGATGAAGAACCTTTTCTAACAGCTTATACACAACAGAGTCCATACAACAACCCTTCAGATCCATAAAGGACTTGCTATTTTAGGCCTTTGCCTTTTCGGATATGAGGAAGTGGAAGATACTATGTATTTATTTTATGACTATAAGCATGCTAAAAATTGGTGGTTTGAGTTTATATGCCCTGATTTTAGTCAAAAGTTTTTTACTTTAAATAGATGCAACTTGCTTGATTGGAACATGCAGGAGAAAGTGGGTTTATCTAGTACTTATTGTGTGCCTTGGCATTATGTTTTTGTGAATATATGTTAGACTATTTGGAGGAATAGATGTAGAGTTCTCTTTCAGGAATTTGATAGTGAGGTTATTGAAGAGCCCTACTCTCTTTTATTTAAGGTAGCTAATAATCACAAGTTGTTAAGCAAGATTTCTGTGTTGCATAATTTAAAATCGGGTTTAAATAGATATCCCTTGCATGAGAATACAATATTGCTAGAGACTGATGGCTCTACCTTAGCTGATAGTCGTAGCTCTTGTGGAGGCATCGTGAGAGATACAAGTAGAGATTGGATTCAACGTTTTAATTATAAGATGGAAAGTGTTCTAGCTACCATTGCTGAAATCTATGGTATTTTTAAGGGACTTGAGTTTTATTAGAAGAAGAGTTTTAGGATCGTGGAGGTCTTTTGTGATAGTGTACATGCCATCTCGCTTATCACAAAGGAAAATCATAGTTTCCACCATTTCATGGATATCATTGAGTCAACAAAGAGATTATTGTGTAGGAATTAGAGCATTAACCTCAACTTTATTTACCGTGAGGAGAACAAGATGGCCAACTATTTGGCAAAATTAGCTCATAGTATTCCTTGTGATTTTATACTTTTTGACCAACCACCTATTTTTTAGGTTTTGAGTCGTTGCCATTTTCTTTTTGGTAGTTTTTTAGTTAGTTTCATTTATGTTTTTTTTTGTTAGTGTCTTGTACCCTTTGTTTGTTCTTTTTTTGAATGAAGGTTCCTATGCATATTCAAAAAAAAAAGCATAAAAAAATGCAAGCAACCTAACCTAAAGTTAGAAAACATAACCTATCATCCTCTATCGCCTTAAGACAATAAACCGGGGGATGATCAAAGAAACTCCACCCTAGACTAGAGGTAACATTAGTCGTTAAAAAATGTGCACAAAAAGTTGCCTCTCTATACATGAGATTAATCATAACTTCGCAATTCTAAAGCAGCATCTATCGAGCTTTATCAATAATATCTTTGTATGGGTGTGACTCAGTCAGTATAGTAGATTTGATTGAGAGCTTTTGTACAATTAATAAATACTTGAACCTTATGGAAACCTTTAGTCTAACATAGTTGTAATCTATATATGATTCCTTGAAGTTCAGTAATGGCAATAGGAAAGGAACTAATACAGGTATTAAAACCTATAACCCAATTAGCAGAATTATCTCATATTACCACTCTACACTTTACTATCCCATCTTTGATAGATCTATCAATATCTAGGCGAACTTCACTTGGTTTTGGTCTGGACTACTTCTCCAAAGAAACTATATTCGCTCTTCCTAACTTGTTTAAGGTATGAAGTAAGCTGAGATTTGCTTTAGCTTTATAAAGTGTTGCTAGACCAAATCCTAGAACTTTTGTATCCTCAATAGAAAACGCGAGCTTACAACGCTCACACTAGATATCTTAACATATATCATCAAAAAGCACGTTCCACAGTACCTGCTTGGTAAAAACATTCCCTGCTTCTTTCTTCGGATTCCAATCTATCTATTTAGTAGCGTTCAACAACTTGAATTGGTTCTAAAATTTTAGCTTGACAAGCATTTTTTATCTAGAAATTGCATGTGGGCAATCTCTCAAAAGATAGAGAGCATCATTTTTTTCAATACATCCTAGCAAGCATTGGTCTGATGGAATCAAATCCGGTCTAAACCTCAACTCTGAAGTGTGTAGCCTGTTGTTAGCCATCAACCATAAAAGGACTTTGATTTTCTCAGGACCCTACCACCTCTAAATTTTTATCCAAATTGCACCCAAAGTAGTCTATGTACTTGTAAAAAGGAAATTATGCACAGAATGGATATTAAAATTGCCATCATTAGATGGTTTCCACATAATAATGTCCTCTTCTCTCTCAACTATTGAGATAGGAATACAAGCACTTTGTTGGATAATATGACTAGGCAAAGAGGTCATTCGATTCACATCCCACCTTCTATCAAGAGTGACATAATCGACAACAGACTCATTTTTATTGAAAGCAACATGAGTCACAAACTTCGAGAGTGGCTCACCACAAGGAGCCTAATTATCCTTCCAAAACTTTGTACTCGATCCATTCTTGATTCTCTTCCCTATTCCTTTTCTAAAGGTCTCCTAACACTTGCAAATACTTCTCCAAGTCAATGAAGCATTATTTCTTTGTCGTACCATAGGGTAAGAGTTATCTTCACACTTATATTTAGATTTAAGCACCTTAACCCATAATCTTCATTTTGGAGTAGCTTTTAACAAAGCCCAAAAATGAAGGCTTTGTTCTGTTTCCGTAAGTCCTTGACTCCTAATCTATCATTCTTTTTCTCCTTCAAAATACCATCCCAAGAGATGAGGTGGATCTTCTGTTTCTTATCCTTTAATCGCCAAAGAAAGCCCCTACACAATTTCTCCAACTAACTAATCAACTTCTTCGTTAGTAGCATAGTTTGCATGTAATAAGAAGGCATGGCAGAGATAACAAATTTAATAAGCACAGCACGCTCAACTATATTTAAGAACCCTTTTTTCCAGCTTGATAATCTAGCTCTCGTCTTCTTAAGAATAGGTGAAAAGAGTGCTAATAAAACACTCTCCTATAGATTAATGAGACCTCATGGCATCTTTCTAGATCTGTAATTAAACCAACTAGGAGTTTTTGACTAAGATCTAGAGTTATGTAAAAATGCACATTTCTAGAACAGCACATCTTTGTTTTTCTTTTGTTCATCTTTTGTTTACTCAAGAAGGTGGTTATTTTTCAATGAACCTTTTTCTTCTTCTCAATCTCTAATAAGCATGTGGTACGATAGTTTTTAGTTAACAATTTTTGAGACTAAACAAAATTTTCCCCCTCATAAAATGCTTTGATCATCAACCCATTAGCATTTTAATTAAATGCATAATTAACCCAATTCTAAATCAATTATAAAGTTGGGTTTGGATATATGATCCAATTCATCACAGGCGAACCATATTTTGATAAAATGAAATAACAAGTTAAGTTTTATGCATCATGGTGGCAGGTTAAGGGAGAGTGAAAATTAAGTATTGATCAATTTAGAGATGTGGTTAAATCAATAATTTTGTTTGAAAATAAAATAAAATTTTAATTTTATCCTTGTTTAAATAAAAAATTTCAAATGTACATTGAGTTTAAATATGGATGATGTTAGAAAAAACGTAAATAATACCCTACCAAGTTTCTTATATTAAGGGCCAAACAGTTCATCTAAAAAACATTAATTATTTTCTAAAATCAAAACTTCTAAAAACTACTCCCTCTTATTCTATTTATAAGGCATATAGTGGAAAAAAAATTATTTTATTTATAAATCACATTATGAAATTTTTATTATAAATTTTTCTTTTTATCCTGTATTAAATGCTAGAAAGAGAAAATATGTTATTGAAGTATGTATATTTAATAAAAATAAAGTTAAGACTTTGTTAAATTTTGAGATAGAATTAATTAATTTTATTTTTTTTTAATCTTGATAAAATATGTTGAGAATAATTTATAAATATAATAAAAAAAAAGTATCTCATGTTAGACAATGGGAGGAAAATGGAGTAGTAAGCTAGCCAGCAGCAATAGCAAAAAAGTCTCTCACACACATCGCACATTGATGCACACATATCAACAATTAATACATGTATTGCTTCCAAGTGAGAGTAGTAATAGTCGACGAACAATTGCTCCGCATCACCGCATGAGCAACCAAAAGAGTTAATAGAGTGAAAGCTGGATTCAATGAGTCGGACCATTTTTTGCAGTAAAAAAACAAATGTCGGGAGGAGATAAATAGGGGGGAGCAGTGCAGTAATAGAGGAAAGTGTAGGGAGTGAGGAAGACTGGGGAGTGGAGTTTCGTGGGATGCTACCGGCCTACCGCAGATTTGGCGGCCGGGAGGGACGAGACACGTGTCAAATAATGAATTCTTAGAAGGTGGGGGACCTTAATCACGTACTAAATCCTCCACGTTTGCCAACAGAAAGAATCAGAGTGAAATTCAGAAATATCAAACCAGGGAGGGCAGATCACACGACGATACGGGACTGGGATGGTTCTATCTCGTATGGTTGTATCCCGTTTCAAAAAGTGAACATTCGGGAGGACTGGGACAATCTCGTCTCATGCCTTGTTCTTACAAAAAAATCAAGATTAAAATTTTATCTTATGCTTTGTTTTATCTTAAAAGTCATTTTATCTTGTCTAGTTAGAAATTGAGATAGAACTGAAATGTTTCACAGTTCTGATAAATCAAATAATATTAAAAAAAAATTCAATAATAACATTTATTAAAATTTTAAATTATATAATTTATTATGTTTAAAATTAAAATAATACAAGTATATAAATCACAACAATTTAAAATTAATTATTAAATTACATTAATCACAACTACACATTATGATAGCAATTATAAGTGATTTCTAGATTATAAGAATAGTAATAACAGACAAGTCAAGTACAATATCAAATCACTATTATTCTATTTTAATTGAGATGTGCTAAGTTAATTAAAACAAGAAATACGATGTAAATAAAAGTTATTAAATATATAGATATAAAAATAAAATGTATTAATATAGTTAATATATTTAAAAAAATATAGTCCTGTTTACTCTACGTTATTAAAATTACCAATGTAAAAAATTTTAGTTTTATATAAAAATTACAAGTATTAAAATTATAATTGATATCTCGATAAGATAGACAAAATATGAAAAAGATAATGAGGTCTTTTAAAATGATAATAAGGTCCCATGAAAATGATGTGATAATTCTTTTTAAAAAATTTTGAAAGTTTTGTGACATTAATGTCTTCTATAAAATGATTATATTGACCTAATTTTTGATAAAAGGATCAAAGCATCACAGCCCTTCAAGTGTTCAAATGTGCTAGGCATGCTAGTGGAGTGTGTTCGCAAAAAAGCATGTTGTGATCAAATGATTAAAAAGGTTTTTAAAGTTTTTTATCACAATTTTTTTATAAAGTCAGGCAACTTGTGAGAGCAATAGTGGCGGGTACGCTGCAAGTGAGCACAAAAGCTTGTTGGAATCACCTAGTGAATTAACTACAATGGGGTGTTTTGTAAGGATTGAGAAATAGACAAGTTTAAGAAACTAGCTCAAGGGAAGAATTACATAGAGTAGGGGTTGAAGATGATGCAGAGTCAAGGTTTGGATAATTTGCTAGACAAGTATTAGATAGATTTAGCATAGTGTCAAGGGGCTCTAGTTATACACTCATTGTCTATTCACATCAAATGGCAACGATGCACCTCCATTTGAATTTGGCACTTGGCATCAATAAAAGCTTATTATTGTCTGTACTTCTAACCACTTGAAGGTGCTTATTGTGTGATGTGGTGAGCATGGGTGTGTCGAGATTCTCATATGGTGAGATTGGTATGTATGACCTAGTCAATTTTTTTTAAAATGCATCATTTCACTCATTACCGTGCGCTTGGGCCAATCTCCCTTTTTTCTGGCTCCGGGTTCATGAACCTTTTGCTTTGGGCTTGGTGCTCTAAATTCGGTACAAATAAACTTTATTGACTCTAATTTAAGATATAAGTAATTATTTTAGTTTAAGTAATAATTACTTTTCTCCTAACAAAAATTAAAATAAGATAGCAAATGATAAGTTTTGCTTGTAAAATTGTTTAATAACTAAAGTTAAACTGTTGTAAATATCATTAACTACTCTAGTTTGAGTAATAACTAATTTTTCTCTAGAAATGACAAAAATGAGATAAGTAATTATAACTTCCTCTATAAAATTATCAATCACTGAAGTCAAGATATTATAAATATTAATGATTATTTAAGTTTAAATAATGATTATGTTTCCTCTGGCATGACTAAAATGAGATAAAAATGATGAGGTATACATTACAAATTTTTTAATCACTAGTCCATTTCTTTTTCATCTTAAATGGGGGCATTATAGTCATTTTAGACATTAATATTATGAAGGTCGCAAGAGACTTGAAAAGAAATATCACACTTTGTAAAATCTTATTATCATTTACATATTTTAAAAGAATTTTACTATATTTTTATTTTTTATTTTTTTAAAAGTGACATATATTTTATATTCAAATTCAACAATGACTTATAAAAAATGAGTATTTATGAGTAGTATTGAAACAAAAAAGATAAATGAGCAAATTAATTTTTAAATTTTAGGTCAATTAACATCATAGATCTTAAATTCTTTCATCATGTACAATGTAAATTATTCCCCGAATTTTAAAAAATAATACAATTTGATCTTTTAAATTGAATTATGATAGTTAGTTGATTAGAAAATGGTGTAAAATAATAAAAAAATTATAGAAAAAATATTAAAAAAATTTGATCTTTTTTCATAATTTTTAAAGTGATTTTCTGATCAACAATAAATAACGATCGCAGTTAAATAAAATTTGAAAAAAATAATTTATACAATAAATAAAATTAAATTTATAATAATCATATTATTTGATATAAATTTAAAGAGATAATTTACTGATTTATTTAAAAACAATGCAGGTCGGTTACGGGGGGCTGTGTGCAGGAAGAGAGTCTAAAGCCTAAAGTCTAAAACCGCTCTACAGTGCCGCTAACCAGTAGCCGGTAGTTCTGTGGGCGTCGGGTGGGGGATAATGCCGCCGCAACATCTTCCCCTTTTTAATTCATTTTAAATTATTATAATATTGTTTCAATTATTTTATAATTTTATTAAAAAATATAATTAGAAACATCAACCTTATCAAAATTGGATGTTATATATCGCTAATGGTAGAGGGACAAGTTCTTAAAAAACAACCCCGGCATGATGTTTTCACTATCAAAGACGAGTGTGACCTTAACTAGATCTTCAGCTTGATATAAGCACGGGTTTTGTCTTATTTCAACAAAAACAAAAAAATAGTGAAAAGAAAATGTAAGAGAAAATTGACATAAATTACCCGTTCATCAAAAAATATAAATCAATCAATTTCTAGAGGCCTCGCAGTCCTATGAATCGCATATTATGGTTGTTCTTAGTCTTGACTTCTCACAAGGTACTATTCTTATCCTGCCTACGGGTTAAAAAAAAATATAAATTTAATCCTATTCACAACGTATTTCATTATTTTTTATACTTATTTTTACCACCTGTTCTTATCAGATATTAAGAGAAATTATTAAAAAATAATTTTATTTATTTTTATCGGAGAGTATTGGTAAAAATTAATTTTAAATTTTAAGATAAATTTTATAAAATTTAAATTTTTCTTTAATTGTGATGAAATATATTGAATATGATTTATAAATTAAACGACAGAAAGTATTTGCGTGGTTCGTCAGACCCATACTCCCTGAGTCCCTGTCAAGGTTGCTGGCCTCTACGAATGATTCCTGTGGGACGAGGCCTTGCAATACCTAGTTTTAAGAACTCGCTTCATTGCTGGAAAGAACGTAGATAGGATGGATTGAAAAAATTAAAATAAAAAAAATAAATTATTATTTTCTGATAACAAGTACTATTCTCTCTGTTAAAAAATATAAAATATTTTTAATTAAATTTTATTCTTAGTAAAATAATTTTTTTATTTTTAAATTAATCCTATCTTTTTATATTTATCTTTATTAAATATTCTATAATAAATATAAAGTCACTCATTAATAGGAATATTTTAAAAAAAGACAATAATTATATATTGAAAGATTAAAAATTTTCTACATTTTTAAATATTAAACTCTTAAAAAAATATTTATATTTTTAAATGGAGGGAGTATAGTAAAATCCAATATCAAATTATAATTTTATATTACAAATGTGAGGATCACTTCACTTTTTACAAATTTTATGAATTATAATTTTTAATTTTATTAAGTAAATTATCTTTCTTACTCATAAATACCTATTTCTTCTTTGAATGATAATCATTATAATTTTACTTTCATGTCGTTAATCCGTTTTATTCTCTTCCTTTTTATAAACCAAATGGACCTTAAGTGATTGATCCGTAGCCAACCCTCAATTTTGATGAGTTTAGCATGTTTCGCTGAGTCATGTGTATTATATCTATGCTTATCAATTTAACATCGATTTGGCTCAGAAATATATTTATGATAATAAATATAAAAAAGGAATTAGTAAAAAAACTTAACATTTTAAATATCCTTCAAAAAAATAAAAAATTAAAATGATATTATAATGTAATAATTAAGAGTGTAAGAACATTTTTAAAAGTTTATAATTTTATTTTAAAAAATTAAATTTTTAAAGTTTTATTATTATGTTTTCTTGCTATGTGTAATCTCATTTAAATTATCTTAAAATATGAGATAAATGGAGTAGTTACTAGTGTTTTGTATTATAATTTGAAGGTGCTAATTAAAACTAGTTAGAGTATGCTCTCTTTGGTGCCAATTATAAGGTATCTCCAATAATCTTAGCGGAACAAAAGAGAGGTAAAGTCATTAATTTTGTCCAAAAAATAAATATCCAATTTTTCCCCTATTAAAATTATAATTTTTCAAACTTGCGTTAAATTCTATCCATACTTAATGTATTTAAATAGATGTAATATTTATACTTCATCAAGTGTCTTGTATTCTTTCTGATAAAAAATATAAGCCAATTTTAACAATAATTTGCATATCGATAAAATCCATATTTTTTGAAAATATATTCTTTTTTTATTCTTAATTCCAATTTATAATAAGTGATAAGAAGATTATAAATCCACAGACACAAAAATTTGGGTTAATAAATATAAGAAGTAAAATAAAAAAAATTACAAGTATGAAGTTATTTATATTTTGGATCAAGGTTAACCAGGAGAAAATGCATAATTCCTTTGGTCTTATTTATAAAGGAGATAGGGAAAATTTATTTAGCTCCTTTGTACGAGTTATTTAATTAATTTTTCATCACAAATTTTTTTACTTGACTTTTATTAAATTTGAAGAAGGAAAATATGTTGTCATGTTCTATTTATAAGATACTTTTTAAAAATAATTTTTGATTCAAAATGTAGTGTATCTTATAATAATTAAATCATTTTTTTCCAATTTAACATTGCTTAATTAGGGTGAAGGTATTTAGTATAATTATATCATTATTTAAAACTAAAGATGAAAATGAAAGTATATATCATTTTTTAATGATATCAAGGTAAAAATATACTCCCTCCATTTAAAAATATAAAAATTTTTTGAGGAGTTGTATATTAAAAAATGTAAAAAATTTTAGTTTTTCAAGGTATAATCATTATCTTCTTTTTAAAAGTGTCTCTATTGATAGTGATTTTATATTTATAATAGAGTATTTAATATGAGTAAATATAAAAAGATAGAATTAGTTTGAAAGTAAGTAATCACTTTATTATGATAAAATTTGATTAAAAATGCCTTACATTTTTAAATAAAGGGAGTATAAAACAGTTAAAAGTGTCTTATAATAATAATAGGAGGGAGTATTTAATTGGCACAAAATTAAAAAATTGTTAAATGTTTTGACACAATTAACAAATTTTAAAGTTTTTCTTAATTTTAACAAAAACATATTGAAAATACATTATAAATAAAATTATAAGGGTATATTTTAAACAAGATAAAGTATCAAGGGCCAAAAAATTTGTTTCCTAAAAAGCAAATATAATGGGGACAGGAGGGAATATCGACAAATTAATTTGCTTCAAATGCAATAAAAATGAAAGTAAGTAAACTTAATATCTGGTTTAACATGTGTTAATGAGAGGGGAGTACGTTGAGCTGGAAGCCAAGCCACACGAGAATGAACCAGAAATTAAATATGCTGACTCGCGGAGAGAGACAAGAAGTGACTAGACCTAAGAGAAAGCCAAGTCCCAAAGCTAATTATTAATTATGAATTAATGTCGAGGTTGGGGGAGGTAGGGATAGGGTGCGGAGGATTGCATGTACGTATGGTGGAGGGACGGTGTCTAATAAATACCATTTCAAATTCTATTTATAAAATACTTTTTAAAAATAATTTTTAATTTAAAATACAGGATACTTTATAATTTTATTTTTTAATTAATATAAAAATATTTAGTATTGTTATATTATTATTTAACAATAAAATATTTTTTACTTTTTTATAATATTATATGAAATGGTTGAGAATATTTTATAGCATACACAGAGAAGGAGTATAAAATAAGAAAAGAGAGGGAGAGAGATGACGTGACCGGTGAAGGAAATGCATCCAAAAAAGAGAAGATAAAAAACGAGAGAAGGAAATAAGAGAGTGATGGCATCACGCTAACCCCAAAAGATTGCTTCTGAACAGAACAGGTCAGTGACACAGGCACGGTCCTCTCTCTCTCTCTCTCTCTCTCTCTCTGTGACTCCTCTGATCTCTTCCGTACAGTTTGTTGATGCCTACGTGAAATCACTGCTTTCCTCTCTCACTCAACCTCCCCCAACTCTCCACTCTTGCTCTTCAAATCGAGCGGTATATAATAATAATAATAATAATTGTTACTTGCGCGGTTGAAAAATATAAAATATTTTTAATTAAACTTTATATTTTAATAAAATAATTACTTCTTTTTAAATTAATATTATTATTTTATATTTATTTTTATTTAATAAAATATTTTATTTTAAAATAAACATAAAGTAATTTTTAATTAAGGACATTTAAAAAAAATACAATGACTATATATTGAAATATTAAAAATATTTTATATTTTTTAATATCAAAATAATAATAAACGTGCTCCTACATATATTTATAAGACTTTTTAATATATATTTATTAAAATTTAAAAATATTAAAATATTATT
This sequence comes from Prosopis cineraria, assembly GCF_029017545.1. NCBI lineage: Eukaryota > Viridiplantae > Streptophyta > Magnoliopsida > Fabales > Fabaceae > Prosopis > Prosopis cineraria. The sequence continues at coordinate 12,155,177 of NW_026555335.1, forward strand.
AATTTTATTTAAAAATTTAATAAATTTTTAATTTTATTTTTATTAAATATACATCTTTCAATAACATATATTTTCTCCATTTAAAGAAGGGAAAAAAATAATAATATAAAATAAATAACATGACTTTTAAATAAAATTTTTTTCCCTCTCTAATTTATAAGGCGAAGAGCCAAAGAGAGAATGATTTTATGTATATAAGTTACATAATTAATTCTTTACCAAAACTCTCTATATTTTATATTAATGTTGGTAAAAAGTAATATATTATTAAAATATGTATATTTAATTGAGGTAAAATTATAAACTTATTTTTAAATAATTAATAAATTTTTTTTGATTTCAGTAAAATATGTTAAAATTAATTTATAAATAAAATTAATATAATATATTAAAAAATTTTGTCGTAAGGGTTTTTTATTCATATGAATTATTTTTTATTTTAAGAAAATATTATTAAAATTTTTTCTTTTGAGAAGATTGATTTAGCATGACTCCTTTAACATGCCAAACTGTTTTTTTAATAGCCAATTCTAAAGGAAAGCACAAAGAAGCATCTTCTAATAGCCAATTTTTAATGCTTTAGTCAAAAACCAAAGATGCCAATAGGCTTAACACTATTTTTTTATATTATACTTATTTAATAAAATATTTTATTTAGAATTATTCCTGAAAATAATTTATTTATTAAAAATATTTTAAAAAAAGACATGTTAAATACATTTTAAAATATTAAAAATATTTTGCATTTTTTAATAGTCAATAATTAAAAAAATGTTTTATATTTTTTTAAGGTAAGGGTCATATTTCCATGTCTAATCAACTGTTGCACTCCAGACAATATCGTCCTATGGTCGGTGGTCCAACATTTGACTCGAGAACACACTAACAAGAGCCCGTAGCAAACTTGGATACTCTCTGAAGCCACAAATATTTCACGAGAATACACATCAAGTGAATGTAGCTGCACGTACATGCTTCTGTGGAAGCTGCAAAATTACTGTGTCTGGATTAGAGTTTGTGTTTTTTTAAAGTATGTGATTTATATTTGGATGCTCTTCTTTCAAGAGTCAGCTTTGCCAAAAAAAAAAATTGAAAAAAACCATACAATCAAAAGCAAGAAAAACAAGTTTTAAACTTGACCATTATTTTGGAATAAAAACCATTAGGGCTGACATTTTTTAAAACAAGAAAAATAAGCCTCTTAAAGCAAGAAAAATAAGCCTCCAATCAGTTTCTGGGTTGCTAACTAAAGCTTTGATGTTCTCTAACTGGAGAGAAGGGGGAAAGTAGGTTATTCTAATTTACTTTTCTCATTGCGGGTCAGAAAAGGGGGTTTGGGGGGGGGGGGGCGAATACAGTCTTCTTACTTTCCCTAGCCCACTAGTCATAATAAGATATATTGATTTACAAAGCCATAAATCCAGTCCTAACATTATTCACATGGCAATAGGGAGGCAAAACACAGCAAAAAGGAATACCACTATACTTTCGAAGGAATACTATATTACTGTCAACAACTATACTTTTAGCTGACCAAACCAAAAAAAAAAAAAAAGGACAAAGGGGGGTTAAAATGAAAAAAATCAGGGTGCTTTTAGACAAAAAGTTTCTGCGTGGTAGATTGGAATCCAGCAAGGAGCAGGGACGCTTTCAATCAATGGCAATGATGAGAAAACCAACAGATACATACATGAGAAAAAGTGGGTACAGGGCAAGAGCTTTTCTCCTTGGGTTGACGGCAGCACTCATGAAAGGATATGCAGCCCAGGAGCTCCATCCCAATGTAATGCATACCACAATTATTTTTATCGTGACGCTGCCGTTCAACATGCAGATTAAAGCACCCACGTCCAGAGGGAACAAGCAATACCCCAGAAGACTCAGACTCTGAAAGAAAATGATCTGTCCACCCTGAAATTTTCAAGTAATAGACCACACACTTTGTCAGCTATGTTGCTGCCCTAGCACTGTCACCCTTGAAATACAAATCAACATATTTATAAACACATGATGATGGTGGTGGTGAGAGTCTTGTTTCTGCCAAAATCCGGGCTAGAATTCTAGCCATTTATTTATTGTTTTGCCAGCAAAGGGCTATAATTCTAGCATAATAGTTTATTTTATAAGAAGGAGCCAGAACAAATGAATTTGGTTCAGATTGAACACAGCCCTAGCTGTATTAAAAGGCCTGCAACTATCAAAATGGGCTGGTCCATCCAAAGCAAAATCCATTTTGCATGCTGAGGAAGAGGTGAATGAGGGTGAAATATGATTTACTTGTGGTTTTGGAAATCTGAATATAGTGCAAATTTCTTAGTTGAATTATATATACATATATATATATATATATATATAAGAGGGAACTAACCCAAAATTACAAACAAAATCAAAGTAGGTGGGAATTTAATCCCAAAATATCATTTTTTTATTTGTTTTGATACCTTTCTGGCGTGAATATATGACATTTAACGCTGTCCAAGTTAAAATATACTTTTTTTTTGGGTGGGGGTAGCCCAGCCCAGTCCAAAAACCTTAACAAGGGTTGATCGGGCCAGACACGTGAAGGCCCATTTTCTGATTATGAAGCACTTAAGGATCGGGTTGGCTATTTTGACACCTTGAAAGCAGCACCACAAAATGATCCCAGGGAGAAATGCAATACTGTCATAATGATTTTTTTCTTTTGGCCTGAAAAAACACTGATAAAAGTTGACAAGATATTAGAGAGACTGCTACCAGAAGAAGGACATTCAGTGTCAATATTACAGCACCAGCAGCAAGTAGCGCAAATGCAACAGCGAAGACGTCAGACTGACAAACAACCAAAATTAACAGTTAGTAGGATTCAAAGAAAACCAATTAAACTATCATTATAATAATATAACGCATCAACATTATACAAAACAAAAGAGGGGGTGAGGGTGGGAGGACCAAAACAAAAGCAAATAAAAAGGTACGAAGAAGGAAATTGAACATCAACTTAAGAAGGATTCCAAAAAAGCAAAGTGAAAAACTTGTTACGGGAAAAAGAAAATTATTTGCCATTATTTTCATCATCGAGTGATAAAAGGACTCTGACTTGCACGAAACTGTGTGATCTAAAGTAACAGTGTCGATGGCCTAAAAAAAAAAAAAAACCAGTGTATTGCAGTGTCACTGCCATATTGAACCTACACTACTCTGTTGATGGATATCCTTTGGTAATGGCAATTTATTACAATTTCCATTTGCATCTCAAAAGCAACATTTTAGAATTGTCCTCACAAAACTAAAGTTTTTTTTTTTTTTTTGGGGAAACCTTTGAAGAACTGAAGCAGATGTTTACCATATCAGAAGCACCAGCTCGTGAAAATTGTTAGATACCATGTCAATGGTTCAGTTCATATGAATGGCATGTGCAGTATACAAGCTGAGCTAAAGGACTTGACCCTGAATAAACTCCTAAAGTGGAGTTCCTGTCAACCAGATACTCTAAAACTACAACCACCTCAGCTAATCAATGATGAAATCCATCTCCGACTCATTTCCAAATACAATCACTGATCAAAAGTAGCAGTTGTTTATTCATGTGAGTGAACATGGAAAAAAAACCAATGAAACAAAATCCTAGATAGTAACGTCATGATTTTTCTATATTTGCAAGAAAGGACACAGAGATGCTAACGAAAAAATCATGTGCACTTGAAGCAAGTTAGAGATACATTTTTACTAAAGATGAAAAAATACGTTCCAGAAGTACAGATGCAGAATCAAGAAATTATAAAAACCCTATGAAGTTAGATAAAAGATATGCCCAATCTTGTGCTTCTATGCAATTAATGAAATACAAGCTAAAATCAAGATATGCAACCAATATAAAAAATGAAACCAGGATTGTAAAGCTTTACTTTGTTTTCAAAAACAACATGCTCCACTCTATATGGGGTAGGGGCAACAGACACATGCAATCAACAATTCTTGAACACTTGAAGATTTGAAGAACCAAATCCCACAATGAATTCAAAGTACCCCGGTAAGACCAGATGGATATAAGCTTTAGTGCCATCACATCTTAAAGAAAAATTTTAATCATCATCATCAATAATACGGCTCCATAGCTAGTTTAGAACTCAATCATAATATCTATCTCTGTCGTGGGAGTGCAATAACAATTTGGCACAGATTAGATATGCTTCTTAATAATAACTACGATTTTTCAGCAATTGTATCGATCATTACCATTGTAACTACTATGGCTTCATAGCTAGTTTAAAATTCTATCATGGCCACTACATATCTGGTGGAAATGCAATGGCCATTTGGCACAGATGTGAAATGTTTCTTAAGAAGCCAGGTTATAATATGGACAAGGAGTTCTCTATCCACACGGAGGTTCACAGAACGAGCCTGGCGATTTTTTAAAGGGACAGCCTGCGAGCTCATGCACGTGGTGACTGTATTGAAATAGTCTCATGAATCAATGTCCTGATTGTAATAATAATAAAAAAATGCAGCCTAAAATAACTATCATTCTGTGGCACCAACTACACAAACACACAATGAATCTCAAGAGCCTAAACAGAGACCTCATTGAATGTTACTGTATGTAAAGGAAAGTATGTTAAATATTTCTGAAGATTTGTAGGTTACAAAAGCGATTTGTCATAAAAAATATATATAAATCTTCAATTTTATATGTACTACACAAATACACAAAATCAAACACACTTTTTTGCCTTTCTTCTGATTTTCGAGTTCAAAACTAACGTTTGGCCTCCGCTTTGGAATTTTGGGGTTTAGCTTTTCTCAGGATGAAGGACATGTCCTGCACAGGAAAGAACCCTTTAACGGAAGTTTGATGTTGCAAGGGCCTGAATAAATGGCTTGTTATTTTAATGCACCAATAAATGGTTCCATCATAAGATACATTCACAGCTACACACATTTGTAACAGACTCTTTTATGGAGTATTCCTGCATAGACTAGGTGCATCATGCCAACCATACACCAAATAATGGCCACTAAAGCTATTTAGACTAACCGTCCTAAGAGAATCTGATATCTGAAAATATCAAACCAACTGCCAATTCCCATTGGTTTGGTACTGTTGGATTGGTCCACCATAAGCATGCAGAAATCTCTCCTACTTTACGTCATTCTGGCACATTGGTCTGAGTCTTCAGACAGTAACATCCACAAGACCATAAACTCTCTAAATGAATAAATAAGTACAATTAATTAGAATCCTTTTAAACCATTTCCTATACCATTTACCAGTAAAGATCATCCAGAGAAATTTATCAGAATCATCAGCTGAAGTTTTATCAGAAGTTCAGAACCACCTATTTGAAGGGGGGAAAATCACCGTGAAATGTCATAATGATAAATAAAAAATAACAAGGTTTCAACATAGCAGGATAGAAGTTCAGTACTGTCGTTGGTGTTTCTTTTGATTCGAATAGAAATTCCCAATGGCCGAAAAAAAAAACAGCAGGATATTATAAAGAATCCTACATTCACTCCTCATATTAAGAGACAAAATGAAACCCTCAGTTCTTCTTAGCATTGGCTAAGCAATGCAGGTGATGACGTGATGTTAGCTTCACAATCTCAATTGAAAAATGAAAAGAAAAAAAAAGATACTCAAATTTCCAAGATTAATTAATTCGTAAGCTCCGCAAAATGAACTTTTAAATGAGAAACTGCTCATTCATGAGCCACCAAAAATAATGAAGACACTATCTGCAACTGCATGCATACCTTCTTAACAGATGCGGACCATGAAAGAACCAGACCGAGGAAAACAATAAAGAAGAAGGGTCCCCAGAGATCCCAATCCCTCAGAGCCATCCCTGGATCCTCACGGAAGGGGTTAGGGAACACAACCTGCTTCAGATTATTAACAATCCTCGTCAGATCCCTTTTAACGGTGTCCAAGACCGGCTCCGTCAACGTGTCAGGAGGGATGCCGAATCCACTGGGCGCGATACTAGGACGGCCATTGCTAGACGACGAAGTTGGAATCAGAGGAGGAGGGGTGGGAAGAGCCGATGGCTTCTGGTTGGAAGATTTCGGCGCTGGTGGAATGGCAGCAGGCATATAAGGCGAGGAAGATACCGGAATTGAAGCTCGAGGGGGACTGGGAGGTCTGGCAGGTAGAACAGTGGTGGGGCCCGATTGGACGCTAGCACGAATGAGGTTCTCGATCTCATCAATGTCGGACTGGGACGATTGGTGCAGAGGTATGGTATCGCCGTGAGACATTTTCTCTGCTCCTCAGAATGGGGATTCAGGGAAAAGGAATTTCACAGGAGACGAAGGAGAGGATGAGAGATCAGAAAGAGAGAGTGGAGGGTCCGAATACAGAGAGAATAGAATTGTGAAGAAGGATCGAAATAACGTGACTGAGAAGCAAGAAGCTGACATGAAAATGGTTGCAGGGCAGGAAAGCGCCAATGGAAGTGCATTTTTGGACTTCAGTTGGGTTTTGTATTTTATACTTTTCACAATTTACTCGTTTGGCCCACCCAAAGATAACTAACTATTTTGACCTATTCACAGATGCGTTAATAATTCCGATTTCGTCTCTCCTGCATTTTGTTTGATTGACCTAACAACAATGACAACAATAATGAGTCTTGTCCTGATAAATAGAGTCAGCTATAAACTGTATCACATTAACATGTTTTATATGTTTGATTAATTTAAATATAAAAAAAATTTTCCTCCCTTACATTTTATTTTTAATCATATCTAGTCAATTTATTTTCATGTCAACATATTTTTATTATGTTATCAAATGGGTTGATAGAGTTACAGTGAAATTAACTTCTTCAGTATCAGCTTATTATTTTTATGTGCATTTTTAAAATTAAAGGGACTAACATTATGAAAGGATCAAAGTAAAGTGATTGGGAACCACAAAATAAAATTTTAGACGTTAAAAACAAAATACAATCAAAATATAGGAACCTATTATTGTATTTTTTTTTTCTTTTAAATATTATTGAAACATGTTGTTTAAAAAAATATTAGATGAATGAAATAATTCTACAAAGTCTCTCTAAAATTAATGGAGAAAATTGAAAAAAAAAAGAATATTAATATGTCAAACTCAATATTATCATTAAATCAAAAGAATGACTGCCCTCAGTGAAGTGTGGGGCTAGTGACTTGCAGCCTATTCTCCTAGAACTGGATCTTTCCAGCGTCCAATGCTACCATGGTTCACAAACTGGGTATTGGAATTTGTAGTGGTGAGTCCTATGAGATGATATGTTAATGAAAAAGGAAAATATAATTATTTTATACAATTTTATTATGTTTTATTACTTATCATTGTACTTTTTTTATTATTCCAAGTCCTTATAATTTTTTAACGTATAATGTTAGCTCCTTTATTTTTAACTGTGTCTAGAGGAATATGATACAATACTAATCGTGTTAAATTATCTCACGTGTAGTTAATATCATTTAGCCACACATCAAAGGAAGGTTAGGTTTTATTTGGTTTGCTTTTACAAACTTTAAACTCGCCTTTTCATCTCTGCTTTAGTTTCATTCACCATAAAAAGATGCTCTAATCTATTTTATTTTTATTTTTCTGATTTTGAAGCAAGTGATTGTGAATTCTTTTTTGTTAATGTTTGATGTTTGAGTTTATTTTGTCTCTGTGTAGTTGGTGTAGTCTTCAATTTCTTCCAATTGATTTTCATTACTTTATATTTTGTGATTGCTCTGTCTTTTTCTTTCTCATTTTAACATTCAACTCAACACCATTAATTACACATTAGATAATTTAATATTGTCAGTACCACATTGTGATCCTTCTAGGCATATTTAAAAATAAAATAACTAACGTCATAGACAAAAAAAATTGTAACGACCAGCAAAACCAAAGTACAGGGACCAATAAAAGAGTATGATAAAACTATAAGGACCAACAGTTATATTTTTTTAATAGAAATCATAAATTATTTTTCACAATCAAATTATGTTGGGAAAACAACTATTCCCTAGCATTTGGACTACATTTGGTGTGATGGGCTTAAAAGAATAATTAGTCAAGGCCAAATTCAATCTAAGGAAAATTTTAGCCCAGCAATGAACCAGCCCTGTGAACTGAAATGGAATGCCATGTTTAGGGAGTCTAATGACTTAGTTTTATCTACTTTGCCCATTACCCAAATTTCACAACTCATTCACTCTCACCACTCTACATGATGAAGTGCACCTTCATGATTTAATGGCATAGACAATTACCTACTCTTTCTGGTGCCAAAGTTCAAATTTAAAAGGGTATGCCATTGCTATTTTCCTATAAATAGGCAAATGATCGTGTAATTTAAAGGCTCTTGACACTTTACCAAATCTACCAAACTTATACAATACAAACACGAACATTGACCTTGACCTTATATGCTTGGTTCGCCTAGTGCGGATTGCATCATCTATGCAAGCTCAACTTCTTAAGCTAGTTTGTATTCATTTTTTCTCCCCATTTTCATAGAGCACTAGTTATATTACCGCACCAGTAATACAATCAATCTTTGTACATTGCTTGGCATATTTATAATTTCTCACATTCACTTGGCACTCCAAGGAAATTGTGATAAAGAATCTTCTGAACCCACATGATTATTGATTTGACTAACACTTTTGAGGACATGCTCCTTTAGCACACCTGACAAACCCCTAAGAGACACAACGCTCTAACTCGTAATCCTAAAAAACAAGCCAACAGCTCTATTCAATATTATAAAGCATTTTTAATTGAATTACACACTTAATGAGTTAGTTAATTGTCTTTAAAGTTACACACTTTTTTTTATGTTTACCCCTATTTAATAGGCCATCTCAATTAGAAAACACTACTACAAAATTAGGTATTAATGACGGTTATTTTTGCCATAGTTATGAATCATCATTTATTTGTCTATCATTTAAAGTTCCTTAATAAATAACAGTTATATACCCATTATTTATTCTTGTGTATAATTAACTCGTCATTTAAAATATATTTTTTGGTCTCTTCTGTAAATTATGATAGAATAAATTAAATGATGTGTATTTAAAATATCTAACATTTATTCCAAGCATAAAAAACTAACAAATTATTTACCCATAATTTATAGTGATAATAAATGATGGTTAATTAACCCGTCATTTAATATATATATATATATTGGTCTTTTCTGTAAATTAGGACAAAATAAATGAAGGGTATTTATTCCAAGTATAAATGACAGGTAAATAATTTATCCATAATTTATTATTTAAAAAATTATTATTCCACGTTAGTTATTAGAATAAATGATAGTTAATAATAAATGATGGATAAATTATTTACCCATGGTTATGGAAATAACCATTATTTATTCTATGGTTTTTTAAATAGACGAACTGTTATTTATAGCAGTTCTTGTAACAACAACACAAAATAATGACTATATGGCAATTTCAACATTTCTAGATATAAATACCAATTGAATTGGATTGTGATCAATTGTAAAATGAATGAAAAAAAATGCATCTCTTATTCTAATTTATCAAGAAATCAATGGATAGAGTTTTCTACAATAAACTAATTTACCAACTAGTAACAAAAACTAATTTTAATTTCTAAAGTAAACTAGTAAACCATAAACATTAATCCTACTTTCACTAACTCTATTGATTTTTTTCTTTGTTCAAGGACCATACTTGAAACATATACCGACTCTTCAATTACCTTATTTATTTGTGCATTCGTGAGTTCTTTAATATAAGAATCCTCACAGTATTACAATGTATAAATTATTCATTATAAATTAATTTTAATAAATTAAATTCATTAGTAATTGTAAAGTAAATATTGTTGGCATACCGTCTCAAGAATTGTGCTCTCGTTATGGATAATGATATCCTTCATGAACCTCATCATAGAAAAGCCACAATTCAACCTATTTCTCATTTGTCCTGGGCATTACAAATTAAAGAATCAATAAATATGTATTAATGCATTAAAAAATTATGAATATTTAAATTCAATAATGATATTAATCACCTTTATTATATTTCAAGTGTAGGTTGCATCAAAATTTATTAATGATCTTGTAATTATTTGATTCATATTTGAGTGGAACAACACATTCACCTTAATAAAAAAGACAAAATACATGTCAGTATAAAATTTGAATAAACAAATAAATATATGAGATACTTATTATGGAATTTTCTTCTTTATTGGTTCAGCCTTTTATGAAGAGCTTATGACATGAAACAAAAATTGCTCCTAAACCCTCTTGCTTGATCTTTGCATTTAAATAAAGTTGAATATTAGTATTGTACATATCCATAAAATAAACTAAAATTATATAGCCTAAATATTAACATTCCATTTGTTGCTCAATTTTTGCGTATCTTATATGCCTTTTCTTGTAAGGGTATGGATATTTCTCATATACTTCTTTCTTTTTGTTGCTCAATTCCTATGCAAAACACATAGAATTATATTAATAAATGTATATATATTGACAATAAAAAAATTATAGTTCTCACTTAAAATTATTCCTTGAGACGTTGGACAATGAATTCATCTTATTATTCTTGTAAAACTAATGGCTTTATGAATTTGAGGATCTTAGAACTAATGTTCCTGCTTGATTTTTTAATGTATTTTGCTCCAATGAAATACCAAAATGTCCACATTACCTTCCCATTGGTTGGCCTTGCAAGCATGCTAAATTGATATAGTAATAAGTTTGGAGTATTCTAGGTCGAACCCAAGAGAAAATGGTGATTTTTGTTATTAGAACACAACAAACAATAATCAATTTAGAAAACTAAATTATGAATTAAAATAATTAAACAAAAGTAAATAATCATAGACTTTAAGAACAAAATGCCAAGGATCGAATTCACCTATTAGGATGCTCTACTTTGACTTACCAGAGTTTATTCCTATTCAATTAAATTAACAATCATTATGAAAATAAATTAATTACCTATCAATAGATTAAGTTGTATTTAATTAAAGTTAAATCAACTATTGCTTAATTTTAACCCTTTAATTAAACCATTAGACTACAATTAACGTTGCCATAAACTTATAAATTATTTCTAATCTAGTTATTTATGATTACTTTCTTAAGTCTAGACTCGCTTTTCTCTTCTTAGTTCATCAAGCAAGCCCATAGATAGAGAATATATTGGCCAAATATAAACTCAGAATTGAAGAATAAGGAAAAGTAAATAAAATTAAATAACTACTCTTAACGAGTCATAAAACAATAAATCCAAAACAACAAAAAATAAATCAAAGTAAATAAAGAGTAGAAACATATCAATCAGGCAACTCTCTACCCTGATTGGGAATTTAGAAATCAAACATAAATTTAGCCATAAACATTCCCAAATACATCAAACTATTAAGAAAAAAAAAAGAAATGAGCACAGAAAATCACTCCCATATCAAATAGATTAGCCTCTTGTTTCATATTAGCTTTCCGGATCACGTCTTTGTTAAAGTGTGTCTTTCTTATTGGTTATTAGGGCCTATTTATAGTTTTTCACACCTTAAGGAGTCTTAAAATTGGTGCTTTATGTCTCTTTTAAATTAGATCCGATGGTTCAGATTGTTCCACAAAGAATTGGACCCTCATGTGTCAAAAATCCTTCATTTGCATATGGTTGTGTCAATGTATTATTGTCCATGTACAAATGAGAGGTGAGGCAAGAGATCTTCCTATTTCTACTTAGTCCATGTGTGGACTTATCTGTTGGTGGTGTGGACATACTTGAGATGAGGAATCTCTTGAATTTTTCACTCATCCACTTGTGATTGAATTCTTTGATGGTATGTTCGCCCCTGGTTGAACACTTTTGAGCCTATTTGATGTCCTTAATATGAAATCTCCTATTTTAATCATATTTTTGAGTCCTTTTTCTTTTCTTTGTTGCAATTTGACAAATGATGACTTAGTGAGACTGCATATGTGATTTTTGCCTCAATTTAACATAATTAATTAGCATAATTAAGTACAAATGGCCCAAAAATTAACATAAATAATAGTTATATCACCCAACTTAATGGATGACATATTTCATCTGACTAACATCAACTGCAAATATAATGTTGATTGTAAAACAAGGCAATTGATTAGATTTTTGGTCAAATAATTTTAATTAATTATAATAATTGTGAGTAAAGTTTCTTTGTTTTTAGACTAACATCATTTCAACTCCTAATTGTAATGGCTACATGTGCCTTGGCCACAACTCCTATATAGTTGATGAATTTATTTATGTTAGTTTTGATATGTTGACCTTTGTAATTTCATTTGAGTTCATACTTCTGTCCAATAACCCTTCTCCTATTCACCTTAGTTATCAATATCAACCCTCTTGTTATTTGATTTACTTCTTGCTAAATTTGTTGGTTATTTATATCAATGCTAGGATTAGTACTACTAGGTCTACCCGAACCAACACCCTTTCAAGAAGCCATTTACCTATAAAAACAAAAAAAAAAAAAAGTAATAAGTAACAACAATCTAGAATATTAAATCACATAATAAGTAACAATAATCTAGAAAATTAAAGCACACAACAAGTAACAGCAATGTAGAAAATTAAATCATGCAAAATAAGTAACCCACATGTTTAAGTTGTTCCTTTTCTTATCGTTGAATGGTCTTTATCTTTTCTTTCCTTTTTTGCTTTAATTCCTTTACACATTTTCTTTAAAATTTAAATACCTTTATTTTGATCATTTCTCATATAAAATGCATCATGTTCAATAAAGTAATTTTCAAACGATATCCCCTTAAATGGATCATCTTCAATTGTAGATCATTCATATGTTCATTTATTTTGTTGCTTAATAAAACAATATAATAGATCAATTTGGTTTAGCAAGATTAGGAATAAAAAACACTTATTGAGCTTGTGAAGCTAAATAAAATGCTCATCTTTATAACATTCTCTATCAAGATCCACCTGTAAGAATCTCGAGTCATCAACTTTGAGGCCATTTTTACGATCAATCCACTTATAACCAAAAATTAGAACTTGAAATTTGATATAATTCAACTCTCAGATATGTTCAATATCCTAAAGTATGATATTTTTGCATACAAAGAATTTTTGTATTTAGCATTAGATATATTCATTGCTTGGGCTATAAGAGTTACACCATTATTTTTCATTGTGCTCCAATCATCTTGCTCTTTAGTATAGAATGTGTATCAATTGATAAGATAACCAATGAAAGAAATGAGTTGTTTATTTAGACTTCTTACTAACCATTTTAATTTTTCATAAATTGAAACATGATTAGTAGTTAACTTCTCAAGAATGTACTCTTTCAACCAAATTGTAAAACTCTTATTATGCTTGTTGGCATACCAAATGTCTGATCTATTAGGGTTATCCCTTTTAATCTTAGCCATGTGCTTCTCCACACACTCTTCAACTCTTTAGAGTTGTGTAATACATAGATATACTTGTTCCCATTATAAGCTAGAGATAGTAACTACACTATTGCCCTTAGCCCCTTCGCCTTTTGTTCTACCATCATGCTAAGCAATTAGAAGCCTAATATGGTTGACATTTAATAAGTACTTGTTACAGAATTCAACTATCCAAATGACAATGTAACCTTTAGTCGACTCTGATTTTTCACATACTTTTTTAGTATCTTTATGTAACACTCAAATGGGTGCCTCTATCTCAAGAAAGCTTAGCCAACATTTTTGTATTTCTAACTACATGAATAGTTAGATACACCATTATTATGTCAAACAATGCAGGCACAAAATACCTCTAAAGTTCACACAATATTAATACAATTTGGCTTTGCAATCTTGGTAATTTTGTTAGGTCAATCACTTCACTATAAATAGACTTGAAGAAGAAATATAATCTAGTGATTATGGCTTGAATTGTATCAAGTAAAATAGAATGTATAGCCACCTAAATAAAATTTTCTATCAACACATGGTAATTACGTGATTTTAGACCCTTCAGTTTCAAATCTTTCAATGACACAAGATTTTGAATGTTTGAAAAGTACCTCTTTGAAACTTTAATAGCAATACGTGACTCACAAAAAGTCTTCTTTTATGTTCTAGACAATGTATGATCCGTCGCACAAAAAAATGTGCGACTTCCCTTCTCTTGTGATGTCAACTCTCCCCTTATCCCCATGAAAATCATATCAAGCCTTGCCTTGATACCATCTTTAGTCTTTCTCAAAATATGCAGTAATATATCAATTAAACTATCGCATACATTTTTCTTTCAATGTGCATGATATTAAAAAAAATGTCTCATATATAAGGATTAGTAATATGATAAGTCAAAGAAAATAAACATTTTTTTCCACCCATATGTCCTAAGAGCTTTGCAAAAAAGTTTTACCAAACTCAATATTTAAATTCTTCACCTTATCAAAACGTTGTTCACCTATTAGTGGCAAAGATGCCTTATTTTTTTGACTTCTTATTGAAAGCTTTTTTTAGGCATTGATAATAATGATTAAGATGCAACTATCTGCTGTAGCACAAACTATTGATAGCAATACGTGAGATTATATTGATTCCCAGATCAAACTCGAAACATAAATTATTAAAAAGATAATAATGCCACATGTATGATCCTATTTCCAAACTCACGTGGGAAAGGGTTATTTTGAGGTCTATGATGGGTCTAGAGAAGAAATTTTCAATTTGAGATTGATCTGGGAATGATAGTATTTGGAGGAAAATAGTGGGTTGCATAATTATTTAATATCCTAAATTCTAAATTTCTATTAGTGCAATCACGAGGGTAATGGTTGCAAAATCATCAAAGGGATAACTCACTCAAATTATTATTAGTGCAATCAGGTCTATAACAAGCAAACCCCATAAATTAAACAATATTTTAATATATTATTGTCCCATTATCATTACAAATATTGATTCCCAGATCAAACTCGAAACATAAATTATATTAAGAGTCTCACTCTTTTTCAATCCCCTTGCAATCTTCTTATCAATTTGTGTGATAACATGGCTCCACCTGCAGGTGAAGTAGTGTATGCTGTGAGGAGAAGCCGACCGGATCTGGTAGCTCCGGCAAAGCCCACCCCTCGTGAATTGAAGCTACTCTCCGACATTGATGATCAAGATGGTTTCCATGAAAGGAAAAGACCCTGCAAAACTCATCAAGTAAGGAGGCTCTGGCTCAAGCTCTGGTGTTTTACTATCCATTTGCAGGTCGGCTCAGGGAAGGTCCTGGTCGGAAGCTTATGGCAGATTGTAATGGAGAAGGAGTCATGTTCATTGAAGCCGATGCAAATATCAGTTTGAATCAAATTTCTTTTTTTAGGCATTCTTCATCCCATGTTCTAATCTTTTGAATATGTACCATTTTCACAAATAGAATATCTAAGTTTCTCCTTGATATTATATCCTAACAAATTACTATATACTAAAAAATCATCGATTTTATCAAATAATATTAATCTCAAATTGAAAATTTCTTCTCTAGACCCATCATAGACCTCAACACCATTATCCCACAGTAGTTTCAAATCCTTAATTAAAAGAGCCAAATATATGTCTATATCATTTTTCGATTGTTTGGGCCTTGCAATTAGCATGAATAATATCATATATTTTCTCTTCATGTATAACCATGAAGGTAAATTATAAATTACTAAAATAACTAGCCATGTATTGTGAGTGTTACTTTGAAGTCCATGTGAATTCATTTCATTAGTAGATAATACGAGGCGAGTGTTTCTATATTTTGCTCCAAAATTAATTGACATCATTTTTTCTATTGAAAAGAATCAGTTGAATGTTGAAAGTTCCTATCTTTGATCCATTCATCTATATGCCTTGTCAATTTTTTTTTTCATCTTTTGTATTACTGTATAGGTGTCTAAATTTAGGTATAATAGAAATATCATTCATTATCAAATGCCAAAATCTCAATAAAATAGTTATGATTTAAAAAAAAAACTACATGTTAGTTTGAGTCACTTAAATCAACTCCAATTATAATAAAATTTGGCGTACTAGTAAATTTTAATATATAGTTTCTAAGATAAAATTACTTAGATCAAATAAAACATATAAATTAAATTAAAAATTATTCAAAAAATTAATTTAAAATTTATAAAAAAAATACAATCATCATGAATATCCATTTTGATCACTCATATTCATCCTCATAAATCATTCTAAGGCTATCCATAGCCTACATTGGTATTCTCAAGTTAAGAACATATCAAACATTATCAATTTTTGACAACCTACAATACCAAAATAAAGCAACAATGAAGAGAAAGTTAAACAAGTAAAATTAATCAATAAAACTTTCCAAAATAATTAATAAATCATTCCCACAACCAATAAAACAAAGGATATTGAAAGAAAATATAAAAAACACCAAAAAAAAGACACATCTTCAAACAAAAAGATTGAAACCCAAAGAGAAACCTCCAAAAATGTGAAGGACAAGTAGATGGCAATGGGTTCATGTCGGAGCAAAGGATGGTGGTCTATGATGGCAATGTCAGCACTTTGTGGGTGTTCTTGCAATTTCATATGCAAGTGAAGAAGAGAAGAAGGGGGAAGACTATCCATTACAAGATTGAAAATGAAGCACGAAACAAACATTTAAAACAAAATAAATGACGGGCAATTGAATGCCGGTCATTTATTCCCACACAAGTTCTACCTTTAATTGATAGGTGTTTCAAATGCTCGTTATGTAAAGTTTAAGGGCTTGTTTGAAATTATTTTTGTTTTACTGTTATGAAAACTAGTGTTTTATAGAACATGTTTTGAGAAAAAAATAAAAATAGGCATTTTTTTATTTTTTTTATTCTCCAAAACAATAATTTCAAAACACTTAAAAGATGTTTTTGTTTTTCTATTCTCATAGAACAATATTTTATTTTTTTATGTTTTAAAATACTTTTTAAAAACATGTTACCAAGCAAATTTTTTTTATTTTTTTATTCTGGATCCAAAAATTGTTCCTACAACAAATTGCCAAACAAGCCCTAAATTTTTTAAGTTTTTAACAGCCAAAAACTGAAAAATTATATGATTGGTGTTTTATCACCTGACACATACTGTTAACATCAAAAACTCATTATTTATGTTGATATTAATTTTTTAATTTTTTGTTTAATGCTTTGTATGATGGGTGTTTAAACACCTACTATATATTATATTAAAATAAGATGTGTGGTTAAAACATTTGTCATTTATAGTTTAAGCAACACCCCACCTTTCTTTTAAATGTCGCATTTTATTTTAATTATCATTTTTTTTTTGTATTTTATATCAACAATTTTGTAGTAGTGAAATCTTATTAATTACACTTCTAATTAAGGATATTTAAAAAAAATCACTATCTGCACCTAAAATATCTAAAGTGTCTTATATTTTTTTAATGGAAAGAGTATCAAATTAATAAATCAATTCCTACTACACAGTAAAATTTAGTTTGCCATTTTTTAGGAATATGAAAATAACTAAATAGTTTTTTCTAATTAAGAATGCAATAAAAATTTTATTTTAGTCCCTTATTTTATAGAGAATTTTTTTAATCTTTTAATTCTAACATTATTATTTTTATTAATAAAAATTGTTGACATTAAACCCTTACAAATAAAAAAAATATTATCAAATATTGACATATCAAACTAAATTATTTTATTCATCACCCAATACCTTGGCCCCATTCAAACTAATATGAATCCTTACTATATGAGACTATTATTAGGATAAGCCGATTTAACTCTATTAATCAGTTGAACCAACGGCCCTTGATATTAAGCTTAATTATTTAAAATAACAAAGATTGCTATAAAAATCATCATTTGAGATTAATAATGTTAAGATTAATTAGAAGACTAAAAAATATTTTATAAAATTAAGAGATGAAACAAAAATTTTATATAAAGTTATTTGAAAATCAAAAGTATGCTTTTAATTACCTTCTAAAAATGAAAACAAAGATGGCGGCGCTAATACATAGAGTTAAACTTAGAGACGTGCTTACACGCAAGTCTGTATATGTTTTTTTTGGACCTGGAAGTCTGTATATGTTGAAAGATTTGAAAATAACATTGTGCCGTATCGTGCACAAAAGTGTCGTTACATTTACAATATAAATATTTATTTTATTTCAAATGAACACTCAAATATAGTTTGAGTTATTTTTCATAATTTTTCACACCAATACATTGGACAAATTAAATTAAACAACACTCGCGTCGTGCATCTGAATACACAAAAAAAAAAAAAAAAAGTTCTTTAGCGAATTTGCATTGAAATAAGCTGACAGCGTCTCACAATCAAAAAATAATAAATCAATTAACACTAATTTCCCCGATCATTCTTGCCCAATTAAAAAAAGCAGAGATCGATCGAGATATGCCAATTTCTACAATCTGTGATCAATCCAAAGCCGTCATCTCTTCATGCCGATTGGATCAAAACGAATTGCGTCCTTCCCTGAAAAACCCAGAAGGAGAAAACCAAAATGTTCACAAACTCTCCATTAATCTTGAACACGGTCCAATTCAGACTGAAAGAATTCAATCATGGAGAAGGTTCAAAGCTATTTGTTCTGCAATATCGAAGCTGCAGCGAGATCTGTCTCTCCATTTGAAGCTGACGCCTGAAGTTATTTATAAAGATCTCTGCTCTCTTGTCGATATCATCGTCCGAAGAACAACTCGCGGTCCTTATAAGTCTATTCGAAGATGCCGAACCTTGATCAGGGCTGGTGTTTACTTCGTCGATGACGGAGTTACAGATCACCAAGCCGGACGGTGAGCGATCGCTGAAGCTGAGGTGGCGTTTGTGGGGAAGAGAAGAAGCCCGGCGGATGACGGATGCAATCTGCCAGGTGCGGCTGAGGACGGCGGAGCTGAGTAGGAGCCTTACCTTGTTCACCACCATCCTCAGACGGCTTAGCAGAGACTTGTTCTTCGTGTTCATAGTCATGCTCGTATATGCCGATTGCTTGCTTGGCTTATAGTTATAGATTGACAGCAAAACTGAGAAAAGGAAGGTGGTGTGTGTGTGTTTGTGTGTGTATATATAGCGAAAGTGAGGCATGAATGTAGATTTGCAAGGATAAGAACTTGGTAGGCAAGTAAACGAAGGAGAAAGTGAATGCGTGTAGAAATGAAGGACGCGTGTTGTTATCCAGTGTCATGGTCACGCTAACTGGCTAGCTTCTGTAATTAGAATTCAGTCTTGGACCATACGGTCAAAAGTTTGATTGGTTCTACAACTTGGGATAACTCGCTTCCTGGAACAAGATGACAACTTAAAATGTTAAACTTAATATAAATTTTTTTGTTAATTTTAAAGAAAATATTTTATCATTAAAGTTATAATTTTTCAACAAAATAATTGATTATTTAATGACAGAGTTGTTAATTTTCATAAATCTGAAAAAAAAATTAGAAGATTCATTTCTCTGTTTTTTAAGGATTAATGGATTTTCGGTGCATCATTTAAAATTCGGTAATACTCTGTGTAGTGTCTAACTAAAATTATAAAAGCAATTCTGTTTATTAAAAAGTTACCAAAATAAAATTAGTTATTGATGAATACATGGATGAGTTTAAACAATTCAATTGGGATTATTATTATTTTAATATGCTCAACTTTATTTTCATTACTAGAAAAATTGATATTAGTGATTGATATAGCTGTTATTGAACAGAAAATTTTGCCACTAATTTTTAATTTAGTGATATAAATTTTAATTAAAAATATAGTGTCATTAATTCATGCGACAGTATCATCACTAATTATTAGATTTTTTTTATGATGAAAATAAAAAAGCATTAGAATTCTTCTCACCTTCTCCAAGTAAAACCCAACTAAAACCTGTAACCTTAGATGCTTGATATTGTGGATAATATTTCTATTTCTTAGAAGGTGCGCTCCTTGGTTAGAAGTTAGAACCAACAACCTTCACGGCACTCCAAACTTTAACATTTATTTTTTGCCATTAGTGCTTGAAGTAACCTTTAGCATCATGAGTATCTATCAGCCACTTTACTATCATAATTATTGTGCTATCAATTGCTTTACATCAACCACTTTATTATCATAACTATTATGCTTTCTTTAAACAAAATATTATGCGTTTCATTTATAATATATGTATATATATATTGATTAGTAATTAAATTATAAAATAGAAATAGGTGTTTTATTTCTTTTTAACTATGATGTATTTTTGAATGATTATTGATTTTATTTTATATAATATATTTTATTAATTACTAAAGTTACAGAATCACATTTGTCACTAAAATTGTGAACATTGAAAAAAATTGAGGAATTCAAAATCTGTCACTAATTTATCACAAATATTTATAATCTGTCACAAATTATTTTCATTAAATCTAATTTTTCTAATAGTGTTTATAGTTTTTACTTATTAATTATCAACGGTTTCATACTAATGGTTCTGCTTGATACATTTTTTATGGAAGATTGTCAAGTCCGTGACCAGATATATATTGTTAAAACTTCAAGTCTATTGATTAATTGGTTGAATTGATCTGCCTTTAGAATCATTCATATTACTTCACTATTTTCCTAGATAAGATCTGCATAGATATGTTCTGGCCGAAAAAAACAAAAAAGATCGGCATAGACATGTGTGTGCATGAGTTATAAATATTAAATTGATGACTTTGAAAGCTTTTTTTTAATAACCATATAGAGTATTCATGAGAAAGTTATATATTGAAAAATTCATTATTTAAATGTATCCCATATATTACGTATTAGTTTTATTGCAAATTGATACTTTCAAGCAATATTGTATGAAGGGGGGGACCAAATCAGCTAATTCAGAATGAAAATTCAGTGAATTGGTGCTTGGTCTAGCCCAGAATTAAGAAAAAATAGGTATCAATTCAAAATTAATCAAGCCAGTTAAATTGGTGAAAGTTTGAGTAGGGACATGATCTTCCTAAAATTTTTATGCCATGTTTGGTTACATATGAATTTGGATTGAATTTTGAGTCAAATTCATTATTTGAATAATTAAAAATATATAGATTTAAATTTAGGTTAAATTCAAGTTCAAATTCTACCTCAGTTTCTTTATAATTTAAAATTCTTTTTAAATTCTTATTATTTCAAATCTTAATTCAATCTCTTTTATAACTTGACCCAAATTCACAAAGGTTTAATCGACCCGCCTACAGTAATTGGATCGAATCGCCAAAGTTGATAGAAATAAGTTGTCACCATTGACTAGGACTAAACGACTGACTTCCATCAAGATAGGACCAACAGTGACAATTGAAACTAAATGGTCGACTTCCACTGGGACTAGACCGATGGTGACAATCAGGACTCGACAACTGACTTCCACTTGGTCCAGTCTCGATGAAAGTTAGCCACTCGATTCTGGTAGAAGTAGACTATCCTATCTCGATTGTCATTATCGTTCTTGTCTTATTGGACATCAGTCTGGTCTCCATGGTTGTCATCAGTATAATACCGATGGAAGTCGACCATTCGATCCCAGTTGTCACCATCGAACCAATCCCTATGAAAGTTGACCATCCAGTCCTAGTGAAAGGTAGTCGTCTAGTCCCTTGATCACTGTTAGTCTGGTCCTGGTGGTAGTTAGCCTTCCAATCCCTATTGTCACCATCAGGCTAGTCCAAGTGAAAGTCAACTGTTTGGTTCCCATTATCGTCATCGGTCTAGTCTCAATGAACGTTGACTGTCTCATCTCGATCGTCATTGGTGCTATAGTCTCAGTCAACTTTAACTGTCTGATCTCAGTAGAAGTTGGCTATTCGGACTGTCGACTTTGACTGGTCTTTAAGTTTCTTTTAAATTCAAATATAGAATTTAAAATTTAAAATTTTACTTTAGATTCAAACAAATGATTTTAAT
Organism: Prosopis cineraria; assembly: GCF_029017545.1. Lineage (NCBI taxonomy): Eukaryota > Viridiplantae > Streptophyta > Magnoliopsida > Fabales > Fabaceae > Prosopis > Prosopis cineraria. The sequence goes on from NW_026555335.1 coordinate 12,177,088, forward strand.
ATTATAATTTAAAATTTTTTATTTCATCCAAACAAAGAATTTAAAATTCATGAATTTCAAATGTGAAATTTTAAATTTAAATTTTCAACTTAAATTTACCCATCCAAACACAACCTAAGTTTTTTCATAAAATTATATAGACATTATGCTTGTTCATCTACACTATAATTTATATAAATTTTGTAATAAGTTACTGTTAATTATGATCGCTCATTCTTAGATCTGGGCTTCGTCCCTGATTATGTATCTATATTATAAATTATAATTTATAAATAAGTGTATATGTTATAGATATCTTACATCCAATAATTATTTTATTTATTTTTTAAAATTATAAAATATTTATTAACTTTTAAATTATATTTTATTTCAAGGATTTTATAACTCTATTTTTATTTAATTTTACCATTGTTTTTTATTTGAAATATTTTTATGTGTTTTTTATCTTTTTTTATTCAAAATGTTTATTAGCTAATATATAATTATATATAATATATTAATTTAATTATCTTCGATTCAACCATGTTCCAACTGATGGAATATTTTGATCGGTTCAATAATTATTTTTTTAAAATACTTTATTTTTAAATTTAAATTAAGAAGAAATCATGGCGACGAATTCAAATTGATGCTACCCACGAAGGTGATTTTATTTTTCAAAATTGGAATAGACTTGTACAACCGTGCATGTTAAAATTGGATCGGCCTAACGAAAATGTCTTTTTCCATGAGATGATCATTGCATTGACTGATGGAATATGCAGACGCGCAAGCTAATTCTCCTTTGGCTGTTTTTGAATAGACATAACACATAGATGGCCCCTTCAATTTCAACTTACTTCAGTTTTTCTCAGTCTTATCTCTTATGCTGCATTTTCATCAATCCCTTGATCTAAAATCCATAGTATAGAAATCCTGATTCATCCGTTCGCAGTAACGCATGTAGCTGGCCAAGGGGGTGCTTGGCCCCTACAATTTCACTGCTCCTTGATTTTTTTTTTAATTTTTTGTAAAAAAAAATGAAAAAGAATTTGCTGTAGTCCCCTAATATTTTAGGTGATTTTTAATTTTGGCCCCCCATATGTATATTTCTAAATTTATTACTGCCTGTTTGGTTGAATTAGTGAACCCGTCTTTTGATTGATAAAATAAAATATTTTTTTAATAATTGATTTGATTATTGTTAGACTACAGTTTTAACAATTAATCTTTAAATTATTTTCTTAACTGATTTAATAATTGATCTAGTTTTCAATACCTCGCTAAAAACTAACACTATTTTCAACTAGATTACTTAATAAATTTTATCTTCTTGTTATTATTAATAATAATAATAATAATAATAACAACAACAACAACAATAATGAATGTAACTCTTCTTGTTGGCCGAAAAATAGACCACTTTTTATTGGCCATGGAGCTGGTTTGTTGGTCACATAATTATTTCATTGTATGTGTCAATATAAGCTCTATATTAACCCATACTCCTCAATATATGCATAGAGATTATGTCGATCCAATGACGAAATGAAGTGAGAAGGAGATTAAAAGTTCCTTTGTAGATCTGTCCTCTTTAATTCTTTATTTTTTTATAAACATAAATTTTGCTATATTATGTTTCAGGAGCTTATCAAAATCAGGATACGCTTTCAAATTCAAAGAATATGTATTTTTGTCCTGTTTAATTATATTCTCTAGCAATACGAGAAAGGATCAATGTATAAAGTAGACAAGTAAAAATAAAACTTTTCGACCCCCAACACACACACGCTACAAACAAACCATGCATTTTCCATGGTTTATTTTACACAGTTTTTATAAATTGTGGATTTTCCCACAATTTCCTTTAAAATTGTAGGAAAAGTAATTTTTTTAAAAAAATTACTATTTTTCCCACCATTTCTAACAAAAACAAGTTTTGTCAGCAACTGTGGGAAAATATCTTTTCTGTTAGAAGATTTTCCCGCGGTTCTATCAGAAATCAGGGGAATGCCTATATATTGCTCTTTCTTCTGCTCAATTTTAATTCGTGCTCGCTCCTTTATTTTTGCATTTGCTCCAGATTTTCTTTCTCATTTTTCCATTGGCATTGCACGTGCTATATTCTCACTGCCTATGGAAGCACACTCAGCCTTTATTTTCATATTTGCAAAGCTCTACCTCTTCATCTTCTAAAACTTCTTCATCTGTGTTTCGTCTTCTTTATCATTGGGTATATTTCTTCTCTATTTTATCTTTTCTGCTCCTTCATCTAGTAAAACTTCTTTATCTGCCTTTCTTCTTCTTCATCCTCTGATATATGTCTTCTATACTTTTATTTTTCTTATATATTTCTTTAATTTTTTGGTATTCCTCCCAAAGAACTCTCAATCACAGGATTCTCGTATTGTTGGTGGTGTCCTTTAGTTTGTATTTATTCTATTTGTATTTTTTTTTTTAATTATTGTCATTTGGGTAGATGTTTTGATAATTTCATTTGTATTGTGCTGAGGTATTTTAATATAATATACTATCTTCAATTTGGCCAATACATATATGACCAAGCAAAATTATGGACTAAGTTTTAATAAATTTACTCATTTTTAATATTATTCAATGCTTCTCAAATTAATTAAATTTCTCATCAGATTAAATTAATTTGTCTGGAGTGAATAAATTAAACCTTTGGCTATGGAATCATAAAACCTACGCGTAATCAGTGATGCGGGATTAAATTTTAATTTTCTGCATTAATTAAAATATTAATTGAATTTTTTATTTTTTATTACATTTAGGCAATTTTATTATAATATATCATAATAATATCAATTTTTTAATTTTATGTCACCATTTTCCATGATTCTATCAGAACCGTGGATGTTCCCACAATAAATATTCCCACAGTTTTCAAGAACTGTGGGAAATTATAATATATGTGTATATATATATATATATATGTTTATTTATGATTTATATGTTTAATAAGTATTGAAATTGAAAATTTTTATTGAGGTTTTAGAGTGAGTTAATGATTTTTGAATTTTTTCTATATGGTTTTTGTTTTGGTAAAAGAAAAAATTTCTTTGGTTTTAAGAAAATATGTTGAAAATAATTTATAAATCTATAAATATGACCAAAATCATTACATGTGACTTATTTTTTTCGGTCCAAAAAAAGAATTATTTTTTTATTTTTATTTTTTCCAGTGAAATGCGTTTAACGTGTTCTAAAGAAGTCTCTCTGTTTTTTTTTTTTTGGCCAAAAAAAGAATTCTCAGTTAGAAAGGGCCATAACCCATATGACCATCACTAGTTGACACTTGGCAAGTCTAAATTACCCTTTGCAAGTTAGTAAAATACCAAAAATGTCCACTCCGACCGGCTCTTCCTGCTTCTATATTACCAGAATCGCATCTGAACGTTGCTCCAAAAGATCTAAGGTCTCGTCACATAAGGCAGTACCTAGTTCGTGTTCACCATGCCATCAGCAGAGCTCCACCTTCCTTTTCTTCTCCAAGAAAAACCCACCCCTTACTTTCCTTCACTTTCCCAGTAACCAAACAAGAAATGGAAACTCCACATAATGAATTCATTTTCCGTTCAAAACTGCCAGACATTTACATCCCTTCCCATCTCCCTCTCCACACTTACTGCTTCCAGAACTTGTCCCAGTTCAAAGACCGTCCCTGCCTTATCAATGGCAACACCGGCGAGACCTTCACCTACGCCGATGTCGAGCTCACCGCCCGGAAAGTCGCCTCAGGTCTCAACAACCTCGGCATCGAACAAGGCCACGTCATCATGCTTCTCCTCCAGAACTGTCCCCAATTCGTCTTCGCCTTCCTCGGAGCCTCCTACCTCGGCGCCACCGTCACGACTGCCAACCCATTTTTCACCCCGGCCGAGATCGCCAAGCAAGCCACGGCTTCCAAAACCCAGCTCATCATAACACAATCATCCTTAGCCGACAAGGTTACGGATTTGGCCAGAGACAGTGACATCCAAGTGATGTGTATCGACGAGACGACTGATTTCCTACTTTTCTCGGATTTAACGAAGGCCGATGAAGGGGGAATCCCGGCGGTGAAGATCTCCGCAGACGACGTCGTTGCGCTGCCTTATTCATCAGGCACGACAGGACTTCCCAAAGGGGTCATGCTCACGCACAAGAGTCTCGTTACAAGTGTGGCTCAACAGGTTGATGGAGAGAACCCTAATCTGTATCTTCAAAGAGACGATGTGATTGTGTGCGTTTTGCCTCTGTTTCACATTTATGCGATGAACTCTGTGTTGCTGTGTGGGCTTCGTGTCGGTGCTGCGATTTTGATCGTACAGAAGTTTGAGATAGGGACGTTGCTTGAGCTGGTAGAGAAACACCGAGTGAGCGTTGCGCCGTTTGTGCCGCCCATCTTGTTGGCCTTTGCGAAGAACCCAAACCTGCATCGATACGACCTGTCGTCTATAAGGATGATTTTGTCCGGTGCGGCTCCACTGGGGAAAGAGCTCGAGGATGCTGTGAGGGCCAAGCTTCCTCAAGCCACACTCGGACAGGTGATTGCCTCCACAGTGCAACTTAATTTAATTGATAGTACATAACTTATTTTTAGCACGTTTTTACACTATTTTTTTTTTAGTTTTAATGCTTTACTTCTACCCACATTTTACGTATATTTGTTACTTAAACCAGCCTTAACCTTAGATAGTTACACCATGTTTTCATCGTCATCGTCTCATCTTTATCACCCGAACTAGTCTTAGGCTTAGATAGTTAAACCCTTTTTTCAGTATGACATAAATACTTTTGATCATGACACTAACTTTTGAAGTAAGTATCATTGGAAAACAACATTCTATAATAAGTTTGGGTCGTTTAAAAATGATATATAAAGTACAGTATTTATATAATTGGACACACGTATGTAGAATACATGAACTTTCGTGTATTTTAAAATATGAATAATTATTTTTTTTATAACCTTAAGTAGGCTCTGCCATCAATAGACATTATTTCCCATATGATAATTGATAGGGGAAAGGTAAAAATTTTCTAACTAAGTTGCTACATACACAAAGATTGAGATTTGAACTTTTAACTATTTGCTTAATTAATAAGAATCCCTATCATTCATGCCAACTTTAACTAGTTGAATAAATAAATTTTTGCTTTATTCATTTATGATCTTAAAATTTGAAGATAATATGAAGAAAAATTTTAAGATAATTTCAATTTTGCAAGGTAAAAAAACAGAGAAAATAAAAGATAGAATGAGATTTGTGGACACCAATAAGTTCGGTTTGCATAGAATGAAGTCAAATTTACATTAAATAGGAATAAAAAAAACCAATGAAAATGAACGACAAAAGCAAGACATGGACAGTATTGAAAAGCATAATTAAAAGGATGTCTTAAAATTTTATCCCAAAAATTAATGAAATGACACAATATTTTACTGTTCTTTCTGTCCTAATATATAAGACATTTTTAAAAGTGATTCAATATTTTAAAATATAACATACTTTGATAAAATTAAAATTTCATTTTGTTATAATATTACTCTTCCCTCCTTAATTATTATATTCCCTCTTTAATGTTTCACAAATAAAATTATATTGAATATAAATGATATTTTTGAAAATTTATAATTTTATTTTAAAAAAATAAATTTGTAAAGTGTATTTAATAAACTTTATTAATATGTGTAATTTTATCTAAATTTAATGAGTATAATTTTATCATGCATCTTAAACTTTAAGGTCTTAGTGACTGATTAATGTTGGTTCTAGTCAAAAAGGTTTTACTGCTATTTAACCTTGAGGTCTCTCAGATTTAAGTCTATGCAAATGCAGAAAATACTTTAAAAAAATTATTTTTAATTAGACTTGATAATGTTCAAATATAATCTAGTTTGATAGTGTGATAAAAAAAATTCATTAATCTATTTTTTTTATTGCTCACACTTATGCGATATACAGACTCAAAATATAAGCATGTGAAAATGTAGGGATATGGGATGACTGAGGCAGGGCCCGTGCTTTCAATGAGCTTAGCGTTTGCGAAGAAGGCGTATGGGGCAAAATCAGGTGCGTGCGGGACCGTCGTAAGAAACGCTGAGATGAAGATCGTTGATCCTCACAGTGGCCTGTCCCTTTCCCGGAATCAAGTAGGTGAGATTTGCATCCGAGGCCATCAGATTATGAAAGGTACTTCATTTTCCACTTCACTTCATCTTGGTCCTCAAATTATAATTAAAGAACGTGTCCTCATCAGGTTGTCATCAATTTTGATTAAAAATTCTTATAATTACCAAATATTACCGTCACATTTTTAATTAATACATTATTTTCAAAAACCTTATTAAAGTTGATATGTGCAGCTATGAAATATACTAAATAAAATAAATACACACACCCACCTACATATACTAGCATTGTGTAGTGGTCTATTGCATGTTACCATCCAGAGGGGACTGTGTGGTCCTGAAGATCCATGCAATTATGCTTATTGAAAACATGTATGTAATATTGTAATTATTAATGCATTATGTTGTACTCCCACCATACCTAATCATAATTTACCTCTAATCATTTCACTAGAACTAAGGAGATGTGGTTTTATCCATATTTAAATGAAATTTTTTTAAATTTACATTACATTTTATTTCATAATTAATGAGTTCATATTAAATACCATTATCTCTTTTAAAAGGTGCCTTATAATAAAAATTAAAAAGAGTATGCTACCTTTGGGTTATCAATTACAGTCAACAGTAAGTTGTCCAAATGGTAATATAACCTCCTCCCTTGTTTGAAAGAGACCTTGGATGATGTTAACATATTCGTATGTTCTTGTGAGTGTGTGCGTCTTCCTGACTAGAGAAACACGAAAATAGGCAAAAATTTTAATTAATATCAAGATCTACTAATATTGTAGACTTTGTCTGATTATTCTAAATCTACAAATAACTTGATGACGCCCTCTGGGTGTGTGTCTAGTTATGTTAATACTTTGTAAGTTCCCCATGTCTTTATCAATTATTTCCGCTGTCTCATTTTAATGGAATATGTTGACATCCAACCGTTTGGCTGAATTATTTAGCAATCCATACGTATCCACACCTAACTATGTAGATAGCATTCATATTCACAAATTGATTCAACTAATTAAAAATATTCCCTGCTCCTTTGGTCTCTTTTGTATTGGCCATCTTTTAAAAAAATTCTTTAGTCTTTAATATAAGACACTATGAGAGAGATATTTGTAATACAAATTTAAAAATTTTCATTTAAGTAGCTGTAAAATTTAAAGTTTGTTATAGTTTTAGACAGAGTTAGTAATTTAACTACCTTTTATTAGTTTCGGTCAAATAGTTAAAAGTGCCTTATAATAAGAATTGAAGGAATACTATATTTATTAATAATTACTTTCACTAAGATCAATAACTGGTGATAGTTAGTTTATAGCAAGACATAAATTTTTTTTCCAAATTTTCCTTTAGTTAAAGGCGGACCTTTTCCCACCCTACATATCATATTGAACATTTCATGAAAAATGTAATTCTTCTGGTTCTTTTAATTATAAGAGAAATTCTGAAAGTTTTTGGCCCTCAATATAAGTCAAAGTCTTGCCAAACAAACATAAGTTAAAATTATAATAATTAATATTTTTTAATTTTATCACTTGCTTATTTATTATAATTTGAATATCTAGAGAACAATTTATATATTTTAAAGCATTAGAACACTTCAATAAGTTAAGACTGGATATAATATACTCTCTCTAGTCCTATTTATACGTCATTTCTAATATTTTTACTAAAACTAAGAAAAATTGTAAAGTTCATAAAAGTTTTTAACTTTATTTATATTATATATATATATATATATTAAAAATAAATGTAGCATTTAATAACCTTTTTTTAACATTTAATAGGGGTGAAATAGTAAAGATAGACACAATAATTAATGAAGTACCCTATAAATAGGACAAAAATAAATTTTCTCTTTTTGTCCAATAAATAGAATTAGAGGAATAGTATTTATATACATATAGTCACCATGATGCGTACGCGTGCATGTGTAGTTTCCCCCCTAAAAGAAAGATGAAAATTATGTTCATCGATCATATCGATTCTGATCATACTTTGATCTGTTGATTTGTTGTATATAAAATCTCATACGATAAATGAATATTGAGATTGGCATAACTTAATGATTAGTCTCTCTTTGCCTATAGTTATCTCTGACTCATCATGACGCCTTTGTTAATTTTCCATGCTTAAAACTACATATAAGCCAACACGCTAAGTCTAGCAAGAACTAGTAAAGTTGGTCCAGTGGTTAAGAATTTGGCTTATCACTCATAATATCATGTATTCAAATCCGTTTCCGATCGATGTGCAGTTTGTAATTTTTATAAACACTATTTGAGCATGAGCTTGGGAGCATTGCCTCGTCCTGGTGAACTCAGTGAAGTGTATATGCAGGTTATTTAAATGACGCGGAGGCGACGAATAGAACAATAGACGAAAGAGGATGGTTGCACAGTGGTGATATTGGATACGTTGACGATGACGACGAGCTCTTCATTGTGGATCGCTTGAAGGAACTCATCAAATACAAAGGCTTCCAGGTGGCTCCTGCTGAGCTGGAAGCTCTCCTCATTTCTCATCCCTCCATTTCTGATGCCGCCGTTGTTCCGTACGTACATGTCATCACTAGCTTAATTAATTTCCTCATCTACTTATTAATTAATTAATTGATGTTATCAGATTATTGAATTGAGTTATTTTAGGATGAAAGATGAAGCAGCCGGAGAAGTTCCAGTGGCTTTTGTTGTAACATCAAATGCTTCTAAGGTCTCTGATCATGAAATCAAGCATTACATCTCCAAGCAGGTAATATAATGTTATTATCAATTATTTCATGTAATTACTTTCATTGGTAAAATATTTGATTAAATTGATATTAGAATCACAACCAATTAAACGCGTCCTTGAGATCTCTCTTTCCCTCTTGGTTTCCTTCCATAACGTAGGTTCCTTCTTATCTTAGCAGTTTTAAATTATGGCCCAACTGCCCAAGAGTTTGGTGAAACTTCACTAATTTTGATAAGCAAGACTTCAATTAGGGTGTGCCAGATTCTTCTTCACTTGTTTTGCAAGCAAATTAAATTATTAATAACTTTTTGGGCAAAAAAAAAAAACTAATAGCTTCTTTGAATTTTGGCTTTGTTTTGCTAATAGATTCATGAAGAACTTGTGAAAACATACTTAGGATAAATTGTAAATTTTTTAAGTTTGCCCTGTAAATATTATAGGATGATTTGTCAATTTTTTTTAAAAAAATTCCGTGATGTGATTTAGACTAAAATAAATAATTTTTTTAATCAATCTTCCTATAATATTTACGAGTCAAATTTAAAAACTTACAACATATCCTATATGTTTTTGCACAAATTCTTCTAGGAGCATATTACTAATACTAGCAATGAATAGAATTCAAAAGACTTAGTTGATTTTCTTATTTGGGACTTATCTATATTTCCCCGAATAATATATTAAATATTAGTCGTATTTCAAGGATCTTAGTTTTTGTGTGCAGGTTGTATTTTACAAGAGAATCAACAGGGTTATTTTCGTAAACTCAATTCCAAAGGCACCCTCTGGCTAGATACTGCGCAAAGACCTCAGAGAAAGGCTTGCGTCAAGTTAATCTGTTCGGCCCAAACCCAAGCCCACATGAATATGGGCCCAAATTAATTAGCCTGGTATATTTTTTATTTTATCTCTATTGATTGTAAATGCGGAATGTGAGAGTAAAACACATCCAAGGCTTTTACGAAAAAGGAAAAACTCATCCAAGGTGTTGTAATTTATAAATGATTGTATAATTGGAATGATTATAAAAAATTCAAACCAAACTCTTCTCATATCCAACCAGGTAGTTTGAGGTAGGGTGATAAGTGAAATATGGATTTAGAAATACGATATATAAAATAATTAGATGGTTATTTGCTTTAACAAAAGAAAAAAACTTGTATTCCTCTCAATCCTTAACATAAGATGAAATTTGAAATATTTTTTTGTCCTTAATATATGAACCAGAAGGAAGTGAGTCATAACCATGTTCCAACGACTTTGGTTGATTTCACAAGGGCATTAATGTATGCATAAACAAGTATCAATAACATTAGATGATTTGTTATAGACTAAATTATGCATAGGAGGTATTATCGAAAATAAATAAATTATGCATAGGAGATATTATCGAAAATAAATAAATTATGCATAGGAGTGCGTTTTTCAGGTGGAAAAACGGGAGTGCGCTTTTATTATCTCCTTTTGCCAATAAGGAAAAAGATGGTTGGTTGTGTTAAGAAAGGCTCTTTCCCAAGGTTTGCATCATTGAATTGAAACAGTACAAGAATAGAACCCTGAAACAGTACAAGAATAGAACCCACTAAGAGGCAGTAAGGAGCATGGATTGGGAACCACATCAATCTTGGCTCTGATAGAGATGAAGTTAAAAGAGGCTGTGTCCTTTTGTGTTTAAGCCTCGTTTATTTTTTTTTTAGGGAAAAAATTTATATACTTAATTTTATATATTTAATATGTTTATTTTCAATTAAATCAAGACATGTGTACCTATTATATATTATTTATTATATAATAAATTTTTATTATTAATATTATTAACACATTAAAATTCACATGTTTTGATTTAATTAAATGAAAGCATATTAAGTATATAAAGATAAGTATATAAGTCTTGTCCTTTTTTAATGGGTCCAAATGATGGATTTAACTTAAATTCAAATTTTCCTCCATCCAAAAGTAATATTAGTTTCTTTTTCTTTTTCTTTTTTTACATAATCTCTCCCTAGATTCTAATTATTAAGGATATTTGTGAAAAAGAAAATTTTGATACCATTAACTTTTCTGGGAAAATGATAATTAGAAATTTTGTAAAGATATTAAATGACTAACTTATTGAATGACCTCAAAATATTGAAATATTAGAGAAGAACCATAGTCATAGTCTTTATTTGCAATTGAAATACTTTTAATTTTTGAAATAACCAATAGAAGGTCATTCATGAATTTAAGGATGATCACTTAAAAAGTTAATTATGAATGAATAGATAATTTCATGAATATATATATCCTCATTTGTGAATTTTAGGATAACCACTTGAGGTTTTCTAAATCACTCATTTTCAATTAAAAATGTTTATATTTATTCACAATTGATTATAATATAATGATCTATATATTCAAAAGGAAAAATTCTTTGAAAGATTAGGTGCGCCACGTCATTTGTAATTTATCCAATAAAACTATGATATTCAGACAACATTAATGATAGTTGAGAAAGAGACAAAAGGAAAGAAATTAAAAATGCATTATATTATAAGAATAAAATTAATTAAAATAATGTCACATAAGATTTTATTTAGATGACTAGGAAAATTCAAATTAGCAAACCACAAATTATAAGATCTACCCAATCTATTTAAAAATTTTTCTATTCAAAAGTGACATTCTTTAAATTTACAATTGAGTGTCACTGAATCACTAGTAATGCAAAAATTTAATTACAAACCTATCTGTTCATTTATAATTGAATTTGCATAAATTCAATAGCGACATTCGTAAAATTCACGAGTGACTATTCTTAAATTTATAAATAATGATACATAAATTTATAAAAATATATCCATTCAAAATTGACTTCCCATTAATTAACAAGTAACATTACTCAAATTCAAAACTAACATTACTTAAATTCATAAAAATATTTGTCTATTCATAATTGACTTCTAATTAATTAACAAGTAACATTACTCAAATTCAAAACTAACTTTACTTAAATTTGAGTTGTGTTCTATTGATTATTGTAATAATAATTTATTTTTTAATTTTAAATAAAGACCATGGTCCTTACATAACATTTCAATAATTTGAGATCTTTAATTGCCATTAATACTTCAACAATGCCTGTAATTGTCAGTTTTCCAATTTTTTAAAAATAAAATTTTCAGTTTCCGAACTTTTTTTAAAAATAAAATTTCTTACTGTAGATCAACATTATTTAGTACATATACGAAGGTGATGTATATTTTGGACAGGAGGAGTATCTGAATTGTGATTACCCTGTAGCTTGTTATTCAATGATCAAGAAAAGTGATGCTTTTACGTTGACTAGTGCATTGCCTCAATCCTTCCGTTTCGTCCACCGTCCACGGCTTGTTCTATATCCATTAGGATACCATATCATTAATAAGAATATTAATTACTCCGAAACTTTGCCTTCCCTCTCTTCGCTTTCTCCTTCCTCGCTTTGATTGATATATATATATATATATATATCGACCTTATCACTGAAACTAAAACACAGGATCTACAACCATCTCTCTCTGCAATATTCCTCATCATCATCTCCCTTTTCTTGTGTCTGCTTAATTACACTCCATTCATTTGCATTTGTTTAAGGGTTTCTCTCCCTTTAGAAATGGAAATGGAAACAGAAGTTCCTTGCGATGAATTCATTTTCCGTTCCAAGCTACCAGACATTCACATCCCAACCCACCTTCCTTTGCACTCTTACTGTTTCGAGCGTTTGTCTCCGTTCAAACACCGTCCTTGCTTGATCAACAGCACCACAGGCCAGACATTCACCTACGCCGACGGTGAACTTTTTGCCAGAAAAGTCGCCTCCGGTCTCTACAACCTTGGCGTCGGTCATGGCCACGTCATCATGCTCCTCCTTCTGAACTCTCCCCATTTCGTCTTCTCCTTCCTCGGAGCCTCCTACCTCGGAGCCATCGTCACTACCGCCAACCCATTTTACACCATAGCAGAGGTCGCCAAGCAAGCCACCGCTTCTAATACCAGCCTGATAATCACGCATGCGTCCTTTGTTGACAAGGTTAAGGATCTTGCAACAGTCAACAGCGTTAAAGTGGTGCTCATCGATGATGAAATATCACCCTTGTCGGTGGATACGGCTGACCATTTCGTACGTTTCTCATATTTAATGAACGCCGACGAGAATGAGATCCCGCCGGTGACGATCTCTACAGAAGACGTCGTCGCGCTGCCTTATTCATCAGGAACCACAGGGCCTCCCAAAGGAGTTATGCTAACCCACAAAAGTCTAGTCACAAATGTGGCTCAACTGGTTGATGGAGAAAATCCTAATCTGTATTTTCACAAGGAGGATGTGATCGCGTGCGTTTGTCCTCTGTTTCACAGTTATTCTCTGTTCACTATTCTACTCACTGGGCTTCGAGTCGGTGCTGCGATATTGATCATACACAAGTTTGAGATAGAGACGATGTTAGCGTTGGTCCAAAAACACAAAGTGACCGTTGCGCCGTTCGTGCCACCCATTTTGCAGGCCATTGTCAAATTCCAAAACCTGCAAGAATACGACCTGTCGTCGATTAGGATGATCATGTGCGGGGCAGCCCCATTGAAGAAAGAGCTCGAGGATGCTGTGAGGGCCAAGATTCCCAATGCCACTCTTGGACAGGTAATTAGAACGGTGAATTCAATGCTCAAGTAAATAAAAATAAGATTTGTAATTTCATATGTAGATATGAAGTTGGTGGAGTAGTAATGTATGAGAAATTTCAGGCATATGGGATGACGGAGGCTGGTCCTGCGGTGTCAATGAGCTTAGCTTTTGGGAAAGAGGCGTTCGAGGTGAAATCAGGTGGGTGCGGGACCATCGTAAGAAATGCCGAGATGAAGATCGTTGATCCTGACACCGGCATATCCCTTCGCCGGAATCAAGTCGGCGAGATCTGCATTAAAGGCAACCAGATTATGAAAGGTATTTAGACACACACACACACACACACACACACACGTGGTTCATTTGGTATTGATTCAGCAGGGAAGAAGAGAAGTAAACGTTGGGTGTGTACCACGTAGGTTATCTAAACGATGCAGAAGCAACAGAGAGAACGATAGACGAAAGAGGATGGCTGCACAGTGGTGATATTGGATATGTAGACGATGACGACGAGCTGTTCATTGTGGATCGCTTGAAGGAAATGATCAAATACAAAGGCTTCCAAGTGGCTCCTGCTGAACTCGAGGCTCTTCTCATCTCTCATCCTTTCATTTCTGATGCCGCTCTTGTTCCGTATCTACTTCCTTAGTTTCTTTAGTTTTCTGTATATATTATAAACATCAAGTTTCAAAAAATATAAATATTTTTATAGTTTACAGCTACGTACGGTTGACTGGTTTGGTTATTTCAGGATGAAAGATGAAGTTGCAGGAGAGGTTCCTGTGGCATTTGTTGTAAAATCGCAAGGTTTTAACATCTCAGCAGATGAAATCATGGAGTACATCTCCAGCAAGGTAATGTTGTATTTTTGGATGTCTTCGTGAGTTTTAATAAAGACTTTCTATAATTGAAAGTAATCTGATTTAAAAAAAATTAATTATTTTGTACTTATATTTTTGAGTCAATTAAAATTCCATACATAAACTTTCACACAATACTATTTATTCTCTATAATCTTAATCATTTAAAATATTAATTCTTATATTTTAAAAAATAAATTTTTAAAGACTGAAGTTATTTTTTGAAGTTTAAAAACTAATAATTTAAATTGATAAAATTATATGGATTGAGTTGTACTAAATTAAAGTTTAAAAATTAAATTGTAATTAAGTTAAAATTATAAAAAATTATTTTTTTCAAATTAAAATTGAGAAACTTAGTTACAACCAAGTTCAAATTATATGAATTAAATAATTAATTTTTCTTTAAATTCGTTTGATAAAATGGTGCTGGGACCATCTCAAAATAATTGTTTTAAAAGCATTTATGCTTCTCAAGATACCTGAAGAAAGAGGCTATATTAATGATCGTGCTTTAGGAGAGAATTTATTTTTTCCCCCCTCACCTGCTGCTTTGGGAGAGATTTATACAATTAAAAAGGATATTTTTGGGCCTTGATTATTGGGTGAAAATGACAGGTGGTGTACTACAAGAGAATCAAGAGGGTTTTCTTCGTGGGCTCAATTCCAAGGACACCCTCCGGCAAGATCCTGCGCAAAGACCTGAGAGCAAGGCTCTCCTGCGGGTGACGCCTGCTGGGCCCAACGTTAAAGGCCCTTCAAGTATGGAGGCCCATTTTGATAGGCCCATTTAACTTTATCATAAAAGGTTGATGTGTGTCTCTTAACAAAAAAGCTAAAAATACAAGTAGGACAGGGTCCTCCCTCACTCCCTGAGGACCCTTGTGATGGGGAGAGGAGTCCCTCTCCTTCTTTTCGCACTTTGTCCCGCCCTTTTCCAATCTTCACTATTTAATTTATTTTATTAAATAAATTTATTTTAATTATAAATTTGATGAATGGTGAAAATTGAGAAAGAGAGAGCAAAGAAGAGGAGGAACCTTTTCCCCTGTGATGGCACATCAACTGGGATGTCAATCCCATACTGCTTTTTTTTTTTTTGGGCTCTTGTTTTGGGACTCCAAGAACTGGCTTGGTAAAATAAAAATAATGTTGCGATGGAAATAAAAAAGTGGAGGGTTTCATTTCCTTCAAAGAAAATGTTCAGTTTCATGTTGGGTGCAGGAAATCCTTTTCCCCGGCCAACGCATGTTGGTGGCACATGTTTGGTTTATATTTCTAAAGAACTTTCACTGAAAATTATTAAGTTCTTCTTCTCACAGGAGCCACCTCAATTTGTGTGAAAACGTGAAAAGCCAAACATAGACGTGGAAATCAAATATGAGGATAAAGGAATTCATCTTTACGCAGGAAGCTCTCCTCCTTCAAAAATAAGAGGGGAGCCAAATTCTTTGACAACAAATGTACTTGGAATGACAACTTTGCTGCTTCTTTTCATGGTTGACAACTTTGGTCATTCCACTTAACTTGTTAAGATACCAATAGCTCGGCTTAGATTTTAAAAAATATTTTCATAATTGAACTAAATGAATTAGAGTTGAGTTGCTGGTAAATCGAAAATCAAATTGGATTTAAAAAAAATATATTTTTATAATCAAGCTTATATGAGCTAGTTTAAACAAAATTAAAAAATTTAAGTAGCTGAAACTTTTTTGTAAAATTATAATTAACAAAGGCAAAAGCCTTCATGTTGAAAGAAGAACAAGAAAATTAATCCATGTCCCTGAAATTGTATCCAAGGACATCATTGCTAGATTGTTATGAATTCCCCGTCCGGAGGTCACATTAATTATTTGGTTGGGTATCAATTCTCAAAGTTGGTGCTTCCTCAATCCTCATCATGCTGCTCTGTTCATCTTGTCTGTTACTATCTGATTTGTTGCTCTTCAACCAACCTTCATCCAGTCAAACATTTTCTAATTGAAAAAGGAATCATCAATAAAAAAAAAAAATTTCTTCCGTTTTGGCCTCTCAATAACCTCTCTCATATGCTTTCTCACAAACCTAAGCTTTCTTTTCTTGCCTTGAGATGTGGCTCTGATGTTCATCCTCTGTACCTGTTACTCTGATGGGAAGATTTAAATGCTTTGTCGCCATAATTAAAAATAATATATATATATATATATATAAATATTCAGCCTTAATTTTTTAAGAAAACTGGCAATGACATGTTTTTATGGGAGAAGTCAAAAGTGAGAAATCTACCATCAAGACTTTCCAAAAGTAAGTGACACCAAAACCATTTTAGGTTATTTTATTGGATGATATAAGTTAATTTATCTACACCATCAATTTATCATCATATTTAATATGTATAAGCTAATTTTTAATTTGAGCCATGTCTTGTGTGAAAAAGTAAATTTTCTGATAGTCTAAAAGTGAGGAATCTACCGTTCAGACTTTCCAAGTCAACAGAATTTCAATTTCGTGTAATTAAGTGACACCAAAACCTTTTGAGGTTAGATTTTATTTAGTTTCTAAGTTAATTTATCAATATCATCAGTATATCAACACACATAATTAATTTATAAAAGCAAATTTTCGAGCGAGGGCTTATTATGAACAGTAAACTTACATTTTTTTTTGACTGTTTTCTCATCTTCCTTCCATTTTGAATGCTAAACTTAGAATTTCATTCCATTCAAATTGATATGTCTCAATTCATATTAATTAATATATAATAATAATAAATCACATCACTTACAATTTAAAAATAGCATTTCATGCTTAATACAGACATAAATTGAGTCAAGTTAAAATATAATGATTAAATTTTCATAATATAACAAACTAAGTTTTAAATATCTACTAAGAGAGATATTCATATTTAGTGTTTGATCATGCTTAGAACAAAATTACTTTTAATTAACATTGTGTGCAACAACAAAAAGTACTTCATATTTAATTAAAATTAAAAATATGAAGAAAAATGAATGATTGAATTACACATTGTCTCCATAGTTACCCTCGAAAAGAGGGAAAGTCCACCAACGTATCCCTTAGGCCCAAATTGTTCCTAGTCGATGACCTTAGTTTAAAATATAAGATATTTATTAGTATTTTAGAAATTATTTTTTCCATCATACTCTTATATTTAATTTAATAACATAATTTCTTGTGTAGAGTGGGAATATATCGCCTCCTTCTTATCCTGGTTAGCATTGTATTATCTTAATTTTCTCACATGGCATCTCTCATTACAAAATTATTGATATAAATATTTTATGTATAATTTAATTCAGCACTGATAGTGGGGGCTAAGGGCAAAAAAAAAAAAATTATAGATATAACTGAATTTCTTATGCATGCAAATTATAGTTAAAAGTTGCGTACAATTTAGATTGGAGGGAGTGAGTGTGAAGAGTAGGCAAACCAAATTTTGTGGATTTCAATTTTCCAGGATTACAGAACGATAATGGTGCATAAGTGGCTAGTCATCACCATAATTAAACTATCCATCGACTTTTGTTTATTATTTGAAGTGTATTATCTGATCTTATTTCTTATTAATCTCTCTTTAATTAAGATGAAAATTGTAGCTTATAGACTGTAGAAATTTCCATAAGAATTTCATGAAAACTTGTGTTCAGCCAACCCTCCACCCAGTGACCCACACCTCACAGCCTCCCATATACAGGCTGACCAAAAATTAGAGAATGAATCGTTAAAAATAAAATAGTAATAATAATGGGCCTTTCCTGTTAAAAAACAATAATGCATATTAATCCATGCATTTGATCATGAGTGAAAGCTTTTCTGTCCAGTCATATATCCTTATACAAACCGTATTTGGTCACGCGAATGATCTCCTCTGTGCGTAGATATATATTTACCTATCTATATTGTCTACCTTTTTATCTATTAATCTATCCATTTTTATTTTGACGAACTCCGTAATTCTTTGTTAGATTAAACTAGTTAATCTAAGAATTTTCCATAATATCGTCTATTGTATTAATTGTTCTTTTTGCAAGAAAATTACTCCCTCTACTTAATTTATAAGGCATTATTTGGAGGTATACATGCTTATAAGCACTAGTACGGAAAAAATCATAAATGATGATTAATTTTTTTAATATAAATGGCAGTTATTTTTCTGTCATTTATTCTCTTATATAAATGATGTTAAATAGTCCTTCATTTAAAATTATACTTTTTTTGTCCTTTAATTTTTGTAAAATAGCAAAGAATAAATGACAAGTAATTAATTTACTCATTATTTATAATTACTCATATCTTACATTAACAATTTCAAGCAAAAAAAAATATCATTTATTATCAAATGCCAAAATCCTTATAAGATAGTTATGATTTTTAAAGAAATCAAATGTCAGATTCAATTACTTAAATCAGTTTCAATTGTGATGAAATTTAACACATTAGTACAATTTAATATGTAGTTTTTAGTAATAAAGCTACCCTAATCAAATAGGACATATAATTTAAATTAAAAATTATTCAAATAATTTGTTTAAAATTCAAAGAAAAATACAATAATCATGAATATCCATTTTGCTCACTAATTTTAATTCTCATAATCATTCTAAGGCTATCCATAACCTGTATTAGCATTCTTGAGTCAAGAACACATCAAGCATTATTAATTTTTGACAACCTATAATATCAAAATCAAGCAACAACAATTATAAAGTTAAACAAGTAAAATCAATCGCTAAAACTTTCTAAGACAATTAATAAATCATTCCCAACACTAAGAAAACAAAGGGCATTGAAAGAAAAGGTAGAAAATACAAAAAATAGCACCTTGGACAAAAAAGGCTTGAAACGCAATGAGAAACTCATGGCAACAATGAACGATGGCGTAATTGGCAGCGGAATCACATTGAAGCAGTGGATGGTGGTCAACGATGGCAATGGAGGCACTTTGTAAGGATTCTTGCAATTTCATGTGCAAGTGGAGAAGATGGGAGAGAAAGATTATCGGGCGCAAGACTAAAATAAATAAGAGAAACTGATATTTAAAGCAAAATAAATTATGAGCATTTGAATGTCTGATATTTATTTATCTATATTATGGTGTTGCCTTTATATGATATATAGGTATTTTAAACACCCATCATATAAAGTTTAAATCTTTTTAATTTTTTTAAAATATTAGAAATTGAAACCTTATATGATGAGTGTTTCAACACCAATCATATAATATTATCACCATAAATGATGAATTTTTCAAATGCTTGTAATTTATGTTAATATTAATTTTTAATTTTTTTGATTAAAACTTTATAGGATGAGTGTTTAAACACTTGTTATATATTATAATAAAATAAATAACAAGTGTTTTAAACACCCATTATATATTATTTAAGTATCACCTGCCTTTCTTTAAATGACGTGTTTTATTTTAATTATCATTTTTATTAATATCTTATATCAAGAATTTTGTAGTAGTTAATACATCCATCTTGTGGATCAGTCCCTCCATTTCTATAGATAAAAGAAACTTTCACTTGTTGCTTTGTTTTTTCATAAGCAAAATTACATATGTCAATAAATATTTATTATACATTTACTAAAGTATCTATCATAAATTCTTAATTTTCATTCTTGAGAAACAATTAATGTAGCCTTATTTTAATTTAATACAATGGTGTTTTAGTCCAGTTATTTTTTATTTCTAGACACAATTATTATAATTAACTCATTTTTTAAACTACGCGACATAATTATTTTTTTATATATATAGAAACACCCCATGAGGGAAGTATGTAGAGTATTTAATGTTGTTTCACCTAAAATATCTCTAGTAATTGATGATCGGGACTAGATGTTATTAACAGGATTTATTGTAATTAATGAAAGAAAAATATTAAAATTGATTAACTTTCTTTAAAATTTTTATAAATTTAGAAGTTATAACTTTTGTTCCTGTTAAATATATATACATTAATAATATATTTTTTCTCACTAATATCTAATGAAAATAAAATAGAGAACTTGTTATTATAAAAAGTCAATAATATGCCATATAATTAGGACTTAAGCATTATTCCATCTCTGTTTTATAAATAAAATCAAATTCAATATTATCTTTATATGATTTAGTTAAAAAAGTTCTTGTTATAGTATAAAACAACTTTCACATTTAATTAATTAGGTTTAAAGGGGCTAGGAGAGTGGATCCCCAATCATTTTAATTATAATTATGGAAAAATATAAATTGCTGATAAGTTTTAGGCACTAAAATTTTTAATGTTAGTGAAGCAATAAAAAGAATCGCATTCATATTCATCTGAGATCATGCCTATGAATCTGTGACGTGTCATTAACCTACTATCTTCAAATAATTAGTTTATTATTATTGAAAAAATATCGGCCCACCAACTTCATGTTCTTGAGTATTATTCAAAGTTATTGGGTGCCAGTAAGAGGAAATCTCCACACACACCCCACCAACCAAACTCCATCCATACGAAAGCAGCATCGGATTATTCAAATCGCCTCCTTCATCTCTCTCTCTCTCTCTCTCTCTCTCTCTCTCTCTCTCGCGTGTTTCTTTCTCCCTGTTCGTTCAAAAAACTGAAGCAATTTTCATTTATCAATGGAAACTCCTCCGACGGAATTCATCTTCCGGTCCAAGCTCCCCGACATTTACATCCCCACCCACCTTCCACTACACACTTACGTCTTCGAGAACCTATCGCTCGTCAAAGATCGACCCTGCCTCATCAACGGCGACACCGGCGAGTCCTTTACCTATGCCGAGGTGGAGCTCACCTCCCGCCGTGTCGCCGCTGGCCTCAGCAAACTCGGCATCGGACATGGCGACGTCATCATGCTGGTGCTCCGTAACTGTCCCCAATTCGCTCTGGCCTTCCTGGGAGCTTCCTTTGCCGGTGCAGCGGTGACCACGGCAAACCCCTTATTCACTACGGCCGAGCTGGCAAAACAAGCCACCGCGTCCAAGTCGAAGCTGATCATAACCCAAGCGGCTTTCGTTGAGAAAATCAAGGATTTCGCGGAAACAAATGGCGTTTCACTGATGTGCATTGATTCTACTTTACCGGAAAAGGAAGGTATTTCACATTTTGCTCTACTCACCCAAGCCGACGAAGCTGATATACCAGCCGTCAAGATCAGCCCGGACGACGTCGTGGCGCTTCCTTATTCTTCTGGCACCTCCGGCGTCCCAAAGGGCGTGATGCTTACTCACAAGAATCTGGTAACCTCAGTGGCCCAGCTCGTCGACGGTGAAAATCCGAACCAGTACACCACCAGCGACGACGTGCATATCTGCGTTCTTCCAATGTTCCATATCTACGCGCTCAACTCCATTTTACTCTGCTGTATCCGAGCCGGAGCAGCCGTTCTGACCGTGAGCAAGTACGAGATCACCACGGTGTTGAAGATGATCGAGACATATAAGGTGACGATGGCGTCGTTCGTGCCTCCCATCTTACTGAACATCGTGAAGAGCGAGGAAGTCAATCGGTACGACCTGTCGTCTATAAGGATGATAGTCACCGGAGCTGCGCCGGTGAGCGTGGAGCTGGAACAAGCCCTGAGGACTAAGCTCCCACATGCCATACTTGGACAGGTTGATTAATATATTAATGAAGATGATTAATAATACATATAATTGAGATTGATTCTATGGATTAACATATATAAATAAGCATGATTAAAGGAGGGAACTAAATTAAAGTGAAATGAAATTAACGAACAGGGATATGGGATGACGGAGGGAGGACCTCTATCGATAAGCCTGTCGTTTGCGAAGGAGCCGGTGGAGATGAAATCAGGTGCGTGCGGGAGCGTGATAAGAAACGCGGAGATGAAGATCGTGGACATTGAAACCGGAGCTTCGCTACCAAGAAACAGAGCAGGTGAAATCTGCATTAGAGGCAATCAAGTTATGAAAGGTACAGATTATTTTTTTATACATTTTAATAAATTAATTAGGTAATTGATTACATAGGTTTTTTTAATGGTATAATTGATTAGTTAATGTCGCATGTGATTGTCGCTTTTGTTTTCTCTCGCCCCAGAGCAAGCATGCATGATGCATTACCTGACATGTCTTGTTTTTTAAAGCGTCATTAGAGGTTTAGAGGTAGGTCAGGTGTTAATATTTGAAAAAATATGCACGCCAAATTACTTTTTAAATTAAAGACGTAATGGTTCAGCTTGTGGTACCGATCTAGGAGTTGATTATAATTTTGGAATTAATTAATTAGTATTAGTATATCATGTGATTCTCACTCGCGATAAATATGGGAGGTATTTCTAAACTCAAAAGAATGAACTTATGATACTAAAGAAGGAATAAAACATCATTTATCAGTTTAATAAAAAAAAACATCATTTATCCTTAGCAATGGGTTAGTTCCAGTGAAAGGATTTAGTTCAAATTACTGTAAAGAAATATGTTCACTTATCTTAAATTGAATTGCACCAATGCTTAATCTAATACAGTTAGTGTAACAGCGTCACTCTTATGAGGATGTTTAAAATTAGAGGAACTAACATTACACAGGAAAAAAATTTAAAGGACTCGAAACATGAAAAAATTATAAAAAGCTAATAAAAAAATACGGTAAAATTATAGAGATCAGTAACTATGTTTTTCTTGTTAAAGAATGATAAATAATGTTTTATAATTTATTAATCAAATTCCAGGGAATATAGAAAAATATGTGAAATGATCTTTTCAAGTGGGATCGATTTAGGAGTTGGTGGGGGATAAGAGGCCTTGCATTTTAGGTATGTGGAGGATGAACGTGTGTCCGTAAAACTTGCTTACACATTTTAGGAATTGATTCGCAAATGACTTGAACACACGTCATGAAACTAGTGCTGCACTAGAACACGTCCTTATGGTGCAATCTTGCGTCATGCTGACCTCTGGTCCTTGCTGTCTAATAATGTTTTCAGGAATTTTGAATTTTGAAGTAGCGCTGGTTATTTGACCTTTCTCCAAATCTCAAACCCATCATTAGCCTTCCAAATTAAGTAGAGTATTCCTGTTATTCAAGGCATTGAAAACTATCATCATTTGTTGCTTCAGTTGAGATAGTAATTTAAGGATAAGTAGTTTAACTGTAATTGAATTAATTTCAATCTAATTATAATTAAAATAATTTAATTTAATTAAAATATACAATGACACACACATATATAACTTTCAAAAGAGCAATATTTAAAAAAATAATTTATAAGTAAATAGATTTTTTTAAAAATTCAAAACAATGTTATTTAAAGTTTAGTAAAAATTATGTTTTATTCATTGGTCTGGCCAATCAATTCAGCTTGGGTTTTAGAAATGTTGTTATTATAGTGCCAATTTATGAAAGGAAGATTTAAACGGCCTTTAGTTTTTTGTTTTGCTTGTAGAAATTCCATCAACATTAATCATGTTTTAGTGGAAAGCAGCCCAAAAGCTGCTTTAACCAAAGCGTGATTTGATATGGTCTGGGACAAAAAACCAAATATATGCAATTGGTGTGACAGCGATTAAATAACGGGAATTTGGTTAAAAAAATAAAATAAAAAATGTGATTAAGTAAATTGGGAAAATTATTTTAAAGTCCAACACAATATAATTAATTACTATAAAATTTATTAATAATTGAGTTAATCCATTGTCAAAAAATCTTGTAGTAATTATTTGTGATGCGGAAGACCTATATGTAAATCTCCTGAGTAAATTAAAACAGCTCACAATTGCTCAACTCAGGGGTTGGTGAGTTTTGGATAATCCATACATGATACAACCATAAATAATGTAGAGTTTTGACGTGACACAATGATTCTAATAAGATTGCTGTTTGAATGCTTTGTTGGTTGAAGCATGTGATGAATATGCGACTCTTAGAAATGAACTTGGGTGGTCCTTATATTATGACTTGACACACACTTTTGATTAATTTTCATCAAACAAGCTTAACTACTGTGTGTGTCGTACAAATGGGGGGAGATTAATTCCAATGAATGACCACCAAGTCCACATCGTCACCTACCATCGTTGTTGACCCCTTCAGTCTTTGCACCTTAAGTGGTGATTAAGCAAGCAATAGGAGAAGAAGAAGACAAAAGTGAGTCAGATGATTGACATGGACATCAATAATTGTGGGGGTTGGTGGGGTTACCTAATGCTCGAAGAAGAATATTAAAATATGCACCCAAGATCTTTCTAATTAAGCTGGTAATGCTTGAATTAAATTAGAATTTGATCAAATCCAGATAGTTCAAGTAAAATAAAGGGGCAACATCATTGAAGAACTGGGTAAAGAATTTAATGTCTGACAATAATTTCTAACAATAAACATTAATAATTAACGAATGAAATTTAAGTTTTAACAAATATCTGATCTATTCTAATTCTTATTAGATATTAAATTCTCAAAAAAATTACATAAATGTCACACAGAAAAAAAATTAATTATCATATTCATTAACAACTGAATTAAGATCATTGTAATTGAACTAAAACTTTTTCAATAACCTTAATTTAGTTGTTAATGAGTCCCCCTCCCTCCCTCTGCGTGTGTGTGTGTGTGTGTTTTGTTATACCTGTATGTGTCTGCCTGTTTTGCGTAATTGACCAGAACGAAAGAAAGAGAAAATATATTGAGTTGTATGAATGTGGTGGTGAAGGGTACCTAAACGACCCGGAGGCGACGAAAACGACGGTAGACAAACAAGGATGGCTGCACACAGGAGACATCGGATATGTAGACGACGACGATCAGGTGTTCGTTGTGGACCGTCTGAAGGAGATTATCAAATACAAAGGCTTCCAGGTGGCTCCTGCTGAGCTGGAGGCTCTCCTCATCTCTCATCCTCTCATCTCTGATGCTGCCGTTGTCCCGTAAGTCCTTCTATTTCACAACATTTCGTGAATCTCACTGAATTTTATTCATTAATTTTTCATTAATTAATTTAAAAGCAATATGCTTCAACTTCAACCACCCTCACCGGGTACTTAATTCAGCTGAAAGTAAAAAAGTTGTACCAGCTTCATTACATGTCTCGAGCCCCTTTTTTGGATTAGTCCAAGAGCTTCTGTTAAGTTCATTCAACTCGACGTAAAGTAACTAAGTACATTTAGGATTCTGGATGATGATGCCCAGAAAGAAAAACAAAAAAAGAAAAACAAAAATGCTTTCCTTCAATGTCAGTATCTTTGAGATTGAGAGTTTCACCCAATTCCATTTAGCTGCATGCACTTGGCAAAAAACCTTGCCGCGCAGGCACTACGGCGTCATCTATTTTCAAAAGTCATGGCCCTACCGGTAACATCTATCTTAATTCAAAAAATTATACTTATGACTCATAAAAAAAATTATTATCAAGAGAATTTATAAAATTTATAAAATACTTTTAAGTTTTAAATTATGTCCATTTACAATCTAACAAAAAGGCAATTATAACTAAACAACATATATTCATAATTTACTATCACAAGTTGTTATTTTTTTATAAGTTATAAATGTCCACTGCTTAATTATAAATACCATTTATCAAGTTATAAATACATACGATTTAGAATTTAGGAATATTTTATAAATTTTATGAGACTTTTTATAATCAATTATCTTTTGTGGGATTCAGGTGTAATTTTTCCATTTTAATTTCTGACATAGTCGGTTTATATATATATATATATTATACTTCTTTCATTTTAATTTATAAAATATTTTTAAAAAAGATTTGACATTCCAAATAAGATATATTGACAAAAATAATGTTTTATTGATGATATTTTTTAATATTATTTTTTTCATATATTCTCTTTTTTAACTATTTTTTTACAAATGGAGTATACTAAATAAAAGGTATTTTTAAAAATTTATATTTTTTTAAATAAAATTATAAAATATATTTAATAAACTTTATTAATATATATGATTTTATTTAAAAGTGTTTTTATTAATTGGAACGGAGGTGATAGCTTTCAAGCCATATATTTGTATGTACGTATCTTTCTTAGTGCGATATCGAAACATTGCAATTATATATTTTAATATCATTCAGATCTTGCTGAACTTGTAATAGCTTATGATAAATATTGACCTATAATTAATTTTGTTGAAGCCAATACATCCATCACACAAGAAGTTTTCATCACATATACATAAAATAAAAAAATTGAAATAATTAATTTTTGGTTTAATTTGTTCAGGATGAAAGATGAGGCTGCGGGAGAGCTTCCAGTGGCATTTGTGGTCAGATCAAATGGTCCTAAGATCTCTGAGGATGACATCAAGCATTTCATTTCACAACAGGTTCTTACCTTTGTCTCCTTCTCGATATATATCTTTTTTATTGGTAAAAATTTATCTTTCTCCCTTAACTTTACAAAATATTTTATTTTGATTTTTTAATTTTATAAAATATTTTTAATATTTTAATTCTAATATAATTAGTTTCATTAATTACAAAAAATACTGAGGTTGAACTTTTAAATAGTAACAAAATATTTTTAAATCTTGACATATTATAATTTATTTTTTAAAATAATAATGATAGGTAAAAAATAATTATTTGAGACTTACAGTGTTATAACAGAAGTCTAAAAAATATTTTATAAAATTAAGTAATCAAATTAAAATTTTATATAAAATTAAAAGATTAAAAGTATAATTTTACCTCTTTTATTTTACTATTGAGACCAATATGGTTGCGTCCAAGACAAGTAACACGTCAACAGATCCACATGTTTTTTTTTTAACATGTTAATTAAAACTCTCAAATTTCACATATTGTCATAAATTGTATCCATTGTAAATTCTTAAATCACAAAACCAGAGTTAGTCCTAACAACCTAATCCTAAACTGTATCATACTCATATATATGTGTGTGTGTGTATATAACCTGTCCAGGACAGAAATTTTCTTGCCTTTGAAGTATTAATAAAACATAACCATTAGCTGTAGGAAATTACTATAATAACATATCAAAATAAATCATTTCATGTCATTAAGAAAGTTAACTATACACTATTATATTATGTAACGAGTATATTTTAATTTATAATGACTTACATGTGAATTTGTATGCTAAAACAAGCAACTACATAATAATGACTTAGCAACTCATCCTCCACTTATTTTATTTTAATAATTTATAGATAAGTTCAGACAGAACATATACTTAAGTTAGTTGTTAAGATTCAGTATTTTAATTTAAATATATAAATTTTAAAGTAGGCAAACCATCAAAGTGATTTTGATTGAGGGCTATTTTTTGTTTTGTGGCAGGTGGTGTACTACAAGAGAATCCATAAGGTTATTTTTACAGACACTATTCCTAAAGCAGCCTCTGGCAAAATCTTGCGTAAGGATTTGAAAGCAAAGCTTGCATCAGGTTTGGGCAATTAAGTGATTAATTAGCCTAATCCACCTGCAAATTAAATAAGTATTAAAGCAAATTAAGCAATGTGTGTGTATGAATTTTATTTTCATATATTAATTATCATAGTGGTTCTTTCACACACACATGTTTTCTGTTTTCTTTTGCTTTTGTATATGAGTTCGTTTCTATAAATGCAATTGGATCATGTATTTTGTAAGTACTTCAAATTATTAAATGTCATTATATTGTAAAGCGCACAGTACATAATAGATTGGGAAGGTATTTTAAATTATATGAAACTCATTCTTAAACCTTCATTTCTCAATCATAACAATGAATTTCCTTAATTGATGTGTATGTCAATATTTCAAAAACAAAACGCTTTACAATTCTCATGGTTTAATCTACTAGGTCAATGGTCAAACTAATAATTTAATAATTAAATAAAAATAATATTTATGTATGTGTATCATTAAAAATACCAACAATATCATTCATTTATAGAATTATTTAGTCATAACATGTGAATTTTTGATTATTTTTTTCATTTTTTCAGAAGTGTATTTTTATTTACCTTATTTGTCCTCTTAAAGAAAATAGCTTTCAATTTTTTCTACCGTTTAATTTATATAACGTTAATAAACAAATCATTTACCCAAAAATTGTACTATAGCAATAAAGAAGGAAGTTCACATTAATATTTTTACATTGAATAAAAAATTTATTATTAAAATAAGAGCAAAAAACAATTCAAGAAGATTTAATCATTTTAAGTCTCAGGTTAACTTCGATTTTGTCAAAGCAGTGTGATTCAAAAGGAGTCAATCTTTAAAATGGGTTAATGAGTCAAATCAAACCTCTTTTTATCCAATGGCAATTTGACCTGTCAAACCATATGGATCGAGTTTTAAAACAGTGGTCTATAACAATATTTATTTTAAGATTCATGCATCTAGTTGTTAATGTTTCCCCTCAAGTATAATTAACAATAATGAAGGCCTCATAGATCTAGTTGTTTAATGTAATGTTTGATAGGTAGAAAAATACTTTAAAAAAAATGTCACATTTTCTTTCTAAATAAATTTCTCCATTTTTTTAAATATACTTTTTCAGTTACCAAACGTATAACAAGGCTCTCTTAATTCTCAAACTGGCCCAAATCCATTTGGACAAAGTGAATATGAAGATGATAGACAAATTGATGGGCTAAAATAAAATGACAACAAATATTTTAGAAATTAATTAAAATATTATAAAATTAAAAAAATAAAATTTTTTATAATCTTTTAGAAATTAAGTAACACAATTTAAAAATATAGTAAGAAAATTTAAATCTTAATTCAAAAAAATTTTATTTTTTATAAATACACAAACATAATAATTATAAAAAATAAAAATATTAGAAAGTTTACACTGTACACTGATATTTATTAAATTACATTAAATTAATTTTAAAACTAATATAACTAATAATATAATGCGTGTAAGATTAAGGTTTCAGGTGAGCAGGTCCTTTTTGGCTTCCAACATATGTTCCACCAAAGAAAGAAATTAGTAATAATATAACAGAGTTTAAAGGACCGCCTGGGCTTGAGTCTGAACCCTTTTTTATAGAGCTTATTAGGGCCAAGCCTTCAAGCTGATTATTTAAAAAAATAATTTATAAAGCCTGAATTCTTATTTAAATAGGGCTTCAAAGCCGTGCCTTCCAAACCCGACCCTTATTTTTTACTCTACTCTCCCCTCCCTTCGGCCTAAATTTTTCCTAGTTGATGACCTTAGTTTAAAATATAAGATATTTATTAATATTTTATAAATTATTTTCTCCATCATACTCTTGTATTTAATTTAATAACCTGGTTTATTGTGTAGCGCGGGAATATATCGCCTCCTTCATATCCTATATTGGTTAGGTTTGTATTATTTTAACTTTCTCACATGGCATCTCTCATTGCAAAATTATTGATATAAATATTTATTTCTAATTTAATTCATCATTGATCGTTGGGGCTTGGGGGGAAAACAAAAAAAATTATAGATATAAATTAATTAGCCTAATGATTTCAAGAATTTTGAATTTTGGAGTAGCGTTGGCTATTTGACCTTTCTTCCAAATCTCAAACCTATCATTAGCCTTCCAAATTAACAAGAGTCTTGCTATCATTCAAGGCGTTCGAAACTATTGTCATTTGTTGCTTCAGTTGAGATAGTAATTTAAGGATAAATAGTTTAACTGTTATTGAATTGAATTCAATTTAATTATAATTAAAATAATTTAATTTAATTAAAATATATATATATATAACTCTTAAAAGAGCAATATCCAAAAAATTAATTTATAAGTAAACAGATTTTTTTAAAATTCAAAACATGTTATTTTAGGTTTAGTAAAAGAATGAAAAAATATAAAATTCAACTCAATCGACCCATTTAAAACTCTTGACAACACTGGCTAAGGAACTAGCTCATTGATTCATTTGTCTGACCAATCAATCCAGGTTAGGTTTTAATAATGTTATTATTATAGTGCCAATTTCTGAAAGGAAGATTTAAAAGGCCTTTCGTTTTTTTATTTTTTTTGGCTTGTAGAAATTCCAACAAAATCATGCTTTAGTGGAAAGCAACCCAAAAGCTGCTTTTACCAAAGCGTGATTTGATGTGGTCTGGAACAAAAACCGAAATATACGCAAATGGTGTGACAGCATTAAATAATGAAAATTTGGTTGAGAAGATAAAATAAAAAAATGTGGTTAAATTAAGATTATCAATAAATTTTATAATAATTAATTATATTGTGTGAGATTTACACTTAATTCTCTCAAGTAAATTAAAATAGCTCACACAGTTGCCTAACTTAGGGGTTGGTGAGTTTTAGATAATGCATACATGATACAACCACAAATAATGTAGACTTTTGACATGATACAAATATGATTCTAATAAAGATTATATTATTGTTTAAATGTTTTGTTCTTTGAGACATGTGAAGAATATGTGACTCTTAGAAATGAACTTGGGTGGTCCCTATGTTAGATGACTTGACGACACCCACTTTTGATTAATTTTCATCAAACAAGCTTGTGTGTCATACAAATAAAGAGAGATTCCAATAAATGACCACCAAGTCCAAGTCATCACCTACCACCGTTGTTGACCTTTTCTGTCTTCGCACCTCGATTAGTGTTCGAGTAAGCAAGTATTGGTGAAGAAGAATACAAAAGTGAGTGAGATGGTTGTCTTGGATTTCAATGGTTGTTGGGGGTTGGTGAAGATACCCAATCCTGGAAGGCGTTTTTGAGCAACATGGATCATGATTTTTTTACCGAGATGCTCCGAATTTATCAGTTTTATTTTATAATATATTTTATATTTATTTTAAATTTATCAGTTTTATTTTATATTTTATTTTATTTTTATTAAAACATAAAATATAAAATTTTAATAAATCTATCTTATTATTAATTTGAACAATATAGATTTAATTTGGGTGATTCAATTTAATATTAATTTTTTTCAAAATACATATAAATAGTCAATTTATAAAAAATATATGTACTTTAAAAAATTAATGTTAAATTAGATCATTTAGATTAAATATGCATTATTCAGATTGATGATAAAGTATATTTATTAAAATTTATATTTTTTATAATAAATATAAAAAATAAAATTTATAAATCTGGGCCAAAACTGAACCCATGCTCGAAGGATAAAAATATGCACCCAATATCTTTCTAATTAAGCTCATAATGCTTGAATTAAATTAGAATTTGGTTAAATCCAGATAGTCAAAGTAAAATAAAGAGAAAATATCATTGAACGACCGAGAAAAAAATTTAATATCTGACAAGGATTTCTAACAAATAAATATTAACCATTAACAAATAAAATTTAAGTTTTAATAACCTTGTTGGATATTAAATTCTTTTGCCGGTAATTTATTGATATTATTCGAAAAACACAAATTATCTGTATCTCATGTTCTCTCTCTGTGTTTTGTTATACTTGTATATGTCTGCCTGTTTTGCGCACTTGACCAGAATGAAAGAAAGAGAAAATATATTGAGTTGTATGAATGTGGTGGTGAAGGGCACCTAAACGACCCGGAGGCGACGGAAACGACGATAGACAAGCAAGGATGGCTGCACACAGGAGACATCGGACATGTAGACGACAACGATCAGGTGTTTGTTGTGGACCGTCTGAAGGAGATTATCAAATACAAAGGCTTCCAGGTGGCTCCTGCTGAGCTGGAGGCTCTCCTCATCTCTCATCCTCTCATCTCTGATGCTGCCGTCGTCCCGCAAGTCCTTCTATTTCACAACCTGCCGCGAATCTCACTGAATTTTATTCATTAATTAATTTAAAAGCAATATGCTTCAACTTCAACCACCCTCCACGGGGTACTTGATTCAACGGGTAATAAAAATGTTGTACTAACTTCATTAGGTGTCTCGAGCTCCTTGATTGGATTAGTCGAGGAACTCCCGTTAATTCAGGATACTGGATGATGACGCCAAGGAAAACCAAAAAAAAAAAAAAATCGTTCCCCTTCAATGTCAGTATCATTGAGATTGAGAGTTTCACCTAATTCCACTTACTGCATGCACTTGGCGCTTTCGTGACTCAAAATAAATGAATAAATAACTTACAGCATGCGGCACGGCGTCATCTATTTTCAAAATCAAAAGTCATGGCCCCGCCTATAACAATTCTATTTTAATTGGAAAAAAGTACAAAAAAAAATTATAAAGAGGTATTATAAAATTTGCAAAATACTCTTATACTTCAAATTCTATACATTTATAACTCAACAAAATATATTTATAATTGAATAACGAACATTTATAAGTTACTTTTTTTACAAGTTATAAATGCTCGTTGTTCAATAGTAAATGTACTTTACCAAATTGTAAATGAACTTTAGATTTGAGAATATTTTATAAATTTTATAAGATCTTTAGATTATAAATTCTCTTCTATAGATCTAAGTGTAATTTTTTCATTTTAATTTCAAACATAGTTGGTTAAAATGTGTGTGTGCATAATGCTTCCTTCATCTTAATTTATAAAATACTTTTAAAAAAATTTAATATCTCAAAATATAAGATATGTTAATGAAAATAATATTTTATTGATGATACTTTTTTAATATTATTTTTTTATATATTCTATTTCTTCAATATTTTTTTTACAAATGAAGTTTATTAAATAAAAGATATTTTTAAAATTT
The DNA here is from genome assembly GCF_029017545.1 of Prosopis cineraria. NCBI lineage: Eukaryota > Viridiplantae > Streptophyta > Magnoliopsida > Fabales > Fabaceae > Prosopis > Prosopis cineraria. Next base: position 12,210,055 of record NW_026555335.1, read on the forward strand.
TATATTTATATTTTAAAAAAGTAAAATTATCAAACGTATTTAATAAATTTTATTAATATGTGTAATTTTATTTAAAAGTGTTTATATTAATTGGAACAGAGGTAATAGCTTTCAAGCCATATATTTGTATATACGTATCTTTCTTAGTGCGATATCGAAATATTGCAATTGTCTATTTTAATATCCTTCAGACCTTGCTGAACTTGTAATAGCTTATTATAAATATTTACCTATAATTAATTTTGTTGAAGCCAATACATCCATCAAACAAGAAGTTTTAACTTCATCACATATACATAAAATAAAGAAATTGAACTAATTAATTTTCGGTTTAATTTGTTCAGGATGAAAGATGAGGCTGCGGGAGAGCCTCCAATGGCATTTGTGGTCAGATCAAATGGCCCTAAGATCTCTGAGGATGACATCAAACATTTCATTTCACAACAGGTTCTTAGCTTCGTTTCTATCTCCATATATGTCTTTTTTATTGGTAAAAATTTACCTTTCTCCCTTAACTTTACAAAATATTTCACTTTAATTTCTTAATTTTATAAAATATTTTTAATCTTCTAATTCTAATATTATTAATTTTATTAACTACAAAAAATACTGATATGGAATTTTTAAATAACAACAAAATATTTTTAAATGTTGATATATTAAATTTAATTTTTTTAAATAATAATGATATGAAAAAAAATAATTATTTAAGACTTACAGGGTTATAATTAGAAGTCTAAAATCTATTTTATAAAATTAAATGATCAAATTAAAATTTTATATAAAATTAGAAGATTAAAAGTATAATTTTGTCTCTTTTATTTTACTATTTTAATTTTGAGACCAATATGCTTGCGTCCAAGACGTGACACGCAAATCTTAAATTTTGATTTTGCGTTGCCGGCTTCCCAAACATGTCAACAGATCGACATGTTTTTTTTTAAAAAAAAAAGAAAAAAAGAAAATTAATATGTTAACTAAAAACTCTCAAATTTCACATAATGTCATAAATTATATTGTATCCATTGTAATTTCTTAAATCACAAAACCAGAGTTAGTCCTAACAACCTAATCCTAAACTGTATCCTACTCATGTGTGTGTGCGTGTGCGCGTGCGTGTAACCTGTCCAGGACATAAATTTTCTTGCCTTTGAAGTATTAATAAAACATAACCATTAGCTGTAGAAAATTACTATAATAACATATCAAAATAAATCATTTCATGTCATTAAGAAATTTAATTATACACTATTATATTATGTAACGCGTATATTTTAATTTATAATGACTTGCGTGTGAATTTGTATGCTAAGACAAGCAACTACATAATAATGACTTAGCAACTCACCCTCCTCTTATTTTATTTTAATAATTTATGGATAAGTTCAGACAGAACATATACTCAATTTAGTTGTTAAGATTTAATATTTTAATTTAAATAATAAATTTTAAAGTAGGCAAACCATCAAAGTGATTTTGATTGAGGGCTATGCCTTGTTTTGTGGCAGGTGGTGTATTGCAAGAGAATCCATAAGGTTATTTTCACAGACACTATTCCTAAAGCAGCCTTTGGCAAAATCTTGCGTAAGGATTTGAAAGCAAAGCTCGCATCAGGTTTGGGCAATTAATTGATTAATTAGCCTAATCCACCTGCAAATTAAATAAGTATTAAAGAAAATTAAGCAATATGTGTGTATGAATTTTATTTTCATACATTATTATAGTGGTTCTCACACACACATGTTTTCTGTTTTATTTTGTTTTTGTATATGAGTTCGTTGCTATAAATGCAATTGGATCGTGTATTTTGTAAGTACTTCAAATTATTACATATCATTATATTGTACAGCGCATAGTACATATTCCTTTTATTAAAAATATAAAATATTTTTAATCAAATTTTATCTCCATAAAGTAATTACCTACTTTCAAACTAATTCTATCTTTTCATATTTACTCCTATTAAACATCCTACAATAAATATAAAGTTATTATCAATAAGAACACTTTTGAAAAAAAGACAATAATTACACCTCAAAAGATTAAAAATATTTTATATTTTTAAACATCCAACTCCTTAAAAAATGTCTTATATTTTTGAATAGAGGGAGTAATGGATTGGGAAGGTATTTTAAATTATGTGAAACTTATTCTTAAACCTTCATTCCTCAATCATAACAATGAATTTCCTTAATTGATGTGTATGACAATGTTTAAAAAACAGAAACGCTTCACAATTTTCATGATTTAATCAATTAGATCAATAGTCAAACTAATAATTTAATAATTAAATAAAAATAATATTTATATATGTGTATCATTAAAAATACCGATAATATCATTCATAGTATAGAGTTATTTAGTCATAATATATGAAGTTTTGATTTTCTTTTCATTTTTTCAGAAGTGTATTTTTTATTTACCTTATTTATCCTTTTAAAGAAAATAAGTTTTCAATTTTCTCTACCGTTTAATTTATATAACGTTAATAAACCAATCATCCACCCAAAAATTGTACTATAACAATAGAAAAGGAAGTAGATATTAATATTTTTAAATTGAATAAAAATTTATTACTAAAATAAGAGCAAAAAACAATTCAAGAAAATTTAACCATTCTAAGTTTCAATTTAACTTTGGTTTTGTCAAAACTGGTTCAAAAGGAGTCAATCCTTAAAATGAGTTAATGAGTCAAATCGAACCTCCGTTTATTCAATGACAATTTGACCTGTCAAACCATATGGATCAAGTTTTAAAACAATGGTCTATAATAATATTTATTTTAAGATTCATGCATCTAGTTGTTAATATTTCCCCTCAAGTATAATTAACAATAACGAAGGCCTGGTAGATCTAGTTGTTTAATGTAATGTTTGATAGGTAGAAAAAATACTTTTAAAAAATGTCACATTTTCTTTCCAAATAAATTTCTCCATTTTTTTTAAATATACTTTTTCAGTTACCAAACGTATAACAAGGCTCTCTCAATTCTCAAACTGGCCCAAATCCATTTGGACAAGTGAGTATGAAGATGATAGACAAATTAATGGACTAAAGAAAAATCACAAGAATTGGGTGATGAAAAAATAATGGGTTCTAGCCTTCTTCGGCCACCAATAATGAACCTGCATAAATAAAAATACCATTTAATGAAGACAATGAGAAAAGTGATCCGTGAAACTCGCTCCGGATCTGGAGCATACGTGGATTTAACTCATTTTTTAATTATTTAATGTAAGGGGAAAACTTAATAGTTTAATACTCGATTATTCCAAATAATAGCCATTTTAGGTCACATTGGAATGCGTGAGAATTTGAATTAATTTAAATTTAAATTTATACCAAATCTTTTATTTAAATATATAAAAATTTGTTGATTTGATTTAATCCAAATTCAAATCTATATTTTATTATAATTATTTTATAATTATAATTTTTTATCCTGATTATTTAAAATTTTAGCTACATCGATTTTTTCACCTTCACTGCATTGTGAATATTAGTGCCTTTATTTTTTTTCACTTATCTTTCTGTTACAAATTGAATAATATAAGTAAACTTACCATCTTCAATATTTTGTGTTTTTTTCTTTGGATTTCAACTTATGGCTACCTAAAAAATTTTATACACTGCCCACATGGCTACAAGATGTCCACTGCATGATATGAAAGTTCTTCAAATTCTTTTTCAAAGTTTACCTCTTTTCATTTTTATTTATAAATCATTTTTAATTTATTTGATAGAGATTAATGAAAATTTTAAAACTTATTAATTTTTTTTTAAAATTTCAAAAATAATATTTCCTAGTTAAATATACTTACTTCAATATTTCATTTTCTCTCATCAACGGTTAATGGAGTAACATGGGAAACTTATGATTAAAAGTTAATGACATGTTTTATAAATAATACAAAAAAAAATTATCATTATACCTTATAAATAGGAACCGATACTATACATGTATTGAATCATAGTATGAAGTTTAAATACTGATCAATGATCACTATCAACAGTTCGTGTTTATCCTAAATTTCAAAGCACAAAAAATAATAACAATTATGGGATTTAAGTTCAAATGCTCCGGTTGATTCGATTACCTTTTTTATTTAGTAGAAAAAGTAAAATCAATATATATAATCATTAAAATAGTCGATTTCAACCCCGAAGATTTTATATTTTCTTCAGATTTCTTTTCTTTTCATTTTTTTTTTTTGGGGTGAGGTTTTCATTTTCTCTGTGTACACTGTTTAGTCTGTACTTTGATTCATTTCTTTATTAATTGGGCCCAGTATTGACGCCCTTTCACATTTATAGTGGCAGTTTTTATTAGCCCAACTTGCCATTATGGGTTGGGCTTAGATTTTTAGGCCGTTGAAATGGATATGTTTTGATTAGTATTTACAATTTTGTTAACCCAATTTGCCACTACGGGTTGAGCAAAAGCTTTGTTTCATGGGGTTGTAATGCCAAAACTTCCTTCATTTATTTATTTATTTTATAAATAATATAGGTTAAATGAGACATTCCCAACCCATTAGAATTAACCAATTTGATTCATGAGTCACTTGGTTAGATATGCAAAACATTTATTCTAGCCCTGCTCGACTTCTTTATCAAGTTATACGGAACAATTTATATTCCTAATCCCAATTCAAGGGTCAGCAAGGTGTAGTTTTTTCTAAACAATAGGACTCACACAGTCATAATATCAGTATAAAAATATTAAAAACTTAGAAAATTGCATTATTCATAAATTATAAATAATACTCTATACATATTAATAGGCTACACACAAAACTTATCCATTAATTTAAAATATAATTAAGGGTAAAGAGGTAAAAATATTCTCAAATAAATTTTCACAAAAGTTGATTAATCATCGTATAAGTAACCATAATGTTATTTTAATAGTGTAATAATGATCAATATATCAAATTTTATTTCACATGATTTTTTTCCATCGCCATGTATCCTATTAGAATTGGAAAATGAATAGGCTCGACCCTTATGAGCTTGGCCCATAGAAGCTTGAACTTTTAAGCTTGATTTTTCATTTTTCATCCTTTTATTGAGGCTCGGTCCTTATTTGAAGAGCTTAAAGTTGGGCTTGCAAGCCTTATTTTGAAAAAATTTAAAAAAATTAAAATAAAATTAAGTACTATAAATTAATTCAAATATTTTGAAATTAAAAAAAAATTAAAATCTTCATAATCTTTAGAAATTAAACAACATATATTTAGAAGTTTGGTAATAAAATTTAAATCTTGATTAAAAATAATTCATTTTTTATAAACATGCAAACATAATAATCATAGAAAAATAAAAAATATTAGAAATTTTATATTATACATTGATATTTATTAAATTATATTAAATTAATTTTAGAATAAATTAAAATTAATAATAATATAATGCATGTAGAACCACGGTTTCAACTTCAAGCAAGTAAGTCCTTCGCTTTAAACACGTGTTTCACAAAAAAAAAATAATAATAATATAACAAGGCTTGAAGAGTTGCTTAGGTTTGAGCCTTTTTTTACAAGGCTTATTAGAGTCAGGCCCTTAAACTTGGTTACTTAAAAAAAATTATTTTTAAAGCCATAACTCTTATCTAAATAGGGTCTCCAAGCCCAACCCTTACTCCCAACACTATATCCTGCCCCCTTCCTTCCCCTCTTTATTCATTTTTCTTGCCTGCAAAACCTAAGATTCAACATAGCGAAATTGGTTGTACACAATTCAAGATTAAAAGCACACCTTTATGCTGCCTTACCTTAAGAACATTGTCATAATTTTAAGCAATTGCACTCGTAATAAGTTTAAAATTTTTAAATGATTTTTGTCACTGTTAAAAAGAAACAAGTAATTTAATTTCATATTAAGTTAAAACGATATTTTCTCACATAATATTCATACAATGACTGATTAATCTTTAGAAAATTTTATTTGGAAATGTTTTTTGTCCATGTCAATAAAAAAATGTTCAAATTTTATTTAGGTGTTAGTTGAATGGAAACATTTAAGGAATTTGATGAATTAGTCACTTTTGCACCAACTCTGATAACATTATGAATATTTTTGCTCCTTGTCGATGATTTTTTGGGTATTTTTGCCCCTTCATTAGTTTACATTAGCAAAGATTAACACGTGGCATGCACAATTAATATTTAACAGTCAAAGTTAATGGTTTAGTCATTTTTGCACCCATTCATATAATATTATGAGTATTTATATCATTTTTTTCACTTTAAGATACTGGGTGCCTCTAGCTGACTACCTTGTGAATATTTTTTCCCCTTTATCCTATAATTAATAATTTAGTATTATAGTAAATGAGTATATACAGAATATAATCTGAAAAACACTTGCCTATATGTAAATTTGAAATTGCAGTAGTTAATTTTGTATGATCAAGGTAAGTTGAATCTTTAAATGAACGTGTTGTTTATTGTACGGATTTAAAGTAAAGTGCTCTAATCATAACTAAGATATTGCTAATTGAACTAACTAGTAAATTAGTCAGATCTTTGGTTTCACAATTTAGTTGTCAAACTAACTTAATTATATGTAGAGCCGGTAATTTAGGTGGGCTGGGCTCAATTTAGGCCAGGCTTATTCGGATTGGGCTTCAAACATCCTACCCCTTCTAAAAAGTCCATATAGCCAAGCTCGGCCCTAACACCTTCGGGCTTCGGGCTTACTCGGGCTGGCCCGAATACCCAAAACTTTTTAAAAATATTTTTTCTTTATTTTTTAAATCAATTTTAATTTTTAAATAATTCTATTAAGTATAAAATATTATCTTAATTTTAAAAGAATAAAATAAAAAATAATTTATCAACTTTGTATTTAAGTAGCTCAGTTATTATTTTGTTGTATTATATATAATTTATTCATAAATGTTTTCTTTACTTATAAATTAATATCTTAGTTGTTTAAATATTACTCTTATCATAGTCATATATAAATATTTTATATATTTTAATTAAATTATATTATTTTAATTATGATTAAGCTAATCTCAATTCAATCACAATTAGACTACAACTTAAAATTATTATCTCGATTAGTTCAAAGTTTTTAATAACTTTTAGATAAATTTTACTTTTTATTTTTATGAATATAAAAAAATTGCCATCATTTTATTATATAAAAAAATATTTAATTATGAGTAAAATATTATTTTTTTGAAATTATTTTTCTTTAACTTTTTATATGGTTTAACTCTTATATAAAAGGGATTCTTACTCTAGTTTACTTTTAATTTTTAACCAAATTTAGCATGGACAATAACCAAGTAATTATTTAAGAATATTATTTTATTTATTATGTTTATCTAGTAGCAGAGTCAGAAATTCGTACATGCCTAAATTTTATTTTTAAAATTATTTTTAATTTTATTTTTACTTTAAAATTAATTATCTTAATTTATAAATAATATAAAATTATTTTTTCATATGCAAATGATTTATAAGAATCAAAATTTTTTTAACAAAAATTGGGTCTTAAAATATTAAAATCAATATTAAAATATGTTTTAAATATTATTTTGAGATATTTTATTGATTAACAAAATAAAAATATGAAATATAAATATTTTTAATTTTTTTTAAAAAATAACTACATTAAAACACTTATATATATAGTATTTTGGTATAAAATGATATAAAACTTAAAAAATTAATTAATATTTATCATATTTTATATATTTTTTTAAATTTATTTTTTTATTCGGGTATTCGGGTCAAGTCCGAAACCGAATGGGCTTGGCCCGAATTTCCTCGGGCCTATTCGGGTGGCCCGAATAGGCCCGAACAATAAAAAATAATATTTTTTTTGGGCTTAGCCCTAAATTTTTCAGGCGGATTCGGGCTGGTTCGTTGGGCTCGACCCAAAATTACCGACTCTAATTATATATTCTATTGTACTATTTTTTTTTTGGGTCAATTGTCATACTATTATTTAATCACATCATGTTTGATCAAAGTTTAGCTATCAAAGTAAGAACCAATGACATGATTAATTTCATGGCTAATTTGGTTTTTAATATCTTGGTCATGTCGTGACAAATTATCAAATTCAAAGCTAGCTACAAACATAAAAGATAACTCGAAAAATATATGTTCTATAATTTTAAAAGACACATGATCAGTAGTGGATTCATTATTATTTTTTTAATTTTTATATCTGGATGCATTTAAGTTTGAAGAGAGAATAAAGCATAAATAATAATTGAGTTGAGTGGAAAGGATTTTTTTTCAAGAAAAAAGTAAATATATTTTTTTTAAAAAAAGAAACAAATACAAAGATAAGCAACTATCTAAAACAAAAAACCCACTACTATTACAAAAAGGCCCTATAGGAACACCCATATCATGGCGCTCATGTGACAAACACTTCAAAAAAGAAAAAAATTAGACAGAACCCGTTGGCCTCCCTTGCGGGGGCACTTCCCTCAGAAGTAACCTTATCGGAACACTTTCAAAGCATTCTCATAGGCCAAAAATAAACAGTTTCGTAACCTTTTTTTTATTTTTTGGTAGTATAACGCACAAGCCTAAAGAACAAAACCCATAAAAGCCCTAATCCTTAACAACGGAACAAGGGGTGTCTAATGTCGCCGTTGCCAGCTCCTGCTGTTGCTATATTTTAAACCCATCTGGGAAAATAAAAAAGCCATCGACAATACAAAGCCATAATGGATGGGTGTTTAGAGAACCACCCAAAAGATTCTACCATAAGTGAACCCCAAAACAATAAACACATCCATGGATGCCGACAAAACAAACATAGTTAGCAGGTGGAAGAAGAAAAGAGGATGGCGATCCCACACCTAGAAACATCACTAGATGGATCAAGAGATATATACATTACTAGCACCTTAGATTTGCCACCACGAAAAAGAGCCAACAAGAGCCACAAAAAAGATGGCCGTCACTTTCTCTCCCCCCCCAAAAACACCAATCAAATGAATTAGCTCCATATCTATCCAACCATTGGTAAAGCCACCACCAAGCAAGAGGCATCGCAAAGAGCACTCCTCAAATTTGATTATTTTCGAGTCAATGAACCATCCCTCCATCAGCAAAACCAAGCAAAAGCAAGGAAGAAAACAACAACGAAAACAAAGCATGGATGTCTCCCCTTCGGCAGATGCTAGACAAGGAGACATCGTGACCCTTCACTCACACCAGACGAGACAAAGTGATCGTGTATGTTGGGACCAAATTTCCTTTAATTAAATAATTAAAGACACATTTGCTCAATAAAAATAAATAAATTGCACAGTCGTAGAGGTACAATGTTTTGGGCTTTGCCATTTTTAACAAAAAACAATAAATTTTGTGAAGCCTGATGATAAATAATTGAGTTGTTAGTTGGGAATTTGGCCAACTGTATCATATAGGTTGGGGGGCTTGTGGGTTGAAGTATTAAATATGACAACCTATCAACATATTTAATTTTTTTTTTTGCATGAATTTTAAAAAATTACGCATAAATGATAAGTTCCATTATGATATTCCATACAGTTGAAAAATATTCACATTATATACGTTCGAGATTGATCCATTTTAGATCTGTTTGTCTTGTGCAGTTGTAGTGCCAAAACTTCCTTCATTTTTTATTCTTTTATTTTTTAAAATTTTTTATAAATAATATGAGTTAAATGGAACAACTCTATTTTATTTGAGTAATTAGCCTGTTCGATTGAGTTATTTGATCCAATTTAATTTTTTATACATAGGCATAATAACAGTATAAAAATATTAAAAACTTAGAAAATTGCATTATTTATAAATTATAAATAATACTCTATAAAAATAAGTAGGCTACACACAAAAATTATGCATTAATTTAAAATATAATTAATAATTTAGAGATAAATGAGTATAGAATTTGAAAAGCATATGCCTATTTGTAAATTTGAAATTGCAGTAGTTAATTTTGTATAATTAAGGTGAGTTGAATCCTTTTTTTTTTTGTGAGATGTGATTTGAATCTTTAAATGAACTTCTTGTATGTTGTACAGATTTAAAGTAAAGTGCTCTAATCATAACTAAGATATTGCAAATTGGACTAACTAGTAAATAAGTCAAGTCTTTGGTTTCATAATTTAGAGGTCAAACTAGCTTATACGTTATATATCATACTATTAATACTTAATCGCAACATGTTAATCAAAGTTCAACTATTAAACTAAGAACCAATGTCATGAATCATGATTAGTTTCATGGCTAATTTGGTCTTTAATGTATTGGTTAATTATTTGGTGTCAAATTGTCAAATTCAAAGCTTCAAACAAAAGAGATAAACTCACAAAATATATGTTCTACTTTCAAGAGACACATGGTTAGTAGTGGATTCATTATTTTTTTAATCTTTATCTCTTGTTGCATTTTAAGTTTGAAGAGAGAATAAAGCATGAGTAATAATGAGTGGAAGCGATTTTTTTTTTACCAGAAAAAGGTTTATCGATTAAAAACAAAAAAGAAACAAATACAAAGATAAGCAACAATCTAGAAACAAAAAATCCTGCCACTATGGCCAAAAAAGTCATATAGAAACTCCCACATTAGAGTGCTGATGCAAAAAAAGCTCCAAAAAAAAAAGAAGAAGACAGATCCCATATACTTCCCCCCATCAGAACGCTTTCAAAGAACTCCCATAGGTTAAAAATAAAAAATAAACGCTTTTGTAGGGTTTTTTTTTGTAATAGCGCACTAACCTGAGGAACAAAGCCCAAAAAACCCTAACCCTAGACAACGGAGCAAGGAGTATCTAATGCTGTTGTCGCTAACTTTTGCTGTTACGCTGGAATCCCCAACAAAATAAAAAGCCATCGACAATACAAAGCCATAAGGGATGAGGGTTTAGAGAATCACCCAAGAGGTACCACCATGACTGAACCCCAAAACAAAACACATCTATGGATGCCGACAAAACAGACATAGTTAGCAAGTGGAAGAAGAAAAGAGGACGGTGAGCCCGCACCAAGAAACATAGCGCGATGGATCAAGAGATATTTATCACTAGCATCTTAGATTTGCTACCTCCAGAAAGAGCTAATAACAAGAGCCTCCACAAAGATGGCCATCACTTTCTCATCCCCAAAAACACAAATTGAATTAACTAGCTCCATATCTATCCAGTCACTGGCAAAACCACCACCAAGCAAGGGACATCACAAAGAGCATCCCTCAGATATGATTATTTCAGAGCCAATAAAACACTTCATCATCAGTAAAACCAAACAAAAACAAGAAATAGAAAGAAAACTAAAACAAAAACAAAGAATGGACCTCCTTCAACAGAAGCCAAATAAGGAGATGCTATGACCCTTCGCTCGCACTAGATGAGACGCAACTCCCTCTCGCAGCAAGATAAAGATATAAACAATATTGTAAATTAAAAAATATATTGAAAAATTATTCACTCGATTGAATCTAACAATATTTAAATATAACAAAAAAGTTGTACTAAAATAAAAGATTAGGACTGAAATTATTGTAATCAGAAATAAAAGAAGAAGCAGGATTCGAATCAAGAGAGAATGCTTTTGTAAGGATAAGAGGGGTCCGTACAACATTCATTGACCTGATTGGGTGAAGTGGTAACCCAACTCATCTCCCAATATTTAAAAAAAAAAAAAAAACAGAGCCTTCGATCGACAAGTCCATTTCTTTGGGTCAACTAGTGTTACTCGTATGTCTGCCACTCTCCTCCATTTCTTCCTTTCTCTCTAATTGATCCTAGATCACAATTCAATTTTATATATTACAAATTTTTAAATTTTATGTTTATTTAAAAAAATTTAACTTTAGGAAAATTACTTCCTTAAAATGATTTTAGTTTGATTTTAACCTTTTGTAATATATATATTTTTAAACTTGATATGTTGTAACGTATAATTCTTTTGTTTTTGTTTTGGTTCCTTTTCAATTCTCCACAACAGAACAAACCTTGGGTTGCTTCTTTGTCCTTATTCTTTTCTTATCTTCTCTCTTTCTAATCATATCTCCACATGTTCATGCATATGCCTGTTACAGCCACTTTGGTAATTCCTATATCATATTATATTTTAAATGTATTGTTTAAACTCCTCATATTTTTTTTTCATAGTTTTTAATTGTTTTATTGATCATAATAAAAAAATTAAATATTAATGATATAGTACATCTTGAAATTTTTGTTAACCTAGCTTATCTCGAACAGGCATGATAGAAAATTACCATTTTTCAATATTTTGCTAACTTATTGCTATGCATGCCTCCTTGTTCCATCCGGTCCCTAATATAATATAAATTTAAAAATTTTTTTCTTGCTATAAAATAAAGCTCGAGTAAGTAATTCTTTTTTTAATTTTACCCCTTGTTTTTTATTTATTATGATTTGAATTTCTAGACGGAAATTTAATGTGATTATAAAGTACAAAGAAAGACAAAATTAAAAAATTCCATATATTTTAAAATAATTTTAAGTATATAATTACCCTTTCTTTTCTTTTTTGGTTAAAAATATAACTATAATTTTTTAATAAGCACGAAGTTATTAAGTTGCCTTATATTAAGCATAGGAACTAGAAGAGAGCATGTATTATATATACTCCTTTTAGACTTTAATATAAGACAAATTTTTAAAAATATTTTTTATTCTTAATATAATGCAAAGTTATAGTAATTAATGCCCTTTTTCTTTCAATTTTTACCCAAACAAAGCTTTTTAATGTTATCCCTTGTTTGTTCATTATCGTTTGAATTCCTATATAACAATTATTATTATTATTATTATTATTATTAATAATCGTAAAGAAAGGTAAAATTGAAAAGTTACATAGTTTTTAAAAAATAATTTAATTTTAAAGATATAATTATTATTTCTTAATAAGTTTGAAATTGATTAATTTTACCTTACATGTTAAAGATCGGGGTAGCGGGTGTGTATACAATTATATATGCACATGACATGGAAAGTAATTTTTCACTTTTATTGGGAAGCACCGCTACAAATTGTAGAGCAGAGGCTCTTATGCATCATGACTTGTTTACACGAGCTTGTCCAAGAACTTATAATCCAATAGAATGATCTCACTCAATGCCCAATGTTAATTAAGACACTCCAGAAATTCTTAAATAAATTCAGTACATCACGTATTCTTAAATAGATTCAATAAAATGTATCATTATTTTTAATAATTTTATTTTTATACTAAAATGCCAATTTAATGTATTGCCTCTTCTCGTTCTACTATAATTACTGTTAAAATTTATTTATATTTAATATCACCGGATTGCCAATAATGCTGTAGAGTAAGCCATGCTTCATTATTTTTCTTCGTCTTCTTTAATTTTAATATATTGACTCTGCATATATATGACCATTGAGATAATTTCATCAATCTTGCACATTTCTCTTCCCTTGCAAAGATAGCACAATTAAATCAAGCAAATTAAAATACAATTAGATCCTCGTTAATATATTTCTGAATTTGAATATTGTAGATGAGCGCAGAAATAATTATACTCTTTAAATACATAGTGGAAAGCATAATCACACAACAATTAGGAAATAATTATACATTATTAATTAAATTTAATTTGATATTTAAGATGAGAGCCAACACATCTGTACCACAAGAAAACAATGATCTTGTCATGAAAAAATTGAGAGAAAATCATTAAAATTCGTACGTAGAGAAAAAACTTCCTCACGAATTTTCTTGTGTATTTCTTGTATAAAGAGAAGTATTCCAATATAAATAATTTTCTCACACAAACTTCGAATGAAATTTTTTAAGTGAAAATGCTCGCATTGAATTTTTGTGATAAACATTTCTTACAAAATATTCCAAAAAAAGCATTTTTATCATGGAGAAATTCAGGAGAATTTTCTTTTTGGTCCTTGAGCAAATCATTGTATAATGCCGAATTTCGCACAACAAATTCTGCAAAAAATCCAAAAAATAGGAATATGCAAATTTTTCGCTGAAATTTGTGAGAGATCTACATGTTTCCACATATTTTTCATTAAATAGTCCATCAGAAATTCGAGAAAAATTGTCACAAATGAAAATTTTCACAAAAATTTTTGTGAGACTTTCACAAAAAATTAAAGCAGCAATTTTCGGAAAATTGTATTGGTTTATTTCACACACATATTAACAAGTAATGCAATACAGTCAGAAGTAACCAAGCAACCAACAATAGACGGCCACATAACCACAAAATTTTTACGTTTAATTTCTCTCTCCTTTATCTTGAAATAGTCTCTCATAGTTGTTCTTTATGAGAAAATTCTACTAAAAATGCCATTTGAGATAAATATCACGAGAAAGCATGAGAGAAGTTTTGATTTCTTTTTTTATTTTTCCCCCATGAAATTTTTTTTCTTATAATGAAATGCACAGACATATCATAGGTGTAAATAAAAAGTGTAATTTTACTTTTCACCCCAAAAAAAATGTAATTTTACTGGCCATTTTAAATATGTAAGTGTTGAATAATTTCATTCTCTTGAAGTAGATATGAAATAGATGGCTGAGATTTTGGATAAGTGATTACAAATTATAATCCATCAAAATTGTATAAAATCTACAACCATAAAAGTTGGATGGTGTCTCGTGTTATCCTATACAGTGAAACGCATGTCCGAATAGTTGAGAAGAGAGAAAGACACACACACACACACACACACACACACAGAGAAAGAGAGAGAGAGAGAGAGAGATTGGTGTCCATTACTGCGAACATCAATTAGAGCATGGCTCCACCTATATGTGAGTGGAATTCGAAGTCAGACAGTGAGGCACAGTACGACAAACTCATTGATGTAACTGTTGAACCATTCTCGGGACACTTTCAGACCTGGAAATGAAATGATTACAAGTATATGATCTTAATCAAAAAAGATAGGACTCAAACATGTGAACTTTTGGAGTAAATGACTTGGAACACATGTTTCCATATGATCATAAAGTTCAGACGTTGATTCAAGTATAGACTTTAGAGTCTTGTGAGTTGATGATTATACTGAGTGTGTGGAAGTCTTATCTCTTGCAAGTTTATAAAAGACAATATGAAGGTGTGGTCCTCAATGGGTTGACCCTAATCTAATCTAATCTGACTCATAAAGGAGCCCATGAAATTAAAATATTCAAAACCATTTACGTTCCCAACATTTAAGGAGTTTCATCTGGGTGCTTTGATGACCTTGATCTCACCAACACATAGACAAACGTCCCTCTACTCTTAAATGCACGACCACTTTTAGAAACCCTACTTAATCTAAAATATAGGATAATTTGTTGTCTTTACAATTTTTTCCAATATTACTCTTCTTTCACTTAATTTATCAATTGTGTTGAACTCTTGATTTCACTTTCTAAACTTACCATTTTTATGTTTACATACAAAATTATATCAACTCGCTCATAAATTCAAACTAAATACAAGTTTGGTTAAATTCACGAGTGACTTGGTGAAACTTGTTGACTTTTTACCTAGCTAAGTAAGTTAAGTATATTGTGGAGCTCAGTTTATGGAAACAATACATGGTTTACAACAACAAGCTTTATCTTACTATGTGGGATTAACTACGTGAATTACATAATGCTATTATTCTTTATCATTAACTAAGCTTTTAGGAATATTGTTCACTAGGAAGTATTGTTTAACAACTTTTATAAATGTTTTCTTTGGTTTTTCTTTTTACTAGGATCAAGGCTATCAATTCCACTCTCCTCATCTTGGTGTTTCCCATGGCCTTTCCTAAACAAGCATTTTCTCCATAAAAGGTGCCACATGCTCACTTTTTTTTGTATATGCTCCTTTCATTTTTTTTATCTCTTTGTGTACTGCATATTTATAACAATATTTTCATTTCTGTTATTTCAATGTTATGCTTATGTTGTCCTTTTAAAATAACATTCATCGCCATGTAACAGGATTGGTTTTAAAGTAGTTTGATAAAACTTTCTTTCAAATTTATTAGGTATTTTTCTATTATAAATAACTCATTTAGTCTTTCTCAATTATGACTTGGTTTAAAGAAAAATAAAACTCAAATAACAAAAACTAATATTAGTAAAAAAGAAAACAAGAAGCACAAAAAATAAGTTTCCCTAATTTAAAATTTCTATATATATTAAATATGATAATCTATCAATATAGATGGATTTAATTTTAATAATTTATGTTTAAAATATATTTAAATCAAATCATGGCTGTATTTTGTATTTTAATTATATAATTATTTATTTTTAATGGCTACTATGAGTTTACAATCTGGGTTCACCATTCAAGTTTATATTCTTATCATGAGTTTAGTTAAACTTTTGTGTTTGACAACTTTTCATATTGCTATGTGGGAATTGTGGACAATTATTGTAGTGAAGGGTAAAATTAGAAAATTAACATTTTTTAACAACATTAAGGATAAAGCCAACATTTCTTAAGATGCTTCTAATAACTACTCTCATATTATTATATTACCAATGCAACCATCCTTTTAAATGGAAGAAGTATTAAAAAAATAGCATTAATTTTTTTATTAAAAATAGTATTAATTAATTTGTGATAAATCATAGGAATGTAATTATAATCTACAGCTTTTTCTTAAATGGGCGTAATGACATCATGCAAGTTCTATCCAATTATTAAGCTAACGTTCAAATTGATGGATTTGGATTAGATTTAAAATATTGTATTTAAGCTCACTAGAACTTCAAGTGAAAACAGAAGATTCAGAACGGCAAACTTACCTTCATCCTTCAATTGGTATTAAATGAGATCGAGACGTATGAGAGAAGAGACACTTGTAACAACTGTTTTGACAGTAAAAACATGAAAAGAATGAAAGAATTGTAATGATTGAAACTTTAAATTGCCAAGCTAGTACTAAGAAAATTTGGAAATAAATAAAATTATAATAAGAATTGAATTTAGATTTAAATTAAATTCAAATTCACAGATTTTTATATATTCAAATGGCTTAAATTCAAATTCCCATTAATCCAAAATATAACATAAACAAATTTAATAGCGTAGATTTGCTCATATTACTCTGAACATAACTAAAAACAAAATTTGATAGTATTCACCATACTGAGTTACCAAACCATGGAAACTATTATATTACAGCTTTGTGACCAAAAAAGATATCTTCAAGTGTTGATATGTCCTTTTCCATTTCATGCTTCCAACTATGTATAACTTTTGATTGGGAAACCAGCAAATCTGAACAGATATTCGCGCACTCACTTTATTCCTCCTCCTTTTTTGTGTGTTGGATCTTGATATACCACATATATTAGTATTGATATAGAATATAAATTTCTCTAAACTTACTTATTTCACAAATCATGAAACAGAATGATCACTTAATCTACTTTATACAATTAATGCAAAGAAAAACACATTTAGTATGATTATTTACAAGGTATATCCTCTCTCTGGTCCATAAAAAAGGGCTAAACCACTCAATGATTCTTGAAAAAACGTTGATTGAAACCTCAATTTTTTCAAAAATTATATGTCTTTTTAGTTATACCCTCATTAAATATCCTATATAAATGTCTTAATAATGACAATTACAATTTCAATAGACTATTTTTTTATAGTATCAATCAACTATTTTTTCAAAAAGAATAATAAATGAGAAGTAAGGATATAATTGAAAAAAATTATTACAACTACCTAATACTCTATATTTGAAACTAAACAATGCTTCTAGAAAATGTCATATTACTTGATTCATGTTCCTAATTGTTTGACCACTAATTAGATTACTTTGTTCTCTTGCTTAATGCTTGAGAAAGCTATTGGTTAAATATACAACTTGAGCTTGATTATGCAAACTAAAAGCTTGCAGTGTTGAGTAAATAGCTTGATCTAATCGCTATAGAGGTAGAGATGTACTTAGAGTTGGGAATATGGATCAAGTTATATGAATTGGCCTTGATACCATGTTATAAGGCTCGGGTTGGGTTGGAAAAAATATTAAACCATATAAAAATGAATGTTTTTTAGCCTAGACTAACTAACTTATGACCCAAATGATTTAGCTTTGATGAGTTAGGGTTAGCGCATTTAACCCATATTATTTTAGAAAAGATAACAGAAAATTTAAAAATAAAGAATGGAGGGAATTTTAGCACTAAAACCCCACAAGACAAGTAAATTTTGGAATAAATCATTATAGAACTTATCAATTAAGTATAATTTTAAAAACATCAAAAAATTTAAAAAAATGGGTTGGTGAATTGGCTATTTGACTTACTAACGCATAAGGGTTGGATTGAGTTGAGATTTTTTTAACTTATATAAAAATAGAATTTTCCTCAACCCATATGAGTTAAACTATATGATGGACCTCATGGCACGGATGACATAGCATTAATGGCAACGAAGCTTGACGGTTGGTAATCATGAGCATGGTGACATGGAAGGAGCCCAATACTTCCAATCCAACATACCTAAAGACCCATTACAATATATTGGAGGTCCAATGACAAGAGCCCAAACTAAAGCCATGAAGCAAGCATTGTTCAGTCTTGTGCAAGAAGTTTAAGAGCTTGGAGAGCATTGGGGCACTCCTCTCAAGCCAAAGGAGAGTATCTATACGTGTATAATGTATTTAAGATTCAAACTCATGAAGAGTCAAGCCCAAGAGATGCAAACCCAAGCCTAATGCAAGAGAGACTACAAGTTGAGCCTCTTGCAAGTAAGGAGGCATGAAACCCTAGTAAAGAAGTCAAGAGTGACGTGATTTTAAATCCTTTATGATCTCTTAATTGTCTCTTAAATTATTTTCTATTTTAATAGTCATTTGATTTGATTTCCTATTTTGAGTCTAATCAAAGGTTAGAATTAATTATAGTATTAATTTCTAAATTTCGTAATCCCATAATTTTAGGATCACATCTCCTAAATTATGTAGCTAAATATTTTATTATTATTTTATATTATTTCTCCTTTTAATATTAGGAAATTAGGGTTTTAATTTTAGAAAATATTCTTTTCTATGAGCCTATATGAATTAAGTATGCTTCCTCTTGTAAAAACCACAGAAGTTGAATGAAATTATTCATTTTTTAGAGTTTATAACTCTTGTGAGCCTTAGTGCTTTGTGATGGCATTCGTGTGAGAAACAGACGTAATCAAGAGCGTGATCAACTTTTGTGGTGTCTTCGAAGGTTGAGATTCTTAGAGGCAGGTGCTCTAGAGGATCTTCTCTTGATCATTATCCTATTGTTTACTTCATATCTTTCTTTATTTCTGTCATAAATTTCGTCTCTTTCTTTTTGTTCTTGTATTTTTATTGTGTTTCAGGATTCTGTCCCTAAACTAACACGATTCTGCTTCTGCGTCCCCTATCACTATATGATTTGAGTTGGCCTATATTTCCAACTTTAGATTACTCACTAATTAGTCTCATGTATTATTACTCTTGTACTTGACTACATAGCATATTTTTTACACAGATTTTTGTGAGAACGATAGCTTTTCTGATGATTTCACTAGCTACTTGCCATGACATGTGCCCTTGCAAGGTTTTGATAGCTTTTAATACGAATTACTAATTTAATAACAAATGATTATTCCTAATTGCGACAAAACAGAAACATGTCCACAACCATTCCTACCGGTTGGTGAAGGGTGGTCTCATTTTTCCCATGTGATCTGAATGTCTCTCTCTATGACGGTCTTCACTAACCTAGTCTTTGCTTCTAGGGATGCTTTTGGTCATACATATGTTATATTATTATTAATATTAATATAATAATTTAGTGTATAATTATTATATCAACGATGGCATTCCCTTGGAACGAAGGGTGTAAGAGGCATCCACGTCGTTTATGTTTTTATTTTTAAATTAAAACTTCAAAAAGGAAAAAAGACCAACTTAATTAGTTCATTTTTAATATATGATGTAAAACCAGTATGTAATGGACTTTTAATTACCATTCCATAGATAGAGAGAGAGAGAGAGGGTGCTGACGCGCCACTGAAGTTGGAAGTTTGGAACAAAATAATTTGGTTTCATTTGTTCATTTTTCTACTGTTATTCCAACAAACAAATTGAATCTAACATTTTACTCCCTCATATCACTATTATAGGATACCAAAAACCTTTTGGCCTTTAATATAAAACAGCCAAAGGGTTACTTATTATCATTTTTCAATTTTACCCCATTATAAATGTAATTTTCTAGCTCATCGTTTACTGTGTATCTCTCTCTTTCTATTAGATTCAAGTTACAAAAAATTCTTATTTAAAGACATATTTAATAAATTAAATGTCATCCCTTAATTTTAAAAGGAAAAATTAATCATTTGATTCTTGTAGTTTTGACTCAATTATAACTCAATCCTTAAATTTTGACTCGTTATAATTTAATTCCTGAACTTTGCCTCTTGTAATTTAATCATTACAGTTTCAATCTCTTAAATATTGATTCTTATATTTTAAAAAATAAAATTATAAAGATTAATAATATTTTAAATTTTGATATTTATAAATATTAAAAGGGTTTAGTAATTTAAGATATTAGTAATAAATTTTACAATATTTTTAATTTTTATAATTTTATTTTTTAAAATATAAGAACCAATATTTAAGATGTTGAAATCTCAGAAATTAAATTATAAGAGGCAAAGTTTAGAAACTAATTTACAATCAAGTCAAAACTTTAAATACTGAGTTATATCGAGTCAAAGTTGAAAAATTGAGTTACAATTGAATAAAAACTATAAGAACTAAATAATTAATTTTTTTCATTTTAAAAATAGTTGAAAACACTTTATAATACTCTAAACTATAATTAAAAAAAGAATAGTTGAGTACGGACCGGGAGTATATGTCGATATACTATAGTGCTGTACATATATCTTCGTAATTAATGTCTGTCTCTGATTTTCAAACACCACAAATTTTAAGATTGATACAGTTCTGTAACAATTTCACCAGACAAATTCTTACAGCTTGTTTTCTGCGTGTGTGTGTGTAGTGCATATATATATATATATATATATATCACAGCTATATAAAGTACATGCATATGAGTCATAAATAATCTTTGGATTGGTTTGTTGAAGTACAAACGAAACACTTCAATTGACTGATTGGATACTGTGTTAAACTAATTAAAGGGTTTAATTAACGCAAGAATCAATGTTTGCTTAGGTTTCAAATTTCAGTGATCATACGGCAACAGAACGTAGTTTCTTGGTTCATTACGTGTCTGTGATTCACAGACAAACTTTGCCGCAATCATAGCCGAACCCAAGACTATGATCCCCCAATCATGGTTTTCTATTAATTTAATTGAACCCTAATCTGCATTACAAATAACAATAATGCTTGTTAATTGCGATCCCTTTAATTTTGTCTGCTACGTACGCTTATCATTTTAATATGCCTTCACCCATGTGCTTGGTCAAGTCAACAAACTGTGCCATGGATCAATACAATAATGCTACAACGTTAACTCATTCTCAGGCTCTCACTATCACGTTGATGTGCAAAGCATAGTCATATTCATTGAATAGTTGTCAGGTTTGTGATGACCTGGACTAGTATTCTACAGCAAGATACGTATACTACTGACGGATTTTTTTAATTAAATTATTATTTGTTTTAGAAAGAAAAACTTAATTTTCCTGTTTAGTATGTAGGCACGTACTTCTTAGGCTTTAAAAATCTTGTAATATCTCCCACTGGTGAAAAACGCTCTTCACAGTACTGCCTATTTCGCTTCTCTCTAAAAAGTAAATAAACAATTAACGTATTATCTGTGAATAAATTTTAGGTAGCATTTAAACTTTTAGATTTAAAATTTTATATTTAAAATTCTTTGTTTAGACAGTATAAAAAATTTTAAAGATGAAAAAAACATGAGCTGAAATTCAAAGCAAAAATAAAAGATTGAAAGTGACGGATTTACTTGTATTATTCAATCGAGGAGAGATGATATTGAGAGATGAGAGAAGAGGTGAGCTAGAGTAATAGAGGTACCAACAATGAAAAAAAAAAAAAAAAAGGCATTACAGGATTGGAGTAGCTAAAATTTCAAATTAGAGTTTACAGAGAATTTGAAATTACAAAAAAAAAATTATAATAAAACATAAATTCAATTCAAATCCACAAATTTTTATGTGTCTAAATGAAGAATTAATTTGATTTAGATCCAAATCCAAATGCTCACATGGCATCTGATAAGATTATTTGAAATATCAGCATACCAAATGCTATATGACTGCTAGGTATTCCTTGCTTTGTTCATGTTGAGTTAAGAATTGAATGAATGTATATGAAATCTTCAAGTTAATAGAGATGGAATAAAACCAAAATGATTAGCCTATGTTGGTACCTACATATATGTACAAATTATGGGGCAGACAATATATATTGGCTTATATATGTGAAATAGCCGTAACTTACTGATATTACAAGAGGTGCATGATAGCACAAAAGTTTCTATGAATTGATCCGATAATTAATATAATAATCGAACCACTGATGTTGTAAGTCATGGATCATTGTCCAATGGGATGCTGACAGAAAGCTAAGCCCTCGGGACTAAAAGTAAAAATGGTCTATAATCAAAGTTCATGTTTTAGACTAGTCAAGGTCATTTAGCTTGAGCATGCTGTAACACTAAAATTAGAAGTCTGATAGGACTCTGCACAACATATGGCTTTCAATTACTCTTCTCCTTGATGATAAGGGTGTGACAGATTGGAATATAATGTGGGATAAGAGTTTCTGATTAGATGCTTGAATCACAAGCATTCACTTAATGTCGAAGAAAAAATGCTGAGGATAAAATATAAGTGAACCTTATTGATAATGGTCTTGATATATATTGCGGAGATTATTAGTTGTTTAGCACTGAGTATCTGTAGCATTATTTTTATTTTTACATTTTTGGGCCATAGACCGACAAAGGGTCCTAATTCTGCCATTAATGAAGGCGACAAGCTCTTTGATTCCCCACTGATCTTGCAGATATATGTCCCTCTATTTCTCACTCTATACGATCCTCTTTTTCACTCAATAATACTACACTAGTTTGTATTTGCAGGAACAGTGAACCTCCCTTACAGATTTCTAATTTCCATTAAAAAAAAGGTCTCTGTCTTTCTCACCCTCTCACCTCACTTCGCAGCCTATATCTCTTCCTCTCTATTGCGTTCACTTGCACAGCCGCTGAGCAAATAGTTTCTTTCCTTTTCTCTCTATCTGTAACTTAACCATGAGCTTCCGTTCTTCCAACACTTCTCTTCATCATCATCATCATCATTCACGTGAGATCGATAACATTAATCTAGATCTTCTCCTTGAGCTGTCTTCATCATCTTCCAATAATTCATCTTCTCCACCAGCAGCTAATAATTACAGTATGGAGCCTCGTGTATTCTCGTGCAACTATTGCCAGAGAAAGTTTTACAGCTCTCAAGCTCTGGGAGGTCACCAGAATGCCCACAAGCTTGAGAGGACGCTGGCCAAGAAGAGCAGAGAACTCAGTTCCATGCAGAATTTTGGGTTCTCATCATCAGATCGCAGGTCTGGCACGGCTAGCAGCTTCAGTGGCTCGAACCATGTTGCGCATGTGGGCTCGATCAGTCATGGACAAGCTGGTGGGGTTAGCTATGAAAGAAGAGAGTTTGGCTACGGCGGTTCCAACTCCAGGTCTGAAAATAATGTTCAGGATCAAGATATTAACGGTCAACTTGACTTGTCTTTGAGGCTTTAATCAAGATTTCAATTTAGAACTGCGAGCTTTTAAAGTACCAGCCCTTGGGTTTTAAATATAAGGTGAGATTTCCATTTTGCAGAGAAAAATGAGAAACTTGGGGGATTTTTGCTCACTATGTAAAAGATAACTGTTTCTTCTGAGTATTAATTAATGATTCTGATAGGAACAACTGTGATGAAAAAAGAATGAATGTAGCAATGTGGGAGTTGATAATTAAAGCACATTGAAGAGAGACGAAATTGACGATCATGCTTTGGTACGTTGAGGCAATTTGTAAGCTAGCTTTATATATATGATGGATATATATATATATATATATATATATTAATTTTGATCGATGATTGTGTTACCATTTTTATTATCGTTTTGTCTGCTTTTTGGCATAGAAATTAAATACATAGTATACATGATAAATCTTTCACGCTCAGAATGATTTATATATATATATATATATTGTAGCAATCATTACGCAACTAAAATTTGTATTTATATGTGATTTAGATTTAGTGAGTAGCTTAAATCCATTCACTATGAATAGTATCTTAATTATAGTTATTAGATTTTATATAATTATTTATTAGATTTTATTAATATTTTGAAATTATTAAGATATATTTTCTTACAAAAATTCGAAATAATCATCACGGATAAACACTATTTATCCTTCTTAAAATTTCAGATTTTGTACTTTATTAATATTATATAACAAAATATCTAATAGCCATTCGATTAAATCCTTTTACAGGGTTCTAGCTGAGAATGATTTGCTCAATTCATAATGTTGTGGAAGCTAATTAATTTGCATACAATATTAAGTATGCAACAAGTTTTTTTTTCCCAAAACAAGTATACAATGGGTTAACTACATAATAAGCACATACGATATGCCAAATTAATATAACATTTTAAAATATTAAATTAAATTGTTGGTGGTAGATATGTCCTCAAAGAGGTACCCACAAGTTGCTTACCAGATTAATCTGGATCAAAGACCTAGGATACCAAAGAAAAAAAAATATTAAAATGTTCTTTAGACATTAATTTTAATTTATGAGTTGAAATAAGGAGATGAATAGATAATAACAATTCATCAATATATTTATGTATGAGAATGAGAAAATTAATCTGTAGATCCTACTTTTTTAAAAAATTTAAATTAAATCTCTATAGTTTATTTTATTTTAATTAGACTCTTATAATTTGATTGATTAAATTTGTTAATCCCTAAAGATTAAAATCGTTAATTTTTTCTTTTAGAAATGAAATTAAGAATTTGTATATTTTTTATTAAAAGATTATATAAGGACCTAAATTAATTCTCCCTTTGAAATGTAGTAATGTTTTGAAAATTACTGTGATTGAAAGATATGTGAAGTTTATTGAAAGTACCGTTTGACATTGGCTTAAGTTTACTCATATAGTAAGAATTGTGGATGAATATCAAATCTTAATTCAAAATCTTAATATTTAAGCTTATGGGTTATTTTATTTAACTGTATATTAATTATTATGTACAACTTTATCTAACGAGTGACTTCCTATATTGGTTTAAGTCCATTTGTGCTTGGATAATTTTACATTTTATAATTTAATTTATGAGATTTAATTATCTTCTCTTAATTTCATTTCAGTTTAATTTAATCATTTAATTTCTTCTAAAAATTATTTAAATATTTAATTTTATTTTAACATTCGACTTCAAACAATTCACGCGCGACTCTTTTTATGATCTTATTTAATAACAAGTAACATTGTCAACTTGTAATCAACTTGTTATAACTCAATCGTTATTACCCTTGTTCCCTACAAACTACCCCAAAACTGTCTTGTAAATTTCAAATAATATGCACATAGTTTTTATTGAAGGATTTAAATCCATTGAAGTTGATATGTTAATTTCTGTAAAGTTTACCTTTTTAAGAAAGAAAGAGAATATTTATATTTAATAAAAACAATAAAAGGAAGGAAATTACTTTAAAAGAAAAAATTTACTGAAATTCACATATCAAATAGTATGAGATGCAAGGGCGCGCCCATATGATATTGTAGTGATGAGACATTCATAAAAGGAAAATAATGTTAGCGTAAAAATAATATAAATCACGTGATTTTATAAGAAAGAGATGGGACAACATGAAATTAAGAGATAAAAATGCCTATAATTAAGTAAAAGATTAAATTGTAATGAAAGTTTAATTAAAAAATAAGAGCCGAAATTGAAACACGTACTTTTTGCCTTTTCAAAAAAGCACGTACTGATATTTTATCAAATGTGTAAAAGGAAATATAATCGGACAAGGATTGTTGGTACTTTGAACAGTACTCCTGATGTGGGTTAGATATGGTCGGCCATAATTGTAAGTTTCAACTTATGTGATCCATGTTTGTCATAGTTAAACTAGTTTCTACAATGTATGTTAAATATCGTTTCAATATTAAAATTAGGGGGAAAATTATATAATTAAGACAATGGTATAATACTGAGATGAGATTATAGGAATCTTCAAGGTTGTAATCATATGAATTGCTGACCTAAGTTGTTGTTGAAGATGAAGAAGATGATGATAATTAAGAGAATGCATATGGTCCACCGGATTTAAAAGTCTTTACGTCCACAAAATATTTTCTTTGTGTGGGACATAATGTGGATGTGAATCAAACACATATATGATGATTATATTGAGCTAAGCTAGAGGTGGAACTTATTTGGGATTTTTATTTTCTATTGGTTTAACTATAAAAGAACAAGATGTTCAGTCTCATTCTTGTTTTAGCCCAAGCAACATCTTCAAGTCCTTTTTTTGGACTCTTTCAACTTCTTGTAAAAGTTTATATGCAATGCAAAGAGTGCGTGTTTAGTTTCCGTTAGTCACAAATTTATTTAATAAAAATTAATTTAGTAAAAGATAGTTGTTGTAGTAAAATTTGTGTTGTAATTTTTTTTAGAAGTCAGTAAGTTTTGAATTATATATACAATAAAATGTGTTTTTGAAAGTACAATTAATAAAAAGGACATTAATTTATAATAATTTATAATTTTTGTTACATAAATATAATATATTATAAATATTTAAAAAATGTGATAAAAATTTTAAATAATATATAAAATTTGATATGTTAAATAATGAAAATTACTTACATATATAGAATATTATATACATATATACATACATATAAAATAACAATTACTTTACTCCAATATATCATTGTTTTAATTGTTAAAATATCTAAGTATCTGAATGCATGCAAGCTTCTATATTCTCATGCTATTTAATTAATAAATATACATGGAGAACATTGATATTTCAAGAAAAAATGCAAAGTCAATTTAAGAAGTTGAGAAAAGTCACATTGGCTAAATATGTTGTAAATGTAATTACGGTGCGGGCGTATCAAAGATAAGTCTCACGTTGACCAGATGAGAGGATCTCCAAGGATTTAAGTACTAAGAAGAAGTAAGATGGTAAATGGACCTAGATGGGGAGAGGTCTTAGCAGACTCTTTTTGCAAAAATACTTTTGACAAAATTAATTAAAAAATATTTATTTAAAAAGAGCTTCCCAAAAAAGCCTACATTTACCTCACTTTAAATTTGAATTCAAAATATTCAATATGTTTTCCCTTAATTACACGTTACTCTTTTTTACTTTTAATTATCACCTTTTAATAGGCTGATTAACGTAGTTGCATCATCCAAAATCATCCGCTTCAATGCCAATTTATTTTATTCAAACGGTGGCATTATTTGTCATTTACCACCCATTATTGCATTTGAATAATTGAATGGATTTGCTTGTATTGATTTTCAAAATTCTCAAATGGTGGCTTTATCCTGTTAGCTTCAACCGCACATTATTTCTTTTAGTGGTTAAAGCCGGATTTGCTCCTACGTTCTTGACCAACGCGGTAGTGATTAATTATGGAGTTTTATTTAGTTAAAATTGGTGAAAAGATTGTGTTGTTCGTATTGCCTAAATTGTCCTTATAGCCGTGCGTGCATGTAACCGGTGCTGAGCCTTTGAGTTTTAAGCAACTCTCTTTCTCTCTCGTGTTTTGCTTTTTGAGTTCAATTTCTCATAAATTATTTCTGTTGTTCTACCACTTTTTATTACATGAGAGTTTCGCTTAATTTAAGAAACTCGACAATTATGTCAAAATTGTTCTTAAAATAATATCTTAATTAGGTACAACTTGAAAAAAATTTTAGACTGCAACCGCTAACAGGATGTCGATCCAACAACATGCTCAAAGTACTTTCGAGAGCTACTTTTATCTTATAATTTTTCTCCAAACAATTTTTAACTTTTGAGAGTGCTTTTGTCACCTACGTTCTCAAATTAAAAGCTTGTTTACCAACCCGAGTCACTTCTTTGTTAATTATGTTCTCGATGATACTGTGAGCGTGCGTGGATAGGTATGCACCGTTTTGTGTTAGGAGTAAATTATTAATTTTAAAAAAATTGAAGTTATATAATTTTCTTTTTTGGTCACAAAGGTATAGATTTATTCCGGTATTTTGGAGTTATTTTTTAAAATTGTGTCGAAATCAGACAAAATAAAGTTTCTTTTCTATTCAAGACGGCAGTCGAATTTCCTTTGAAAGAAAATATTGTGTGTACGAAATTTTCTTGGATTGTATTGAAATCGCATTATCTAACCTATTTTCAAAATATGTGCAAATGTTTCATAAATATTGGTTATGTGTGATTTCAATAAAATTTTGGTAGATCTATTTATTATTTACCCTTTATTTTCCTCAGAAGTTTGATTAAATTTTAAAAATAAAAAAAATATGTGTTTAATTTTAACAAATTTAAAAGGCATCCGTGTTATATTTTTTGTTAAGAAAAGTTATTATAAATTTTGCAAATATATTAAAAAAACGTTAATTAGAGGAATTCTACATAATTTATTTTTAAACTATGGGCCAACACATACTTTTAATTCTTTAATTTTATATAAATTTTATTTTATTTTTTAATTTTATAAAATATTTGTTATTCATTTAATCCTATTAGTAGTTTTAATAACAATAAGTGCATACATTAAAATTTTAAATATTGACAAAAATATTTTTACATGTTAATATATTAAATTTAATTTTTTTAAATAATCATAATTGACACGCAAAATAACCATTTAAAAATGTAAATTTTTTTATTTTATTTACAAAAAAATGAAAAAGCATATTTCTATTAGAGGCACTTCAATTTTTTTAAAAAAAATTGAGTATTTTTTTTTTTGGAACAAAAGTTGGATCATTATAAAACTACAGTGATCTCCCTCAAAAATCACTATAGTTTCCAGTTATCTATAATAATTGATTGATGATGGATGATAATTGATGTGATTTGTGAATAGTATAGATTATAGATATGATGATTGTTATGTAACTTATTAGAAGTGTTACATTTAAATGAGATAAAAATACATATTATAGCATTAGCAAGTGATAATTTTTTATTTATAAATATTTATGAACAAATACAATGTATTTCTCAAACTTTACATGACGTATGAAAAAGAGATGTGCATAAATTATTCTCAATGATGACTAAGTTTGAATTCATGCCTCCTCCCAGGAAGTCAATGGTAGGTTTATCCCATCCCGACTTGACTTTGTTGCTGCAAAACCCTCAATAATATATTTTTAAAACAAAAAAAAAAATTACAGAGATAACTTCCGTACGCATTATATATATTAGCAATACCACTCTTTACAATTAATTCGGTAAATAAATTTTCTGTTTAATTGGGTAAAGTCTTCATAAGACATAACGCAAGTTGCTTAGTATCAAGATGCTGTTTTTGCAATTCTGAAACAGGAGCTGGTAACCACTACTCCACTAGCAATAGCAAGGAACTTTTTGCTGTTCACACCTCACAGCAAACTTAAACCCTATTCAGTGATTCAATGATGCAATCCTGTAATAAAATATTGCTCATTATGCGATTTTTTATGAAAAAATATAAATATTAATTTCTATATTTTTAATATGTTTTGGTATTGTTGGCAACAAAAAAAAAAGCGTTGGTACGTATTAGTTTCTATTTTTTATTTTTTCAAGTCTTTAAATTTCATTTGTTTGCAACGTTAGCTTTTGATGGGAATAAAATTAAAAAAATTAATAAAAATATTACAAGGATATTGTAGATTTAAAAATTAAAATATATTTTACTCCCATATTAATTACGTATATTTTTTTTAATTTAAACTGATTTGAATTATTGTCATCTTTCAACATCTATCATTACTTTTCAGTTATTATCATTTTTTATTTAATTTAGAATTTTTAGGATTTTCATGGACTTATTTTTAAGTTGGGTTGAATCTATAAATAGCACTCAACTCATTTGATTTATACACACATTTAATTAAATAAGAATTACTTATTATTTCACCTTTCTTCTGAGTTTCTTTTTTCTCTATTGGTTCCTTTATTTCTTTTCTTATTCTCTTTCCCTTCTCCTTCCCCATTCTGCATCACTCTTATATTTTAAATAAAACCATAAGAACTTAATGTTGATTGATATACACATAAACTATGTTATTTTCTTGTGATGACTTGATAAAGCTTCGATGAATTGTATTAAAAATGAGCCGTAGGCTAAAAGGAAAAAAAAGCAAGACATTAAATGAAAATCTTTAAACACACAATGGATAAAATTTAGAAAGGAGAAGACATGATGACTGTGGCAACAAAAAAAGTTAAGTCATTTTGCTCATGTAACAATATCCAACTCATCATAATTTTACCAACTCAATAATAAAATTAGCAGAGTTATGTACACATTAACATGTTTAATTTCATCAGTGACAATAAGAAACTAATATGGCAACATATAAAATTTACATGACTTAGAGCAATGAAAAAAAAATATGAAGACTATAATATCAAAACACCCTAAAAGTATAAAAAAAATCAATAGCTGTATTTTTTTTTAAATCCGCAATCCAATATGTTAAACATCATCACAAATTCAAATGGCCTGCTAAACAAAAATAAAATAAATAAATAAAAAAATAGAAATTAGGATAGTCTTTAAGCCAGGATAAATTTCTATTATTCAAGGATAATTATTAGCTGTAGCCCATAGAATGTATAGTGTACTTGAAGTCCAAGATATTTTTTTTCTATAGATAGAGATAGGCTAGTCATGTAGTTCATTAAATGGTGAGTGAACAAAAGGAAGAACTAGAAAAGAAGAAAGAGGAGGTGTCATGGGAAGCAATTAAGTTCTCTCCCGTTCCCATTCTGCCGTCACAAGGGAAGGTGGATAATAAAAAAGTTTTTAAAAAAATGCTTCCCTTATAAGGGCAGGACAGGAAGTAGGAGGAGAGGAGCCAAAGAGAATCCTGCTCTGGTGCCGTGAGGGATTGTAGGAAAAAGTAGAAGAGGAGAAAGTGAAGAAAGAAGAAGATCAGCGTGAGAAAGGATGAGTGTCAAATGTTTTTTTTTTTTTTTTAACCAAAGGAGGAATGTAAAATGTTAGTAGTTTGATTATTTTGTAATTTGAGTTTAAAGTAATTTTTTTCATTTAAGTTTCTACTCTTTTCATTTCTTCAAGTATCTTGGATCTCTTGGCCACATAAATCCTTCACAGCAAGCATGCGAACAAGAAACAAAAGAGACGAAAGCAAACATGGAATTTTCGTCCAGAAAATCTTACAAAAATATTGCTTTAGTCAGTGTCCTTTCATCAATTATTTGGTCTCAAACATGGTAGCCCTGTTTGGAACATTTAAAACAGAGGGCAAGCATATATATCCTGAAACTTTGTTGAATTTACCTTCTTTAGCTGTACTATCTATGACAGAGCCAGAAAAATTTATTAAGTGGATTGAAATAACAAAACATAGATGGCAATCGAAGGAAAATTATATATACATATATATACACACACACATTACTAAGATAATATAAATATTTAAAATAAATATAACTTTTGATCTTTGTATTTTACTGTGTTTTACTTTTAATCTCTATAATTTTTTATTTTTTTATTTGGTGTTTTATGTTTCTCACTTTTATTTTTCATTGTTCTCGATCTCTCCCTAAGTAAAGTATGAGGATCTTGAAAGGGTCCCCAAATAATGAAAAAAAATTATAGGAATCAAAAGCAAAATACAAGTAAAGTATAGGGATCAAAAGGTATGTTTACCTAATATTTGAGCAAACATATTTATATTCAATTTTACAAATATATAACAAAAATAAATATATATTTTCATTTTTTAAGTTCTACTCATTAATTTTTCATGACATAAGAATAATTAATTATTATGTTTATGATAAAATTTTTTGTAGGTTTTCTTCTCAATACTATTATAAAATTGAGAAAGATGAACATTGAATGATTTAAATGCATTCTTGGGACCTAAAATTTTATTCAATTTAAAAAATTCTATTAGTTACTTATGAATTTATTGCTTAATTCTTTCAATGGATAATTGAAGTAAATAAACAAGTCAACACGGTAATGATATTCAATTATTACAAATTCTTCATATTGATGAAATTTAAATATATCATATTAAAAACTATTCATATAATAAATTTTAATAGTTTGGTTATACACAAAAATAATTTTTTTTAGAAGAATATATATTAATCATAACCTCTTAACTTTTTAAATAAGTAATTTTATAATAGATATTAAGCACTTAGTACTTAATATATCTTAAAATTTTTGCTGCAGTGCTTGATAAAGCTTGTCGATAATAAATTTCATAATTTCTTTCATTAAATATAAAATAAAATTAAAATTAAATGATATCAATATTTTAAGAGAAAGTATAGCATTAGTTCGTTAAAAATAAATATATCCTATTATAATATATTTTTAAGTTATTGAAATAGTTAGATTATATATGTAAAAGATTACAAATTAAATTGAAACAAAAATTTTAGCTAGTATCTTAAAATTTATATAACGTATACTATACTACTAATTCAAACATTTTGACAGTGTTTATAACACGTTGGTTCTGTCAAATCTTATAAAGTGAGCCGTCAAAGATACAGTCCTTAGAACACTTAAAATCATTGTTATAATCATAGTATTAAAAACCAGACCGGATCGGCCGGGTCAATTCGGAAACCGGTAAACCGGTTCCCTGTCCGGTCTGGGTTTGCTCTTAACCCGGTGAGAGAGTAAACCAGTGTAACCCGGTCAACCCGGGTTTAACCCGGTATAACCCGGATAACCCGGTGGGTTGACTGGGTTAACCGGGTTAATATTTTTTCAGACTTTTACTCCAAAACGACGTCGTTTTTTATTTTTTTTTTCATTTTTAATTTTTTAGAGCTCTGAGTTCCGAAAAAGATAACAAAAAAAAAGTAAAATTGAAGTCAAAAAATGAAAAATTAGAGATAGAGCATGCTAAGTCTAAAAATATAGTATTTTATTATTGTTAGACTTTTGAGTGGTTGGATTTGATTGAATATTTTTATAATTAATGTCTTCTTATTTAAATTGTATTATTTTAATCATGATCGGTTTGCCACCGGTTCAACCCCGGTTTAACCCCGGTTGAACCACTAACCCGTGACCCAATGCTATGACCGATTTAATGACCGGTCTGGTTTTACGTACCTTGGTTATAACAGCACTCTTGCCGTCCTCAAGTCGTACTTCTTTATTTCTATACTTGCCCCCCAAAATTTTCAGGAAAGAATAACAGTTAGATCTAAAAAAATTAATAAAAATTAAGTTTTTAATAAAATATTTTAAAAAACATGATATAAATATCAATTCAAATGATTATAAAAGTAAAAGTTTTAATTATAAATACAATATTTAAATTTTAAATATAAAAATTAATTTATAATTTGAATTTCTATTTATAATTATTTGAATTAATATTTATAATTTATTTTATAAAAAATTTTATTGAGCACTTAACTGTGAGTAATTTATCATTTAAGGATTTTATTATCATTCTTCGAATCTTCAATCATTCTTTTAGTATTACATCAGTTTTATATATTTTTTGCCTCTTAAAATATTTGTAATCTTTGCATTGTACTATATACTTTTCAATCCTCGCATCTCTCCCGGTTTGGATACTTGTTGGGCATCAATTTTGGAATCAAATTATGATTTTAAAAAATTTATTCAAACACTCACATTTTGCAAAATCTCATTTGGCATGTAGAGCTCCATTTTAATAAAGTTAAAATTTTTTCCATTTTCAAAACTTCATTTTGACTTTTTTTTTTATATTATTTATTTGCACATTAAAATTAATTATTAAAAAAATATTCAAATATTTTTAATTTATCAAAAAAATTTTATTGATTTATCCCAACATCATCACATTTTAATAATTAATTTTTTTAGAAAAATTAAAAATAAAATACCTCTGATATATAAATAATAATTTGATCCCCTTAAAATGTCATAATTTTTTCAAAGTCTTTACAAATTTTTCTATCATTAATGAATTCATATAAGTTACCAAATTGCTCTTATTAAAAATAAACTATTTACAACTTTCTTTCTTATATTCACAATTTTTTTTTTAAATTCGCAACAATATAATAGTAAATAACAACTTTGCAAGTTAAATTTTTTATTTGCTATTACATTATTGTGAATATGAAAAGAAAAATTGTGAATATAAGAAGAAAAATTATAAATCATTTATTTTCAACAAGAATAATTTGATAATTTATATAAATTTATTAATAATAAAAAATTTTAAAAAAACTTCATATTATATTGTTGCAGACAGGGACTTACCTACACACAGCATAAAGGGCGTAATTGCCCTACAATTTTTTTTTGAATTTTGTTCCAGTTTATAAGTATAATGTATATAAATAATTTTTTAAATTGAACAATATTAGTTCTACTACTCATAAAATATATGTATATGTATATCATTTCCACATTCTAAAATTTCTTGGTCTATCAATTCACCAATAAAATAAAATAAAATAAAATTTCTTGGTCTATCATATTGGGATATTCATATAATATTTATAAATTTGTATTACTAATAAACTCAAAACATATTAGTCTTTATAATTTGATGTGGATCGTAATGGATAAACCAAACAAGTGAGTTCAATGAATAAAAACCCAACCTACAACATTCTAACAATCAATTATTCCTTATTTTTTTAATTCATTAAGTCAAAGATAATAAAAAATTAATTAATTATTTAATTATTAAGGTAGTTGTTGATATGATCTAATGCAATCACTCAATAACCAGCATACACATCTTTTTTCCATTCTTTCTATTATGTCTGCATTTTTTTAAAAACTCAGGTCTAGTATGTTATAATCAATGAGTCATAGGCCTTGAATTTTTCATGGATGCATGTTAATTCCTTGTCTTATTTAAGTGGTACATATTGAGATACTAATTTTAACATAACTCTGGTTCGTGCTGTATACATCATATGATGTATAATGTATCAAATTTTTTATAGATTATATGATATTGACTTGAACTTATCATCTATGTGATTCAATGTTCACTTATATCATATATTTTATATCCTTAAATATTTATGTTTTATTATAACAAATTTTTTGAGTTGACTGGCGTGTTCGTTGGAAGCCGCTGTCCTCTTCGCTGTCGAGTTGCTGAAGGATGTTGCATCATCGCCGTCGTGGCAGCCGGCGTTGGGGTGCTGAAATAACCGCTGCCAAGTCGCCGGAATCACGGCTTACAGCTCACCAGAAATTGTCCTTGTTAGTGTCTGGTTCACGGCGTCACACCTACTGTTTTCGCGTCCGCTGTTATCGCCGGGAACCACCCCTGTTCGCGTCTGCTTGCGGCTGCTGGAGAAGAGGGAACAGGATCAGACAGAGTGGGTCTTTGGACTCTAGGGATTCTGTACATTGAGGGAGATGAGCCCAGAGGTTGTTTGGGCCTGACACACCTATTTTTAAAAAAAAAGGTTCCCAGAGTGGGGAACAAGTCGTTTCACTTGAGTGAAATACAACTGGGCTTTAGCCTCGGCCCAGTACAAAATATATAATTTTTTTTGACCAAAATACAAAATATATAATTAATAAAAAAGTAGCTTCTGTAATTGTGCTTTGTCCCAGTTTAAATTACTCACTGGGCCCATAGTTTTTCATGAATTACTCTGACCCCAAGAAATTTTTGGAATTTAAAGTTAGTCCAATAATTTCTAGAATTATATCAATCCCCAAATCTCTTCCATAATTGAAATTTTGCCCCTAGACACTTAAAAATTGTATGAAGTCCTAAAATTTTTCCTAATTCTTAATAGACCCCGAGGACTTATGAAATTATTTTTGTTTGTCCTTGAGGTAATGAAATGTTACAATTTTGTGATATTTGAGATTATATTAATAATGGACATACCCCATAAGTGTGACATTAATATAATTTTAGGGTTTGAACTTTTAAAGATAAACATATAGCACTTATGATATATTAGATATTTGTTATAACTCTTAGGTATGAAAATATTTAATGTATTTTTTGGTACGGACTTTTGTATGAACCAAATATATTGTATGATAGTGTTTTTAGTACATGATAATAGTTGCGTAACTAAAATTCAATTGTTGGGACTTCTATATTATAATTATATTGTGCACACATGATTATTATTTTATTTTCTGTTTTGTAATTCTAATTTCTTTTTTTAAGCAACTATCTTTTGTTAAGACTCTTTTGGGAGTAATTATGATCATTTGTGAAAGTTCCTAAGTATGTACCTTATCATTTTGAGTTGGCTTTGAGAGAACTCGAAGCAGCGGATCTCACCTCATAGTCCTTTGCTTTTGACAATGTCTATCATATACATTAGTATAAGTTCAACCGACTTTGTTTGACAATGATTGAATTCATCATAGAGAAAAGAAATTGGGAATGATATTTCTAACAATAATATTATAATTGAATATTTGAAAGCTATCTGTAATAGCATGTCAAGACTATTGTTATTTGATAGCAATTAATTATGATGGGACATTAGGTGTTATTAAGCATATCTTGAATTTGTATGGGGTTGACTTAGGAGTATTTCCTAGTCTGCAAATTGCTACAATCTAAGTATGAATTATTGATGTCTTTTTACTTCTCATAAGAAAGGGAGGAAATTGATGGATCATATAATATTAATAGTGGCTTATGATAACCTCTAATCCATAAGAACCTCCAATATAATGGTTTAGGTGTTTCCGGTTTAGGACAATTTTGGAAGGCTCATTTAAGTAAGAGTTGTATGATTCAAAAAATTACCTCTTATCATCTCATTTGGTCTATTAGTTTCTATTTGTTTTGCTTAATAGAGATTGGAGAAGAAAGGAAACTAGGCCTTGGAAATATAGTCCTTTATGGGCTTATAACTTATGTCACTCTTGATACTTTTGGGCATGTTAATCCTTTATATTGTAAGCCATGTATATAATGCTTTACCATTGATAATGGATTCATTAGAGGGGTGGATTAATTGCAAATATTTTAAATTTCTAGTTCCATCCATATGCTAAGGGTATTTGTAGATAAATTAGTGATATATAATTTTTTGTGATATAGCAAAATTTATTTACACTTTCTGATTTTGTGCCCAATCTAATCATGACATGTCTTGTTTTGAAATTATATTTGTAGATATTATGTTGATAATAAATTTTACCATATAGGTATGTCATTATCAATATAATTTGTGTTTAAAATTTTGACATTTGTAAAGGACGCTCTTTGTAAATGAGAAATTATTATTGTTGGTAGTTGGGCATTTATTTTGGCAAGTTTGCAAATAAAGGTCTTAATGTTTTTTGTACCCTATACGTATAGTAACATTAAATACATTATATTGGAACCCTTCCAACAAAATAACAATATAAGACAAAAATTAATTGTATTAGATTGGAAATCATAAATGAGATCTTTAGTTAAAAAAGCTTAATATGAAACTTTATTAATAGATTCATTGTTTACTGTTACATAGGAGCTAGAAGGTGCCAAGTTTGTTATTCATTGTCAAGTTGATTAAATTTATTTTTCAAGAGTGGCTTAAATAATAAGAGTTATAGGCCTGAACCATTGGTCTACTTGTTAAGAGTACCAAATTTTACCAAAGCACATTTTTCCTCATTACCTTCATTTGAAGAGGATGAAGTCGTAAGGAATTCACTTGGTGTAAAAACCATCTATGATATATGTCAAGGAATTGTTTTTTTTTTCAAGATGTTCTCACAGAATTTTTATACCTATAATGCTTAGTTGGAAGTAGTCATTTATAATTAACCAAATGAATA
The DNA here is from genome assembly GCF_029017545.1 of Prosopis cineraria. Classification (NCBI taxonomy): domain Eukaryota; kingdom Viridiplantae; phylum Streptophyta; class Magnoliopsida; order Fabales; family Fabaceae; genus Prosopis; species Prosopis cineraria. The sequence goes on from NW_026555335.1 coordinate 12,248,069, forward strand.
ATAGTGAGAGTTAAAAGATATAAACATTTCTTGTACATGGGGAGGACATTATCATACTACTCATGGATGTCAAAACAATTTGCCGTAAAATTATGTCACACAAATAGAGACTTGAGATAAGGAATTGAAATACCTTAAAAAAGATGTTTTTGTATAATTAGTTAATAGCATTCAATGTGCAACTATCAAAAACCATATTTGGAAATAAGTAAGTCTCTAGGTAGTGATATTTAAAATTTGATAAGACTATTAGCGCCTTTTAATTTTCCTTGGAATACTTTAGATTTGTGAGAAGAGTGGTGTTTTTCCTATTATGTTCCATGTTAATAGCTAGTTACTAGTTAGTAATTAAGTAAACGAGACAAAGTACTCACGGTCATACCACCTTAATATAAAATATTCTGTTAGACATATTTTGTTCAAGGTTAATATTCATTTTAATATATCTATTGACATCCTTGATTTGTGTCAGACAACCTAGTTTTAATTGAGTTCAAAAATTTGCTTCACACTCCTAGTTTGGTACCGATTTAAGGGGTGTAAGGTTACTTAAGTTTTTGACATCTCAAAATAATTGTTGGGGAGGACTGTTTTGCATATAAAGATTTTGTATGCTTCTAATACTATTGACTCTGAGGATGCTAAAATATGCACTAGTATTTGATCTAAATTTTGCTTCCAGTACCCCTTGATAAATACTTGCGAAATCCTCACAAGAAATTACTGGATAATCATTTTGAACAAAAATTATTGTATACCAAGAGGGTATATAAGACCTAATGTTAGTTGTTAAAATTTAATCCTCCTTTAAATTTATAATTATGAGGATTTAGAATATGCATCTTGTGTATTCCTTGATGTAGAGAGGAGCTATCTTGTAAAAAGATTGTATTATAGACACTTATAACTATCTTTATTTAGAATGTAGAATATATATATATATATATATATTATATATAGTTGAGGAAAGTATTATTAGACATGCATCTTATTCTTTCCTCTAACTATTAATATGATATCTTATCTACCTTGAGCTTCTCTCAAATGTTTTTTTAGAGAAGAATATAGACACTTAGATTTATCTGGTTCACATCTATGGTGAATAAATGCTTATGCATTTGTATGACTAAAAAGGCTTACCTATGTGAGTTTTATTGATCTTTTGTAATAACCTTGGTTCAATAGGAGTTTAAGTTGTGTCCTTTTAAGGACAATTGATGGCTCAAGACCATTTTGCTATTCTACTCAGTCTTGTTTAAGAAACATTAAGATGATTTATATCATTTGTTTCCCTATATGATTTAACTATTCATATTTATGCACCTTGTATCACTTGTTTTCTTTTAGGATTCAATGATCTTGTATTGTTTCTCCACTGAATTTCATTCTTGTTTCCTTTCATGTCATTCGTTTTCCCGTAGGGTTCAATAATTTTTGTTAGTGCACCTCATGTCACTTAGGCCACTTGTTTCCTTATAGGATTTAATGACTTGTGTTATTTGATCTCTTTACCAAGTTATGGTCAGAAGACCAACTCTATATTCAATACAAAGTATTTTAATATCAAAATTTTATTTGTAAAAAGGAAAATTGTTAGATCTCATGCTTATGTGATTCACATTCCTAGCACGTAAATGCTTGCAAATTTATTGACCAAGGGCTTGCTCATAGAAGCTTTTTGAAATCATGTAACTTATATAGGTATTATGAGTTCCTTTGATGCCCTAGATTAATGGGAGTCTGAGAACTTTTATATTGAATTTTCTATTTAGGCTTTTCTTTATTTTCTAAACTTTGTTCAATTCAATTAGATACGTCTATATCATTTGTATCCTTCATAAGATTCATTTATTCTATTATGATATGCTATACATGTCACTTATTTTCTTATAAGAATCAGTGATCTTATATTATTATCTTATTGAAGTGTGTTTAGAATAAAAATTTTGTATTTTGTTCTATCCTAATTATGAGACATTATATTTAAGGAGAATCAAATCCAACAACTACTCAAGTAAATTATTCTCAGACAATGACCAATATGATAGATTGTTGTTAAAATGGAAACTTGACTTGTTATTAGTTCTTGTTTGTGAATAATTTGCTTGAGTAGTCCTTGGATGTGGTTCTCCCTTATATTTATGTCTAGTATCGCTTGTTTTCCTATAAAATCTAGTGATTTTGTGAAGTTTCATTTTCTAACTTTTTTTATGACTTGATTATATTATTTGCTTAATTAATGCCATTCAAGAGGGAGGTTTTTAGAATATTTATATAATATTTATGGATTAACATTAATTAATAAGTCTAAAACATATTAGTTTTTAGGATCTTGTGTAGATGATAATAAGTTGATCACATAAGTGAATTCAATGGGTAGAAGCTCAACCTAGAATTCTATAATAGTTAGTTATTCTCTATCTCTTAACTAACCAAATTAAAGATGATGAGAGATTAAATAAATAATTATTAAAGAAGTTACTGGTATGATCCATATAATGCTATCAGTCAATAACCAACAAACACGTCTCTTTTCATTTTCTCTATTATCTTTGCACTTTCTAAAAAAACTATGAAGGTCTAGTAGGTTTTGTGTTTACCTACACTTGAGGTAATCGAGAAGTCATAGGCTATGAATTCTTCAAGTACACATGTTAACTCCTTATCTTATTTAAGTTATATATTGAGACACTAATTTTAACATAGCAAAAATCACAATCAAGAACCCCTAGAGACAATTAATTACATTACAGGATCCAATAATTCTGATATTACTTTATAGGACCAAAGTACCTACCTTTGTTGTGAAAAGGCAAAAATACTCTTCATGTATATATTATATACTCTTTTAACAACTTCCCATTTGGAAAAAAAAGGACTTATTTACATTTTAACAATAATCAATTTTTTATTAACAACTCTAAAAAAATAACTTGGTGGTAGAGAGGAACAAGTGTTATGATTTGGTAAATGAGTCTCTGTTCGAGAAAAACAAGTCCCATTTCTATTTTAACAATAATTAATTCCTTTATTAATAACTCTAAAAAATTAACTTGATGGTGGAGAGGAACAAGTGTTGTGATTCGATAAACAAGTCCACGTTAAAAAAAAGTAAGTCATATTTTTATTCTAACAACAATCAATTCCTTCATTAACAACTACAAAATATTAATTTGATAGAGAAATTATTATAATCTAGTGAATAAATCACAATTCGAGAAAAAATAAGTCTTTTTCTAACAACAATTAATTCCCTTGTCACAACAAAAATACATCAGGAATAGTTTTATCTTTTCACAATAAATTTTAATTACATTTAGATTCTTTGATTCTGCAAAATAATATTAGAATCATTTGATCCTGCAACATAACTAATTGTCTCCAAGGATTCTTGATTGTGATTTTTCCTTTAACATATCACTGGTCATAATATGTTGACTATCAATTAGATGCATATACTTAAAGAAAGCATTGCCATTGTTTTGGTTAATTATTGGATGATGACATAATATTTTATTTAATTAAATGCACATATTCTACTAGCCTGTTAAGCTTAGTCATGGTATAATTTAATACTAATTGACTTATTAATAATAGACTAGTAAGACTTAGCTTCTTTTAATATCAGAAATGATATGATGCTCATTTATGCTTTCCTTTATGATCATGTTTTCATCAACATGCAAATTGCTATGCAAGGTTAAATAGCACTGTAGTAGTAGTGTTACATATGGATAATAATAACTCCTCGATGAATTACTGTAATCAATAATAACTTAACTTCATGAATTGCCTTTTACGTGACGTGAGGAGAGAGATCAATGTAAAAGATATTACACTATTTCTATTACATATCTTATAAAGAGGGTCCTAGACTCACATATTTTTGTATCTATTCTTGTGATTTGTAGGATTTAAATGGGCCAAATTAGGACTGCATAACAATCAAACCAAATTGGGGTGTATGGCTAACCTAAGGTTTAGTCTGATTTTACATCGGCCTAGACATTATATCCATGGCTTGGTCCAGCTTGCATTAATCAAGCATTAGATCGGACTAGACTTACTCCCTGACCGCCAGACTGGTCTACCAAAACTAGAACTCTTTCTATTATTTTTATAGTACACAAGTGAATCAAATGAGATTGGAAAAAAGAAGCAAGTACCCATAAATAAATCTACAAATCACTTTTTTGTCCTAAGTCTTAAGTTGATTTATCTCACAAATTTTTCTTAAAAAAATGATATTAAAAATGTGTAAAAAAGGGGGCAGTTTCAGCAATTCAATAGGTTTCATCGAGACATCTTCAACACAAGACCGCAAATCAATAATGAGGGACAAAGAAAAAAGCATAGATCAACAACGAGATTGAAGAAGGTACACAAATTGAGAATGAGGAGGAAGATAAATGCCATACTTAAGTGCTACAAAATGGACCAAGCATATATCGGCGCTCTAGATATAGGTTGCTAACAATAGTAATGCTTAGTTTGCACATAAGAAATCGAAGATGAGAAGAAGGAAGAAGGCTTCCTAGAAGAAGGAAGGAAAGAAAACAAAGGATAGGTTAGATAAAGCTGCAAATTTGAGGAGGAGGAAGGATGCTATTGAAATGGCAGCATCTTGATCGAAATGGAGGACTTGGACTGGAGTAGAGAGTGGAGAAGTGAGAGAAAAAGTAATAAAATAATAAAAATGAGGCAAAAATGTATAAATGATATTTACAAATATAAAAAATATAGTTAACCATCGGGTTAGACCAGACTAACTAGTCCTAAATGTTAGTCTAAGGCCTAATTTGACCCAGACAACTAACCTGGCTTGGTCAGTCCAGTCTTATGTTTAGGCTAACTTTTTTTTCTTCTTCAGATCAAATTGGATTGGATTGGACAAGATTGGGTTGACTAGGTTTCAAACCTTTTTGCACAACCCCAGGCTAATCTAATTAAAATATAAGCCAATTTTTTTTTAAGAAAAGTATAAGAGAAAGACACAAGCTTAAGGGGAATAAAACTCAACAACAATGGTAACAAGCCTAATAAGACTATAACTTAATTCGTAACACATAAAGTCACTACAATCAAAAGATTTTTTTTTCCATTTCAAAAAGTTCATGTTAGGTCCAAGAAACTCATTAAAGTCAAGACATACTTCTGGGTTCAAAAAATGTTTATAAAGATACTTTCAAGTTATCTATCAACAAAGTCCTCACATTAGAATTTGATCTCATGATACGTTTTCAAATATAAGAGAGACTGTTATAAGCACAAGTTAAAATAGAGAGCCTATCTTAAAAAATTAGCTTGTTAGGAGGAAGATAACTTCACACTGATAAACCCCACTTCAATTGTGAGACCTCTTGATGTGGGACTCATTTCAATAAATGACTCATGATAAACTACCATAAATTTGCAAGTGTAAGGGTTTCTCCTTCTAATAGGCTAGTCATTTGATATGGGCTTTTCTTTTGAAGTTGTGCTCATGGCAAACTACCATATATTTCTTTGTCTTTAATTATAAAAAATCTACAAATTTCAAGAAGTATTAATTGCATTTGCTCAAATTATCCCTTATAAATGGATAGTATCATTAAATTAGAAGTAAAAGCTAAACATTAATCACAAGGGCATTTAGTCCAAACATTTCAATTTTGAACATAATTGTTATATTTAACTAATTTTTTAAACTATGTGAGCTAGTTGAAATTCTCTTATATTAAAAAATGAAGGGAGTATGAGTCAAATTTTTATCGATTGAAACAATTTGTTTGTATCAACTCTGAAGCACCAAGCCCACCTGCAAGCAGAAGGCCCGTCAAGCTTGAGTCAAAAAAAAATAGAGCTCAGCCCAATTACAATCGAGCAAAGTGAAGATAAGTGAAACAACACATTTTAGGGAAAGCTAACTAAGTCACACACACTCCTTCCACTACCCAAGAATCTTGGTGTACCTACGCTCACCACATCATACGATGGAGCACTTCAAGCGATTAGAGGCACAAAAGGTTACTTGCTCCTGTTAGCACTAAGCATCAAATTCAACTGGGAGACGCCATTACCATTTGTTATAAATAGGCAACAGGCATATAACTAGATGGCTCTCGATACTCTGCCAAATCTACCCAATACTTGCCTAGCACAAACTATTCAAATCTTAACCTTGCATCATCTTCAACCTTGCCTTGTGCGATTTATCCTCTTTGTATAAACTCTGCCCTTGGGCTAGTTTTTCAAACCTATTTACTCCTCCATCCTTATAGAGCACTTCATTGTATTTATTTCATTGAGTAATTCCAATGAGCTTCACGTTCATTTATAGCATACCCACCATCATTAATCTCACAAGTTGCTTGACTCTAAGAAAATTGTGGTAAACAACTTTGGAAACCCTTTTAATCATCCAATTACAACTTATACTTCTAAGGACATGCTCCTTTTGCATGCTTGATATACTCATCACTCGAACACTCAAAGGGTTGCAACACTCTAACCCCTTCACCGAAAATTAGGCAAACACAATCTTTATTATATACTCTAAAGAATATTTTAACACAAACATGATGATCACATTCAATGCATGACAGCTCTTTACTAAACTATCAAGACATGTATTAGATTTTCCTACAAAAACATAATTCAAATCGATCCACCAATTAATCGCTCATAATGAAAACTCTAATTTCATAATTCATGTTTTGTTGGACCGAAAAATGCATGTTCTACCAAAAGTTAGACTGCATGGCACCCATGTGTGGCTGTTTACTTTCAAATGACCACCACTATTCTTTTTTAAAAAAATTAGGAAATACAAGGATGAATTAAAAAAATGAGATTTAGAGACAAAATTTAAAAAATATATATATATAAAAACTTTTAAGAATGAAAAAAAATTAATTTTCCCACAAATGAAATTATCAAGATTTATATCAACATGGTAGGAGATTGCTCCAATTTCATAGTTCTCTCCCAAAAAAAAAAATTATAGAGTAATGAGCATCCTAAATCTTAAATTATTGTGCGAATAGCATTCTAGACCCTAAATTTTTAAAATATACAAAAACTCCCCTCAACTTCTAATTTCAAATACCTAAATCCTATCATTAAGTTGGATAAAATGGCCATTATTTTTAAGAGTTAAGACAAGAGCCGTATCAAAATACAACTAGGCATCACAAGTATAAAAGTAATGGCCACTTTCTCTAATTTAACAATGAAGTTCAAATGCTCAGAATTTAAAAATTAAAAGAAGTTTTTACATATTTTAAAAGTTCACGGTCCAAGTTTCTATTCGTGCAATGGTTTAGGTATTATGATTCTCATTAATCCAAAAATTATTCATCTCAACACGGAGGAGAGGAGATAATTCTAATTACTAATTCTAATTGAAGACGTGTGTAGAAACAATAATAGACCCAAACTACATCCTTTTGCTTTCGCCTATTAATGTGTGTGTGTGTGGGGTTGGCGAACTTGTAACAAGCAAAGCTGTACCTCACTAACACTCTAATTAATAAAGCCGTATTAGTTTGCGTCAACGTAACCAACCCTTCATTACTCCGCATCTTATCTGAACTATTGACTCCATTTTTATGTACTCATTCCCTCATATTACATATAAGGTATACTCTATAAATTTAATTTATTTTTAAATATAAGAGGTATTATAATATTTTTAAATAATTTAATAATTTTTCCTTATCTTGAAAAATGGAGGAAATATTAATTATGCACTTGACCCACTACTACTATAATATTAATTATAATATTATTAGAAGCAAAACTCAAAAGTCATTGTAATTTTATGTAATTCTAAATATATAACAAACTTTCATTAATATGCATGATTCAATTAAAAATGTTTTATATATAAAGATAAAGAGAGTACGTATTTGATTATCCTTAGATAGAGAAGGAAAATAAGCAATTCCCTTTCATTAATATAATAAGTGTTCATTATATTAATTAAGCTGCCTATAAAAAGTAAGCGAAGACAAAATTATAGGGGAAAAAATAGACTTTTCTTTTCTTGAATGTGAAGAGGAAAAGAAAAGGAAAAAAAAAAAAAACAAGGGATAAAAAAAAATGAAACCCACATGTTTTCGCCAAATATTTATCTTCGATGAGGAGATATTTTAGAAAGAAAGCATATTTATTTTCAAGTTTTTCGCAAAAGTAAAATGAAAAAAAGTCACACACCCCACATATCTTCGATGAGACTAATTTTATTATGAAAAATAATCACTTCTTTTTCTCTATAATTCTCATGTAATTAAAATTAAAGATAGAAAAACATACTGTTCACTTTTTGTCCATTCATATGTCTCATCCATTGTTATTCCTTCCCTATTTATTGACATTTGCAACTTACATGTCAGTGAGGTCCTTTAAGATGTAGGGGAGAATGATAATAAAGGCCTCATAAGATTTAATGTCAAATTAATATCTCATTTACAATTACGGTTCTCAAATTCAATACGCTTAACTTCCTCTTATTCCTTGGCCCAAAAAAAAAAAAAAACTTTATCCTACATTTCAATGCTAACATCTTTTAAAAAAAAATTTGAATTGACATTAATTTTTTTATGAAGTCCTTACTTGTTATTCTCCCAAAATGTAGAGCCTCATGGATATAGAAATATAAAAGCATCGGTATTTTTTTATGGAAAATATGGGTACCATTATTAATTTTAGTTGTTGGGACGTTATCATATAAATATTTATACATTTATAAGAACAACATTCAATTTTTTAGAAAATATGACAAACTCATCTGATCATGAGCCATGATGAATCAGAGATTATTAAGTATAATGCTAAAATAACATTATATAAAAGAAATTTTATATTCACATTTTTAAAAATAATAAATAATATTAGAATATAATTATTAACAATGCGTGTAGGTTTATTTGATAACTTTATATAAGAAAAATTTTTTATGTTCACATTTTTTTTTCGTCTATAAATCATTTATGACCAAAAAATTCATGTTCCCCCAAATCTAGACTACGGCATGGCACCCATGCGTCGCTGTTTACTTTCAAATGACCCCACTATTCTTTTTTCAACAAAAAAAATTAGGAAGTACAGGGATGGATTATAAAAAAAAAGATTTAGAGACAAAATTAAAAAAATACTCCCTCTATTTAAAAATATAAGGCATTTTAAATCAAATCCCACCTCCAAATAAAGTAGTTATTGTTTTCTAACCATATCATCTTTCCATATTTACTCATATTTAATATGGTGTTTCACTTTAAAATTCATGATATAAAACAGTTTATTTATGGCACTTTTGGAAAAAAAAACAATAATCACATCTTAAAATGTTAAAAATACCTTACATTTTTAAGAAAAAATACATAAATAAACTTTTAAAGATTAAAAAATTAATTTTTGTTGTCTTTTGCGTTTAGGTTGTATTTAGGGTTTTACTGATTTTTTTTTATTGCTTTCTTACATTAGTGAGTGCAATTCTTTTTATAATCAATAAAATTGGCTTTTTTTTTGTTAAAAAAAGATGGAAAAAATAATTTTCCCAAAAATGAAATTGTTAAGATTTATATCAACATGGTATGAGATTACTCCAATTTCACAGTTTTTTTTTGAAAAAAATTATTTATCTCAACACCAAGGAGAGGAGACAATTCTAATCACTGATCCTAAATGGAGCACGTATTTGGAGACAACAATAATAGACCAAAACTACATCCTTTTGCTTTCATCAATAAATAAATAAATAATATATACTCTTTTCATTTAAAATATAAGATATTTTTTGAGGAGTCGAATATTAAAAATTATAAATTATTTTAATCGTTTGAAATGTAATCATTATTTTTTAAAAAAGTATCTTTATTGATAGTGACTTATATTTATTATAGAATATTAATAACAGTAAATATAAAAATATAAAGTTAATTTAAAAGTAAATAATCACTTTATTAAGGGATAAAATTTAATTAAAAATATTTTATTTTTTAAATAAAAAGAGTATATAATATATATATAAGGTTAGCGACAATGGCGGAGCCACGTTAACCCCCCCCTTATTAAATTCTTGAAACTTACATGTTCATGATCCTTCTTATCTTATAATTATGCAGTCTACGGCCGTGGTCAAATCTAATGGAAGGGGAGAATCTCTTAAGAGAGAAAAGAAGTGGAAGTTAAAGTAAGTAAAACTTAATGAAATGGCTTCTTTATGAGACAAAATGTGATTTTATATTTTTTTCTAAAAAGAAAAAATATGATTATATGATTTTTTCTAGATCTTAAATACTAATATTATAATTTGTTTTGTATGCATCCAAATTTTACAAGATCTTTGTTTTCATCCCTTTGTTTAGGAATTACGAATCAACTAAATTTTAACCCCGTGCCGAAAGTTTAACATTTGATTTGATTTGAAGACAATGAAAAAGGAAAAAGTAAAAAGAAAATTTTAATAATATTAAAAAATAAAAATAAAAAATAATATATTGCACCATTATTTTTAAGGTTATTTATTAATTAAATAATAATTAAATTTATTTTTTGTTAACATTAAGGGTTAAATTATATCGTTTTTAAAAGTTAAAAGAAATATTACATAAAAAAATAAGTTTACATAAAAAAATTTCTTTTAATTTATATTTTTTTATAATTTGCTGTCCATATCAAAAATTTAATAGAATATTTTATTTAAAATTTATTATATAAGTATATATTAAATTTTAAAAATTAAATTTAAGTAGAATATTTTATTTTAAAATTTAGAACCCATGCAATGTACGGGAATAAAATATAAGTTAGTTTTTAATTAAATTTTATCTTTCAATAAAGTAATTATCTTTTTTAAATTAACATTATCTTTTTATATTTACTATTTAATTAGAGTTTAACTCTAAAATAATTACACCTTTAAACATTAAAAATATCTTATACTTTAACATCCAAATTTTGAGAAATAACCCTTAAAAATACCTTATCCTCCCTACGTCCAAATTAGGGTACTTTTGAAGAAATTTTTTTATCCTAAAATATAAGAACTTGAGTAGATTAATATTTTATTAAATGCTTCAATTTCAGTGTTACCCTTCTTTTTCTATAATTAATTTCTATCACTTCTCTTTTATTATATTAAACGATGGATATTTTGGGAAATTTATATTTTTATTTTAAAAAATAAAATTTTTAAGTGTATTTAATGAGATTTATTGGTATATAAAATTTTGTTTAAGTGTCTCATAATTTAGGATAGATGAAGTACTTTTTAATAAATGGAGTAAAGTATTGTAAAATAATATTTCAAACACATATATGTAAAAAAAAATTAATGAAATAGAGATAAATTACTCAATAGAATTTGTGTTTATGTTTATTTAAATTTTATCACATATCTAACACCTATTATTTTTTTTACTAAGAATCTTGATATCCATATATAATTTTTACTATGAATCCTACATACATTATAGTCTCACAATCATTTTTTTATCATTGGTAATTTCTTTGCATGTTAAATACCTATTATTTTTATTAAAAATTTTATATTCATTGTCAGTTTTTCCCATGGATTCAGCATAATTTTTCAAAATAAAAAATTGTATATTTTTTATACATTATATAAATTTTTAACTTGTAAAATGTTAGTCGCACACCCACATTTTTTAATGATAGATCACACATTCACTCTTTTACTAAGTCCTGCACTATACTATTTAATTTTTTTTACAAATCATCCATTAACTAATTTTAAAAATTAATTTTTAAAAAATTACTAATTTAATTTTATTAATTAAGTTATTGGTCCCATGCCTACTTTTTTATCATTAGAAATTTCTTTATATATCTAACTCCTATTATTTTTACCATGATCTTTTAAAATATAAAAATATTATTATATATTACATCTTGTCTAATTTTTAAATTTATAAATATATGCCCCTACTCACATTTTTTAGTGGTAGGTCCACACACCACACTATTCTAATTTTTAGAAAATCAAATTTATTAAAATCTCACATTCTCTTCATTCTTATTAGATTTTCAATTCATATTAACTTTAAAAATATAAAAACATATAAAAATTTATAATTGAGCCTCACTCTTGCACTTCTAACTTTCAAATTTATTAGCTAGTTTAATCACCCCAAATTTTTAAAAATTATTTTATTTTATTTTCTCTTTATCGAGTCCAAAAACTATGTGTGTGTTCATTTTTAATTTGTCAAAACTCAGTTTATTAAAAGTTTATTTGGTAAAAATTAATTTAGTAAAAGTGAGTTATCATAACGAAATTTATATTTAGATACATTTTGTCAAAATCAATTGGCAAACTAAAAATTATTTAGATTAATGATGATTTGTGCATTTAAAATGTACTTTTGAATATGCAATGACTAAAAAGAACATTAATTTATGATAATTTAAAATTTTTATTATATAAATAAAATATATTAGAAATGTTTAAAAATTTGAAAAAAATTAAAATGACATAAAATTTAATATGTTAAATTTTCATGCTTATTTACATGGGATTCTTTTTATTTACATGATCATAATATTATAGAACCAGGTAAGTTTGCTTTAAATTTAAAATAAAAATTAACATGATTAAATATTTGATTTAAAACTTAACAATAATAATACAAAACAAAACACTTTAAGAGAAAAGTTACAAAAAATAACAGCCATATGTTATGCTGAAATATCTAATCATGGCTTCTTAATATAGAAAAAGAAAGGCAGAGTAGACCAGAAAAAAAGAACAAAGTCAGAAAGGTAGTGAGGTAAAATAAATATTTATATTCCAAATGTGAGTTCTAAAAATTATCAAAAGTTACATTTTATAAAATCACATTCAATCATGTTTGAGATATACTTTTTATAATATATATTCATCTCACATTTTTATTCCAAACATATTTTAACTTTTAAAAAGTGCCAAATACTTTCAAAAGTCAAATATAATATTTTCAAAGGGAGCCTATTTTTTTGATTTTTTTTTTGCCAAGTAGTTTTTTGGTAATTTAAATAATTTTTAGACAATGTTTATATTTAAATAAGAGCATTTTAGTTCAATACATATGATTTAATGGTCAACAAATGGTTAGGTGGATGAAATAAAATCTTAAAACTAGAAGAGAAGCTTGTATTTTATAACTATTTATATTAAAAAAATGATCTATAGGTTTTAAAAAATAAAAAATATATATCATTAATTAAGATAAAATAAAAGAAATGTCAAAATATTTTACTCATTTTTAATATATAAGTTTCATATTAACAATTTAATTTTTTGTATATCTCACATATACCTCTTTTCCCACAAAGCCAACATTATATCTTTTTGTTTGATAAACTGTAGTTCTTCCAAATAAATTATGTATTGTATATTTGATTACACAATTTTGCTAGATATCAATAAAATATTTTAATTAGAAAAAACAAAACCTTTGGATTTTGAATACAAGTTGAGAATATTTTTGAGGAAAAGAAAAATTACTCTTGGATCAGCATCTTTCACATCGATTTTCTTATACTTTATATTAGAAGATATATTTTCAATTTTGTTGACAATAAATTTAGTGTACAATAATTTTAAAAGATAAAATCATGGAGAGAACAATTGTAAGATATAGAATTAATTTTTTTAAATTAATTTTTATAGTTATTCACATTTTAAATTAAATTGCATTCCTGATCTAGGGTCCTGATTCCATCGCTCGTTGGCGAGCTTCTGACAAACAAAGCTGTGCCCCACTGACACTCTAATTAAAGCGGTATTAGTTTCCCGCTAACCAGTTTGATTAGTACTGTGTCATTTTCATCATTTAGTTTGCGTCAACGTAACCCTTCATTATTCTCCATCTTCTCTTAATTATTGGCTCCATTTTTATGTATTTCATTGTCTTTAGATAGAGAAACGAAATAATCAAATCCCTTTAATTAATATATAATAGGTGTTCATTAAATTTTCCCGCCCTATAAAAACTACCCGAAGAGAAAATTTTAGAGGAAAAAAATAAACTTTTCTTTTCTTGAATGTTAAGAGGAAATGAAAAGAAAAGAAAAGCAGTAATAAAATATGTGTGTGTGTGTTTTCTCTCTAGAATATCTCCACGTCAAAGATAAATATTTGGAGAAAACATGTGGGTTTCATTTTTTTTAAATTAAAGATAGAAAACTTATTCTCCATTGTTCTTTTATTCATATTGTCACTTCCCACTTTTATATCCTAGTTATTTGTTGACATTAGCAACATATTTAATGTCAATGAGGTCCAGAATGATAAATAAAGGACCTCATAAAAACATTAATGTCAAGTTAAAATCTCTTCACAATTAAAATTTTCAAATTCAATACTCCTAACTTTGTCCTATGTTTCAATACTAAATTCTTTTTTAAAAGTAAAAAATAAAATCTTTTAAAAAAATTTGAATTGCCATTATTTTTTTTATAAGATCCTTACTTGTCATTCTCCTAAAATGTAGTGCCTCAATGGATATAGAAATACAATAGCGTCAGTACTTTTTTTATGGAAAATATCAGCACCATTAATTTAATTAGTTGTTGGGACGTTATCATATAAATATTTATACATTTATAAGAAGTAACTCATCTATATCATGAGCCATAACGAATCATTTATCGCAGAGATTATTAAGTATAACAATAAAATAAATTATATAAGAAATAAATTTTTATGTTCACATTTTTAAAAATAATAAATAATAGTAGAAGCTAATTAATGACAACAATTGTTTGTAAGTTGGAGACAAAATTCATTTTCTTTTTCGTTTCAAATGGCCTTTTATTGAAGAGTGAGATCAAAGGCCCAGTGACCGTTGTGTTAAAAGTTGATGTTGGGCTCACACTTTGACAGTTCACACTAAGTATTCATGTTTTGTGTTTAAAAAATTGTTGAATGGAGGAGGGAAATATTTGGAAAAACTATCCCTAATTAAGTTTCTCGTTCATTTAAAAATATAAGATATTTTTAACTAAATTTTATTCTCAATAAAATAATTATTTACTTTTAAACTAATTCTATCTTTTTATATTTACTCTTGTTAAATTTCCTATATAAATATAAAATTATTATTAATAGGGATACTTTAAAAAAATATAATAATTACACCTCAAAAGACTAAAAATTATCTTACATTTTTTAACATCCAACTTCTCAAAAACTATCTTATATTTTTTAATAAAAGAGTGGATAATACTTAAATTTGATTGAGTCAAATAATTATATTCTTTCAATTCAACTGTATGTGTGGCATGCAACTCTACATTGCATTGCTCCAAGAACTGGACCGACTATATCAGTTAAACCATTGACACCAAAGCCATTAACGGTTTGATTTGGATTAAAGAATATGCCTAGTTGAATCAAGTTAGATCAAAGTTGAACTAGCATTGAGTCAAAATTACAAAATATTTAAAAAATCAAACAAGTATAAACTTAAAAGACTAAAAAATTTTAAAAATTAAAAAATTTAAAATTAAATCATACTATAAGCCAACTTCATTTTTAAACCCTTCATATGTATAACATGATTTGGGACCATCTTTCTAGGGGTATGTTACATCTATAAATATAAATGTATATACTTTTAAGTTTACTCATACTTGATTTAAGAAAAATTCACTAATATTTAATAAGTTATAAATCATAACTTATAATATTGATAATTTATGGTTATATTGTGTTATTTCTTAACAATTAGATATAATGTGGTTTATTTCTTATATATATATATACACACACACACTTAATATTTTTTTATTCAATTATTTTGTCACCAGCTCCACTGCCAATTTAATTGGTCGGTTATAAAAATTATGACCCAATAACATTTCTGATTTAATATCCATCTTGCTTTGAAACATTGGTATATAGTGAATTATAATGATATGACTGTCTCTTTTAAAATTTGATAGATATATAGATATAAATTCTAACGGTAACCATTTTTAGTTAATAATTACTTCTTCTCTCTATTTTTATCAGTCATCTAAGATTCCGATACAAAAATAAATACAATTACTCAATTATGTTAGGACTTTTATTTTCTAATATATTTTTGTATTCCACTGCTTAGTACCTCAGTTATTTCTTAATATATTATTAATTTATTTTAATAGTCACTCTTTGACTTCTAATTATAAATTTACTAAAGAAAATGAAGCAATTTAAAAATATTATTTTTATAAGAATTTAAAAATATTACTTCCTCCATCCCAAATTATAAGACACTTTTAAAAAAGATTCGATGTCCTAAAATATAAAATACTTAGTGAAGATTAAGATTTCATTAAATAAGCTTATTTCAATATTATTCTTTTTCTCTCTATAATTAATTTTTATCCATTTTTAATATATTAAATGATTAATATTTTAAAAATTTATATTTTATTTTAAAAAATAAAATTATTAAGTATATTTAATAAGGTTTATTAATGTATAAAATTTTATTTAAAAATATATTATAATTTTTAAAGAAGGCAGTATAATAATTAATAAGTTCACCACGGCAAGCTGGCAGGGCCAACCGTTAATCATAGCCTCGTGCTGTTGAGCATGTTTGAAGTTGACTTCAACGCTTTCAATGCAATTAGTTGCGGGATTGGCTTCTTAAATACTTTAAAATGTGTTGCCCGATTGACAGTAGTAGCATCAAATGAAGAATATTGAAATGAAACCGCAAGTGCAAACATATTAAAAGAATATTGAAATGAAACCGCAAGTGCCAACATATTAAATAAATTTAATTTAATTATTTATAACATAATGTTAACCAAAACATTTGAAATATAACATATTAAATTTAATTTAATTTAATTGTAAAAAAAATATCCCAAGTCATTAATTTACATCGGTTTTTTAATAATCTAAGTAAAAAAAATGGTAACATTTTTAAATTAACTTAAAAGTTTCTTAGAATTTCTGTGTCTGTTTTTTTTTTAAATTATAATTTTTTAAGAATTAGTATAACATTTTAAAATTACTTTTGCGTATTAAAAAGTAAAAGATCCTAGATATAAAAAAATTATAAATGCTTCACATCAAATATTTTATGAAGTATGACTTATATAAAGGATTATAAAAAATAAATAATTAATAAAGTGTCTTGAAATTAGGATAGAGGGACTCTCATATTAGATTATTTTTCTTATAAAGTACACACATAATAATTTGATAAAAGTTTCTCTTCAAAGATACATTAGTTTGACTGGAAATTTTGGTTAAAAAAAAATCAAATAACAAAACAATAGAACGATGATGGTGATGAGAAGTGTGAAATCCAATACAAATCATTCTATTTATTCCCTTCACCCATATATATTGGGCACGTTTTAGAAGAAAATGATCGTCCTTACCACAAGTTTTTTTTTTAATTTATTGCTTCGTACAGTGTATAACCGGTTATTGTATAAATACCCTTCTACCACATTCTAATGTAATCTGAAATATTCAATGATAGTGTTTGTGAGGGGCAAAAACAGAAAAGTAATTCAACTGTAAGATAGTTTTATTATTTCAATTAATTTATCTTGGTTTAGATGATAATCATTTTTTTTAATAATCACCCCTAACATAGTCATTTTTATTAAAAGGGAGAATAACACACTATACATACATACACAAATATATCAATGTCAAGTTCAAACTCAAAACACCTTCCAAGCAAAGTAGGTGTAGTTTCCATTAGAACAGTTATGGACATTGACGGCTTGACACTTGTACATGGTAAATATATATATATATATATATATGTGTGTGTGTGGTGTGTGGTGTGTGTGTGTGTGTGTGTGTGTGTGTGTGTGTGTGTGGGTTGACAATTTTGAAGTGTGCAGTCTGCTTGAGATTTTCATAAAGATATACATAAAGCATCATTAAAAGCTTTCTCTTTCACTCACTTGCCCTTCATAAGCTAAGAGCTAATTAATTTATCGTGTGGCCTTCAAGCGGAGGAAGGAAGAAGAAGAGTAGAGCCTGAACAAGTTGTAGGCAGAGACGCATGATATGACGGTCATCACGATGCAAGCAACGTAGCCACACAACAGAGCCACTCCTATTTGAACGCAGAATCTCCTGTACTTGTCACACACTTTCATCCACATCATCGCTTTTGCTCCGTCCAACGCTATCGCCGCCGCCTCCGCCGCCGCTGTGTTCGTCCCGAACGTCAGATACACTCCTACCTGCATTCTCACCCCTCTCTATATTATCCTCTCCTCATTCCAAATTATAAAGATAATTTGAAATAAGTTCGCGTACTCATAAAATTTAACGGTAATATTTTATAAATTTATCTTTTCAAAATAAAAATATAAATTTTAAAAATACTTTTTATTTAATATAATTTTAAATTAGTAATTAATTATTACAGTACAAAATTTTAATTCTCTCTTCACTTAAAAAGGTAATATTAAAAAAATTATAAAATAAACCTTATTTTTATTAAATTATCTTATATTTTGGGACAATAAAATACTTTCAAAGTTATTTTGTACTCCCTCCAAATCATAATATATAGCATCTTTTAAAAATTTTATTTTCTTCAAAATATAGGCTATTTGGTGATTTTTATAATTATTTTTTCAACTATACCTCTATTTCATTTATTACTTTTAAAAAAAATGATACATTAAAATTTTAATTATTATTATCAAAATATTTATATAGAGTATTCATTCAAGGTAAAATTAAAAAGATATAATTTTTAAAAAAATAAGATTTCAATTAATATTTTTTTAATATAGTAAATTACTTATCAATACCCTGTATTCCATATGGAGAGAGTAATTTGAGATACATAGAGTGAGTACTATTCCTCTTTCTTCTTTATTTTCATTTATTTGATGAGTCTCGCGCACAAGCACTATGTATATATGTATGTGAGTCCCATCAATATGAAGAATTCTAAAGAAGACATCCACAAACACTTGAGCTATCAAATTCGTTATGGTTGACATATCAAATTATTATTGGTCCCCAATTCTCAGTTATAACAATTGAGAGATTGATAACTGAGAATTGGGGACCAATAATAATTTAATGGTTGGATGCAATAAAATAATAAATTTTAAAAATAATTTTATAGTTTAAAAATTTTGCGCTCCAACATAATTAGTAATAATTAACAAATAATATCATTGAGTAATAATATATTTATAGTGTTATGTCTAAAAAAGTTTAATAATTGAGAGCGTCATATCTTTATCAATAAAAATAATTGAAAAAAATACTAATATAAGTTCCTATATTTTAAACGTGTTTTACACATAGTTTATTTTTGTTGTTCCTCATCTCGTCTATTTAATTTAACAACAACCTCAGTTCTTATAATTTTAAAATTACTCTTTTTATTTAAAAATATAAGGTATTTTTTAAAAGATTTCATGTTACAAAATGTAAGCCACTTTTAGAGTTTCAAAATTTAATTAATTTTTTTGTGCAAAAACACTCAATGTAAATGAATCATTTTATATTCATTTTAAAGTAAAATATACTATTAAATAAGAATAAGTATAAAAATAATTATGTTAGTTTAAAGATAATTAACTACTTTATTAGATGTTAATATTCAATTAAAAATATTTTATATTTTTTAATTGAGGAAGCTAGTACCTCATAAAGACCATGAGTTGCCCAAGCAGTAATTATTTTACTGAACTGAACACTTTCAAGTTATGTAATAATTTGGAAGTAGGTTTTTTCCCCCGAAATTTGGAAGTAGTTTAGGTCAACTAATTGTGGATTGCAAAATATATTAAATCCATGTCGGCAAAAAAAAAAAAACATCGATTTAGCTCAAATAAATACTACCATTTGGTTAGCACATGATTCTTATGATTTTTTTTAAAAAGCTAAAAGAACAAACATTAGATAGATTAAATAGAAGAGATGGAACAAACAAAAAAAAAAGCAAAATTTAAAAACAAAACACAATTAGAAATTTAAAATATGCAGACTCGAAGCGGTATTCCCCCAAAATAATTTAACATAAATATATATATATATATATATATACACACACACACACACACACACACACACTCGTTTTTCTTTTCTTGTATTGTTTGTATCATAAATGTTTGAAACTTACACTTCCACACATATCCTGACACGAGCCCGAATCACATGTGCTAACCTGATCACGTGAGACACTGACGCTAATATTTTCTTACTTTGTCAAAGTAATTTTTTGTAATAAAAATGAGAACTAAAATTCAACCAGAATTATAAACAGTATAAAACACAAAACAAAATAATAAAGAAAACTTTTTATCAATCCCCTGTGTTCAAAAATAAAAAATGAGAGTTGATCAAAGATATAAAATTTTTGAGTAATTTTAAAACTATGTTTAGCTAAATTATCAACATTACAGTTAGATTGATAACAAATAAAATTAAGAGAAACAGTACAGGTAAAGTAAATAAAATTCCGACTCCTGAGTATTTTTTTTTATCAAAAAAATAAAAACAGATTTATGGCTGTTACACAATCACGTTCTTGTATTTTTGTATACGTCCTTTTCCAACTACCAATACAAACACTCCATTAGTGCTGGACCCTGGAGGGCCCAGCTCTAAATGCAAAAGGGACCTAAATACCGGAAATACCCTCAAGCTTGTTTGGTCTATGACTCACTGCAATTTGCTTTCTTCCTTTAAAATCTAAAAACACCCTTATTTTTGCCATTTAAACCTCTTCCCTAAGTATTTTACCACTTCATTCCCATGAATCTAATCATATTATACCCCCTTAAGAAAGCTCTATGTGTGCGATATTTTTAAAATTGACTTCTCATACTATTAAATTCATCACGTTTAAATATTTATCAAGCAGGTTAATTCTAATAAAAGTATGATGAATAATATATTATTTTATTAATCTAATGTTTGTGTGTAACGAGAAAAGTAAACAAACGTCAGTCCCCCCTCTCTATATATTAGATATCATAATTAACTGGAAAATTATAATATTTGTGTGAGTGTGTGCCATGATATCTCTCATTTATTGGAAATTAACTTTAGAATATTATTGATCAAACAGAAAGAATACTTATCTGTGAGGGATTAAATTTTTTTTAAAAAAGAGCAGATTTATGGGATATTATTTTCGAAAATCATCAATCTATCGGAAATTATGATAAATTGACAAGGAAATTCTATATGTACGTACGTATGTATGTATATATTACACTGGTAAACATCCGATTTTGGGGGCATTAAACTAGAGATTCAGTTTATTTTTAAAAAATAATATAATATAACCTGTAGCCACTCATTAATTGCCAAATTAATTAGGCGAGAGAAATGATAAAAAAAAAAGAATGAAGAAGAGGAGAATGTTGGGTGCACCCAAAAGCATCTTGGAAGAGGAAAGAAGACAGTTGGGCCTCCTAATGATTCCAAGAATCTAAAGTCAATGAATCTTTTTCATTTATACAAAAAAAAAAATCAATTAAGAACTATTTAAAAAAATTTACATTAATTAATAATTAATTAACTCAATTATATACTTATCAATTTGAGTTAGTCTTTTATCAACAAGCATTTACTTAAGTTTTAATAATCTATTTTAAATTAATAACAATTCATTTAAATTTTTTTCATTTAAATTTTAATAATAAATAATTTTTAATTGATATAAATTTTCTTCAACAATCTTTCATCATTATTTTTCCTTATATAAATTCTTCCTAAGCTAACTTTATCTAATATGAGACTTTTTTTCTCTATCATGTTATATCATGTCAACTTATACTATACTCTTTATTCACCCACACTTTAAAATGTCTTATTTAATCTAATTTTACTCCATATGAGATTATATTTTTTTGTCCATACCACGTTGGGCCAGCTCCCGTTTGCTATCCCAACAAGGAAAACAGGAGGAGATGAGTGTAAAAAAAATAACAAAAAAACTGGACACACAATTTTATTTATCTTACCAATTTTGATGACTATGGGTTTTAATTTTCTTTTACTTCCAAACTGCCTCCTACTTCAAAAACTAATTAATACCGTGCCTTTACTACTTTTTCATGCGTTGGGTATGGAAGCTGAGAAAGTTTTTTATTTTAAGCGATGATTGTATGACTATAAACGTTATAGTAATTAATAAAGAGAGTTTAATTTAATTTTTTAGGTACCTGATCCAACAAGAAACAAAGCCAAGCCAAGTACAGAAGATAGCCATTGTATTTTCCTCCAGAATAACCCGAGACGAAGTGTTTACATATCTGAAGCAAGTTATAAACTGCAGCAGCAGAAGTCACGTACACCAATATTCTGCACAAGAAATTTATCAAACCCACAAATCAACAAAACTTGAAGCCACACATATATATTAAGAAATATATATATATATATATGTATGTATAGATATATCTCACTTGAGAGCTTCTAAGTCATTGTAAGTGGCCTTCTTGGTGATATATAGAATGACCTTGGTCTGAGAATCGAAGGCAACCAAACAAGCTGTTAAAACCAGGACGAGAATCGCAGAGAGTCTAAGGCAAATCTCGCCTCTTGCTTCTTTCAGAGACTCCATCATCGTCATCTTCATCTTCTTCTTCTTCTTCTTCTTTTGAGAGAGTCAATTAGGCTTTTGGGATGGAGGCAGAGAGATGAATATATTTAAAGCAAGTAGAAGGAGGCTCATGAAATAGACTTCTGGTGGGGAAACATCCACGGAGGTGAGGTTGATATTAATTTTTGCCAACAGTGCACCAAACCTCTTTATTATAATTGTCTTCGTTTCCTTTTCATCTTTAATTTATTTTTTCGGTCATTATTAATTCTCACTTCTATAGACCAAGTTCCTCCATCTTGTGTTTTAATTAACCAGTATTTAGATTTGAATTTGAACTACATCTCCTATTGCATATATAAAAGTTTATGGATATTTGAATTTGAATTTGTTTCTGTATATTCTAAATATTCTTTTCATATTTTCACTATTGGTATAACTTTCTCTCATCTCTTGTGCCTTGTTGATTAAAAATAGAGTTAAACTTGTTAATCCTAATATTGTCTTTTTGCTTCGAATCCCATTTTGTCTCTGACCTCTTCTTTTAAATTTCTTTACACTGTTAAAACAAATAATTTTAAATATATAGATTTAAATGTAACATTTTAGATGTAAAATTTAAATCCAAATCCAAATTACTCCAACAATAAAAAACACTACCCCTGTATTTTGACATAAAAAAATTTAAAATATTGATGCATCATTTGGAACTTCTAAATGCTATATAAGCAAAGCCACTTGTTATTGATTTTATATTATTTATTGATAATGTATGGATTAATTAATACTATTATGACACATAAATTAAGAAAGATATTAAATAACTTTGACTATAGCAAACTTTATATAATATTTTTACGTTAGTATTTTTTTTTTCTTTGTTGAGAACCTTGAAGTTCATGACTTACCGGATTATTTGTATCAAGGAAGGGTAAAATTGCATCCAACTAATTGAAGTTTTATTGAAAATTTGAGCTGGCCATTATTTTAAAACAAAGCTAAAATTTTACAAAACAAGATTTATTTTAAGATAAGAAAATCAAAATTAAAGTAGCATATGTGATTTGTTACGGACATTATTGATTAATTAAATTACTAGTTAGGCATTGGCACGTGGACTTTGTTTCCTTAATTCTACAATTACGTGCTGCTAATTAGTCATAAATAAAACATATCCTAACTATTAGTAAATACAGAAATTTGACTTATAAATGAGACTGAAAAAAAATTCTTATTTGAGACATATTGTAATTCTCATGAAATAATTATGCGTAAAGTTTTTATGATCCCGTTGTGCATAATATAAGGGTACTAGCTTTGGTTAGTTTTGGAATTTTTTTACCTAAACTTTAGTAGTTTATAAGATTTGAAACTAAAATAATGTGACTATAAATTTTATAAATAAATAAAAACATTTAAGCGAGGAGAAAAATTAATTTGTCCAAACTCTAGAGTATTTCACACATTCTTTTAACACTTGCAGCTAAGATCAATCTCCAAATATGTTTAGCAATAAAAAATCGTGTTTTTCTTTAGTAGGACTGAAGTCCTTGATGCTGATTAAACCTAAAATGTTACGTTAAAACTTGCTATAAAAAAAAATGTGTTCAAAACTTGCAACTGTTCTAATTATATAAGATTGAAGCATTTTTGTAGGATTTAAATTCTTTAAAGTTGAGATAGATGGATTTATGTAAAGTTTCTGTTTTTATTAATTTTTCTCATTTTTCTTATTTTTTATAAAATATAAAATTTTCTTTCTATTTTCTAAAAAGAAAAACTCCATATAAATTTACCAATCTCAATTATAAAGGATTTAAATTATTTTTTAACATTAATAACACAATCACTTTCTGGTGGAAAGCAACATTTCGCCAGACAATATAATGTCTCTTTTTTCTTTACAATATTGTCAAATTACAAATGTGCGAATCTATATATGAAAGGTCTCCATTAACGAAAATGACTCAATATTTATAAAATAAAACCTCATGTTTAAAGTTGTAAATAAAAAAAGAAAATAACAAATCTTTTGAAATAACACAATACTATAACCAGAGTTAAAAATACAAGGGTTGATGTTAAAGAGAAATAATGCATGACCATATCATATTTATGTATCTGAAATATAACATTTTCAGTTTAAAAAAGAAGTAACATGACATTTATTAACGTCCAAGAAGAGAATACTAGTTTTTAGCTAATTTTTAAAATCATGTTTGTCATTTTTATTAAATTATAATTTATTAACTTGACTATTATTGAATTATATTATAATCAATTCAGTAGCAATTAGATATAGTTTTAAATTTTATATGTTAAAAGTATCATATGATGTCAAGCAATTATTATTATTGTTATTGTTATTGTTATTATTTCACATTATTATTATTGTGAGCAGAAAAATGTCTTTTCGTGATGATTTTGGAATTTTTAATAAAAAATTATGTGATACTCCCTCTATTTAAAAATGTAGGGTATTTTTTTAGGAGTTGAATGTTAAAAAATATGAGATATTTTTAATTTTTTGAGATGTAATTATTATTTTTTAAAAAAAGTGTTCCTATTAATGAATGATTTTATATTTATTATAAGGTATTTAATAGAGGTAAATATAAAAGATAAAGTTAGTTTGAAAATAAATAATTACTTTATTAATGGTAAAATTATGTTAAAAATACCTTAAATTTTTTTAACGGAGAGAGTAAGTGATTACAACAATAAAAATTAAATTCTAAAATGTCCCTAAATTTAATTTTTAATTTTATAAAATATTTTTTTAATTCTTTAATTATGAAATTATTAATTTTAAATAATTATTTTTATGTCAATTATGATTATTTTAAAAAAATAAATTTAACATATCAATATTTAAAAATATTTTATTGATATTTACTACTTCAATATAAAAAATTTTATTAATAAAACTAGCAATGTTAATATTAAAAAACGGAAAAGACAACTCATAAAATTAAAACTCAGTAAAATTAAAAAACTAAAAGTGTACGGCAACTAAAATTAAATTTATGCACTTTTTTATTAAAGTTTATATATATTTCTAAAAATTTTTCCAGCTGCAAGGAAAGTGTACTATATTTATTGGTAATGTTATACTTTTTAAAAAAATTTAAAATATTTTTAATTAAATTTTACTCTTAATAAAGTAGTTACTTATCTTTAAATTTATTTATTTTTTATATTTAGTATTATTAATTTTAATAAAGTGTTTCACCTTAAAAAATATAAAGTAATTTATTTAATAAAAATATTTTTTTTAAAAAATAATGATTATATTTTAAAAAACTTAAAATACTTTTTATTTGTAAACATTTAATCTCTTAAAAAATAAAAAATGTCCTATATTTTTAAAAAATAATAAAAAATTTTTTTAAAATATATAAATGATGATTTGATCTTTTAAAATATTATAATTTTTTTAAAATTTTTAAAGACTTTTCTATCATTAATGAATTTTTATGAATTATCAAATTATCCTTATTAAAAATAAATAATTTATAAATTTTTTTAAATATTCACAACTTTTTTTCTTATATTCACAATAATACAACAGCAAATAAAAAATTTAACATGTAAAATTATGATTTGTTATTGTATTGTTGCAAATATAAAAAAAAATTGTAAACATTTAAATAAAATTTATGAATCATTCATTTCCAATAAAAATATTTTAATAATTTATATAAATTTATTAATGATAAAAAAATTTATAAAAATTTTAAAAAATTATAATATTTTAAAAAATTAAATTATTATTTATATATTTTAAAGAGATATTATTATTATTTTTCTTATATTTTTTAGGCAAAAAATTATAGAAGAGCTTAAATGAAACGGATGAGAAAGATAAAGTTGTAGGGATGCTGTGATATAGCTACTAGGTGCTGCAAACCTACTGGTCGCTGGAATCATGCAGTTATGAATCCAGAGAAGATGAACATGGTTTTGTTGAATCTATTTGTTCATTGGTCGTCGGAAAAAAAAAGGACTATAATAGGCAAATGTGCTTGTAACTACCACGCTTAAGAGAAACGATTTGAAAATAAGATCGAACTCAATAGTGAGATCATCAACTAGAGTCATTGACTGTTCCATTTGGATCAAATGATTGCTTTTATAATTGAGTTGAATTAGATTGGAGTTAAGCCATTATTGAACTGAAAATTAAAGTTAACTTAAAAACCAAAATAATTTTTAAAAAATTAGATAGTTTTAAATATAATATTAAAAAATTTAAAAACTATAAAAATTTAAAAATTAGAGTCTACTAAAGGTTAACTTTATTTTTTAACAATTCATATATATGAAATATGAGTTAAGACAATTTTTTATGAAAATATTGACAATTATAAATACAAACACAAATACTTTTAAGTGTATTCATATATAATTTAACCAAATTTTATCCATATTTAATAAGTTATAAAATTATAATTTATAATACTATCAATTTATAGTCATGCTTTTCATTTTATTAACACAAAATATGATAAATATTAATTAATTAAGTTT
Organism: Prosopis cineraria; assembly: GCF_029017545.1. Lineage (NCBI taxonomy): Eukaryota > Viridiplantae > Streptophyta > Magnoliopsida > Fabales > Fabaceae > Prosopis > Prosopis cineraria. The sequence goes on from NW_026555335.1 coordinate 12,275,134, forward strand.
TAGGTTATTTTATACTAAAATACTATATATTTGAATCCTATATATCATTTAAGTATCAAAAAATATATTTTATATTTTTTATAAAATAAAATAATTAATTTTAAAGTGAAAAAATTAACTAAAAATGATTTAAAAAATAAAAACTTGGGTACTCAGGCCGGGCTTAACTATTCAAGTTTTTAGGAGTCTGGCTTGTTCGGGCTTATTTGGGCACCCGACCTCCTTGAATTTTCAGCTCTATAAATGAGTAGTGATGAGGTATTTATAGGCTCCCACATTCTTCCAAAAAGTTCCCACTTCCTTAATGGGCGGTTGGGATTGATTTGATCCAATGGTGTATATTTTATCTCTAGATATTTCTATAAAAAAATCTATAAGAAATATCTTGATATTTACAAGAAGAATTCTAAAATGTATAAGAGGAGGATATCTTTAAAATAATCTAAATACTTCAAATACTCTCTACACTATTTTAAAGATATCTAAGTATTTTGAAGTCATACCAACGTATTTCAGAAGACTCCGATGCCTTCTAATTATCTAAATCATTCTAAAAACTTTTAAAATATTTTAACCTCGTGAAAATTTTGACTTTATTACATTTAGCTTGAGCTTCGAGTCCTTGCTCTTCTTGACACACCGAGCCTCCCTGGCCATCATCGATACTCTGTCCTCAACCTTAACTAATAGCTCCGACAATTAGTTTCTTAGCAACGTGGTTACCCAGTCTTTTTGAGAAGCGAAGAAAGTAAAGACTAAGGAGGAAGCTCTTGGTTTGGTTATGCTTGGGTTCGCGGATTGAGATAGTTGCAGTCACGATAGCAGGTTGGGAAGGGAAAAAAAAAAAAAAAAAGGTTAGGCAGCTGTTTAAAATTATTTTTATTTTATTATTTAAAAATCTAGTGTTTTATAAAACATATTTTAAATAAAATAATAATAAAATTAAATTTTTTTATTTTTAAAAATAATAATCTCAAAATATTTAAAAGTTATTTTCATTTTTCTGTTCTCCAAAATAATATTTTATTTTTTTTTTTTTAAAATATTTTTAAAAACATGTTACTTAAATAATTTTTTTATTTTTTTATTTTAAAGAATAAAAAATTCTTTTTAAACTAAGTTGTCAAACAAGCTCGATTTTGGTCGACATGGTAAATTGCCTGGCATTTTGAGGCCCACCATGTTGACTTTTAACAGACGTTTGTGCGCGCCAAACGTCAAATGCTGATGCTTTATTTTAATTATTTTTTAGATAAAAATATTACACAAAATATATTAAAGTGTCAGGTGTTTCTTAAAAAAAAAAATCATCAAGGATCAAAATATATCTTAATCCAAACATCATTAATGAAATATATAGAGAGAACAAAATATTTAAAACGATTGTAATTTTATATGACAATAGATATAATTTAAAATTATAAAAAATTATTATTTAAAATAGATTTGAATTGAATCATAAAAATAAATATTAAAAAATAACATGTGTTGTTGCCTCAAAAAGGATAAGTGATAATAATAAATAATGAAGGGACCTACTACCTAGTCCAGGCCTCTTAATGTCAATGCAGCGAAGTGGCATGTGTGTCAAACCCAAGAGGTTCATCCACCTGTCATTGTTTCACTCGTCTCTCCTGTTCGGTCATGTCATTATGAATTCAAAGTAAGTCATTTTTAATATAAAATTCTAATCCCCGGGCAGCCGGGCGCTCTCTCTCTCTCTCTCTCACTTTAAAATATGATACTTTTAATTTTTTTAATTTTATAAAATATTTTAATTTAGTTTTTTTAATTTTATAAAATATTTTTTAAATCCTTAATTCTAACTTTATTAATGAAATTAATGAAAAATACTGACTGTGTAATTTTAAATGCTTACTAAACATTTTTAAAACTGATATGTTAATCGTAACTATAAAATACATGAAAATTAAAAAATGTCTAAAATCTTTGCCAAAAAAATGTTTAAAATAAACCCTAGCACGTCAACATGGTCGATGTCAAAAACTGCCATTGGAACTCTCATCTCTACAAACTGTTCTACATGTCTTTCGACATCCATGACTTTCACCTCTGTGAAGATCAGTCATCAATCTTGATGATTCGAGAATGGATTTCGAAAAGGAGACGCTGGCTGTTGTGGGAAAAGAAGGGGGAACGGGAGGATGAGGTGATGAACAGAGCAGCCATTGTTGTCGAAGAGGAGGAGAAATGGCGGTCATGGTGTGCGTTTGGGAAAGCAAAAGACATATACGGATAAGATGCCACGCATGTGGCTCAGAATTTTTTTTATTTTTAATTAATTTTTTATTTAAATGCAAAAAAAAATTATATTAAAAAAGTATGCTTTATTCAGGCCAAAAAAAAAAGCTTTCTCAGCCTATAAATTACATAATTAGCATTACAGTCGTCATTTTCTGTTAATATAATTAACAGTGTTAAATTTACAGGACTAAAAAAATATTTTATAAAATTAAGAGATTAAATTAAAATTTTTTATAAAATTAAGGAATTAAAAATATACTTTAACATTAAAAAAATACTTTTGTAAACTTTCAAAGTAGGTTTTTTATGTGTGTTTTTTTTATAATGTTAAATGAGAGCAAATTCAAATTTTATCTCGTAATGATTAAATTTTTCATTACACAAAACTCTGTTAGTTGAATATTGGTATGTTAAGTGCAGTGAAGAAGCAATTGAATTATATATATATATCTGTGCGTGTATTATTGGATCAAATTCAAGCATGGTTAATTATTGCGTGACTTATATTCAATTGAAGGTAATTCTTTTAAAAATATTTTTTACATTTACACAAAAATCGAAGCCAAAACATTGTGTTTAAAAAGCCATATATATATATATATATATATATTGTGTTTAAAAAGACTCAAAAGGCATTGAAGTCCATTTTTGTACTAACACATTAATCGTCGCATTTGTTTCTCAGTCAAGCATTTACTTTCCGTCAATTCATGTTCCTATCCGTTAGACGTGAATACCATTTCCCTCATGGCACACGACATATTCTTGTAAATCCGGTTACTTTTGACAATGGCATTTTCGTGAATTCCATTCCAGGCACGTTTCCGGAGTCGCATTTGAATTTCGTTCCCTTTCTCTCAAATTTATTTTGTTAAACGCTCGTTTTAAGTACATGATAGTGTGACTGAGAGGGGCGCAGCCAGATTTAATAATATGAGGAGCCAAGATCCAAAAACACATACACTTTTTATCTCTGTATATAAGACATTTTTAATATAATGTTGCATATTAATAAAAATTTATTATTTATTTAAAATTATATAAAATCACAATGATTTTTTATTTTTTTTCTTCTAATAATGTTACAATTAATATTATGGTATTAGTTGGCAGAGCAAAAAATTAATATCTCCTTCATTTTTTAAGATAAGAATATAATTGTTTAATTATTCAAAAATATTATGATACCCTTTTTATATTTAAGGACAAAATGATCTTTTAAAAAAGAGATGGAAGGAGTGGTATACTACAAATCTGACATAAGTTTTAGGAAATCTAAAAATATGTTAACCTATATATAATATTAAAAGAAATTTAAAAATTTAGAGGCCGTAGCCCTTACTAGTCCCATTCCCCTTCCCTCCACCCTTGCCAATTGAATGCATGTTTGATTATAAATTCATTTGTGTTTTAATTAACATATTTTTTTAGTTATATTTATAAGTTATTTTCAGTATATTTTACCAGATCTAAGAAACCTTTAAATTTTATTAACTCTATCTTAAAATTTATTAAATTTTCACCCCTACTCCCTATTAAAGAAAAAAATTATTTTTAATAATTTTTCCTGATATTTAATAAGAGAAGAATGACAGTTAAGTCTTAAAAGAGAAAATTAATGATAGTAAAGTCCTGACAATTTTTTTAAAAAATTAATTATAAATATTGACTCAAATAATTGCAAATTTAAAAATATTTAAATTATAAATATAACAATTAATTTGCTATTCAAATTTTTATTTCTAACTATTTGAATTGATATTTATAATTTATTTTACATAAAAATTTATTAAAAATTTAACTGTCATTAATTTATTTTCTTGAAACTTTATTGTCATTATCTCTTTAATAAAGATATAAAGGTACAGATAAACATAAAAAATAGTAAAATGTCTTATAAATAAGATAAAAAATAATTTTCTTTCTCTATTCTATAAATAGAACATAAGGAGTACTTCTTTTATTTTTATTTATAAGATATTTCAGACATTTTCACTTATGTTAAAAAAGTTTGTTTCAATATTAAAGTTGTTAAAAAATATCCAAACTTTTCCTTTTTTACTTTTATTATAACCTCCACTCATAATTTACAACATCAATAATTTTAAATATTGAGAGATAAAGATGAAAAGTCGTTATATAATATTACAAAAACACCTTATATTATAGATCATGGTTTTCTTGTATAATACACCTAATAAATAGGATCATAGTGAGTATATAAATAGAAAAACAATCAATAGTTTTAATTTAATGTTTTCCTTGATCTAAAATATAAGACATTTTTATGGGTTGATATAGGTGAAAAATGTAGGACAATTTTTTGCAAGAAGCTAATAGCATTAAATTCTTTTTTTTCCATGAATGCTTTTATTAATTTTATTGCAGAGAGAGATTATATGAAAAGAAATTAAAAATAATTAAGATAGATTTATTTTTAATTGAAAGTGATCTTGGAAAGTAGTGATGTTGTTTACCATTTTAGTGATACAAACTATTTCTTCCAAAGTACAATATAAGTCATTTTTTTTATAAGTTTTGCTTGGTTCAAAATATAAAGCATTAGATAGGTGTTATATATATATATATTTTTCAATTATACCTTAACTTTATTAAGTAATTAATGAGAGTGTTTTAAACAAATCAAATGTTATATTTATTGCACTCAAAGTCACAATTAAAGAGATGTAAAAATTTTAAAAAATAAAGATTGTAAACTTTTTTTACAAACATAAATTAATTAACATTGACTTTTATATTGTAGTCTTGAGAGATTACTTTTAATTGCTTTTATTAATTCTTGTAAATTAGTTAAGAGTATGCTATATTTAGGACAGGAGGAAGTAAACTTTTTTTTTTTTTAATCTTATCCATGCTAGTTGTGTTTACAGATATTAATCATGGTTAGCTCTGGTTTTAGAATGTACTGTAGATTTTTTGGAAAAATGACAATCTGGCTCTTGTCAAGAAATTTATTGACTATTTGATTCCACAAATTTGTTAAATTAATGAGCAATTTTTAGTGTTGAAGTGTCATTTGAAAATCTTCACCCATTATAATTACCATCGAACATTTTGACTTAGTTTTTTTTTAATTTGTATGGTCAGAAGAGGTGGAAGTTGTGGGGTCTACGTTAAAAAAGTGTGGGATGTGAGCCGTATGGGACCATAGTTAAAAACGAACATACAAAATTTTTTAATTGAATCATAATATATAATGTTTTTTACAAGTTTGCTTAGTCTAAAAATTAAAACGTTTGGTATATAATATATATATATATATATATATATATTTTTAATTATATCCTTATTTCACACTCTTTCCAGTGTCTACTGCACGGTGCCTTCTAAATAAATTTGTTGGTCCGTAATATAAGGTACTTAATGGGTATTAATCACATTTTTATAATATTATTCATATTTAAACTTATTAATTATAAGAGAAGATATCATGCAAATTAAAAAAATAATTTAAAATTTTATGACACTATTTTTTTATCTTTTTCTTGATCGAAATCATTAAAATATCTTTTTCATTCCATTCTCATCCATTTCCGCAAAATTAAGGAGAAAATTAATGTCCTGTGCATTTGCACCCGTGTAATGTCTAGTTAATGTATAAGGGTCAAAACACATCTCCTCGTGTCCTTTTCCTTCTCAACTCCCTCCATTGAGGTCAACCTTAGAAGCCAAAAAAAATTAATCAAATTAGTAAAATTTGATCTATAATTTATAAAATTATGAAATCAAATTTTATGTTGATACAAGAATCTTATTTGTGGATAATCTGCAAATATTTTTGTAAATATTTTTTAAATTTAAAGGAAAACAATGATGTTGATAAATTTTGAGTTTTAACTCACCTAAATTGTTTTAAGTATATTAAACAAAAGTCAGCCGTAGACTTAATTTAAAGTTAATTTTTGATATTTACAGCTCATACAATGTTTTTTTTCTTTTCACATGTGCTTCAAATTTACATATCCATTTACAATTTTTTCTCCGAATTTTACTTGTTAAGTTTTCAAAATTTACTAATTTTCCTTCACCAATATTGTCTACCTTGTAATGACTTGTAAATCACTTAAAAAAAAAAAAATACAAAGGATGAGTTGTCAAATATGAATACTGATTTGTAAGAAATGAGAGGAAGAGTTGTAAATGGATCTAATTTAAAACCAAAAACAAAAATGAAAAGATAGGCAAGATGACTGATTGGAAATATCAACTTGCAAGTTCTCAAAGAGGACTTATGTTAAAAAAATTTAGATTTTTATAATATAAGACACTTTAAAAAAAATAAGGTTTCATTAATTATGTTATTTTAATATTACCTTTTCCATTACATTTTTTTTAAAATATTATTTCATAAATATAATATTAAATGAAAGATATTCTTAAAATTTTATATTTTTTAAAAAATAAAATTATAAAATATATTTAATTAATTTTATTAGAAGATGTGATTTTATTTAAAAATATATTATAAATTGAGATGAGAATAGGATTATTATCACGTGACTTGTATCCAATTGAAGGTAATTCTTTCAAAAATATTTTTTACATTCACACAAAATTGAAGCCAAAACATTGTGTTTAAAAAGCCATAATTTTTTTTTTTTGTTAGGATCAACGCTGGTTAGTTGGAAGGGATTGAATTCTCACTTCTCATTAACAAAGAAAGACTCAAAAGGCATTGACGCCCATTTTTGTACTAACACACATTAGTCGTTGCATTTGTTTCTCAGTCAAGCACGCACTTTTCGTCAATTTCTGTTCCTATCTGTTAGACGCGAGTACCCTTTCCCTCATGGCACACGACATATTCCTGTTAATCCGGTTACTTTTGACAATGGCATTTTCGTGAATTCCACTCCAGGTAAGTTTCCCGATTCGCATCTGACTTTCGTTCCCTTTCTCTCAAATTTATTTTGTTAAACACTCTTTACATCATCGTATGACCGGGCCAGATTTAATGATATGAGGGGCCAACATCCAAAAACACATACAATTTCGTTATTATTTACCAAAAAAAAAACTATCATTTTTTATTTTTTTATATAAATAAAATTACATATTTCAATAAGTATTTATTATATATTTTTTAAATTATCCCTCATAATTTATATTAATGAAAAATAATTAATGTATATTTATATTGATTAACATAGGACATTTTAATTTAATTTTTTTATTTTTAGACATAATTATTATGATTAATTAACGTTTTAATGTGTGGTATAATTTTTTTTATATATAAAAATGGAGGGAGTACTCCTTCTACCTTTGTATATAAGATATTTTTAATATAATGTTGTATATTAATAAAAATTTATTATTTATTTAAAATCATATAAAATTACAATAATTTTTTAATTTTATTTCTAATAATATTATGATTAATATTATGGTATTAGTTGGTAGAGAACATAATTAATATCTCTTTCATTTTTCAAGACAAGAATAGAATTGTTTAATTATTTAAAAATATTATGATAATCCTTATATTTAAGGATAAAATAATCTTTTAAAAAAACATTATATATAGAGATGGAGGAAGTGATATACTACAAAGTTTTTATAAATTTTAGGGAAGCTAAAAATATGTAACCTATGTATAATATTAAAATAAATTTAAACATTTGGAGTCTGTGGCCCTTACTCGTCTGTTCGCCCTCCCTCCACCCCTACTGACTGAATGCATGTTTGATTATAAATTTGTTTGTGTTTTAACATACTTTTTTTAATTATATTTATAAGTTATTTTTAGTATATTTTATCGGATCCAAGAAAACACTTAAATTTTTTTACTCTATCTTAAAATTTATTAAATTTTCACCCTTACTCCCTCTCAAAGAAAAAAATTATTCTTAATAATTTTTCCTGATATTTAATAATGGGATATTAATAGTTATGTCTCAAAAGAAAAAATTAATGATAGTAAAGACCTGACAATTTTTTTTTTAAAATGAGTTGTAAATAACAACTCAAATGGTTGTAAATTTAAAATTTTTAATTACAAATATGATATTTAAAATATAAATATAACAATTAGTTTGTTATTCAAATTTTTATTTTTATTTATTTAAATTAATATTTATAATTTAGTTTGCATAAAATTTTATCGAAGACTTAGTTGTTATTAATTTATCTTCTTAAGACTTTATTGTCATTATATCTTTAATAAGGATATAAAGGTACAAATGAATATAAAAAATAGTAAAAATACCCTATAAATAAGATAAAAAATAATATTATTTCTTTATTCTATAAATAAGACTTAAGGAGTATTTCTTTTATTTCTATTTATAAGTTGTTTCAAACTTTTTCACTTTATGTTAAAAAAGTTTGTTACAACATTATAGTTGTGAAAAAATATCCAAACTTTTCCTTTCTTTTTACTTTTATTATAACCTCCACTCATAATTTACAAGATTAATAATTTTTTTGGCCAAAAAAGATCAATAATTTTAAATATTGAGAGATAAAAATGAAAAGTCATTATATAATATTAAAAAACACATTATATCATATATCACGGTTTTCTTGTATAATACACCTAATAAATAGGATCATAATGAGTATATAAATAGAAAAATAGTCAGTAATTTTAATTTACTGTTTTCTTTGATCCAAAATATAATACATTTTTTATGGGCTGATATAGGTGAAAAATGTAGGACAATTTTTTTGCAAGAAGCTAATAGCATTAAATTTTTTTTCCACAAATATTTTATTATTACAGAGAGAGATTATATAAAAAAGAAATTAAAAGTAGTTAAGATAGATTGATTTTAAGTGAAGGTGATCTTGGAAAGTAGTGATGTTATTTACCATTTCAGTGATACAAACTACTCCCTCTAAAGTACAATATAAGTAATTTTTTAAAAGTTTTGTTTGATTTAAAATATAAAGCATTAGATAGGTTTTATATATATATTTTTTCAATTATACTCTTAATTTATTGAGTAATTAATGAGAGGTTTTGAACAAGTCAAATGTTATATTGATTACACTCAAAATCACAATCAGAGGGATGTAAAATTTTTTAGGAAAGATATAATTTTTGGTCCTTGCATTTTGTTTGTGTTTTGCTACAGGTCCTAATACTTTTTTAATATCTTAGGTCTCTACACTTTCATTTTTAATATTTTACATTCATTTAAGGTCTCTATATTTTGATCATTTTGGTCATTTAGGAACCCAGAATACCAAAAAAAGTACAAGAACCTATAACAAAATACGAGCAAAGTGTAAGGATCAAAAGTTATATTTTTTTAACTTTTTAGAATATCAAGATTGTAATCAACTTTTTTTAAAAAAAGTATATTAATTAACAATGACTTATTGTAATCTTGAGAGAGTACCTTTAATTGCTTTTATTTATTCTTGTAAATTAGTTAAGAGCCTGCTATATTTTTGACAGGAGGAAGTAAACATTTTTTTTTTAAAAAAAAATCTTATCCATGTTAGTTGCATTTGCAAATATTAACCATGGTTAGCTCTGATTTCAAAATATGCTGTAGATTTTTGGGAAAATGACAATTTGGCTCTTGTAAAGAATTTTATTGACTATTTGATTCCACAAATTTGTTAAATTAATGAGAAATTTTTGGTGTTGATGCGTCATTTGAAAATATTTATCCATTGTAATTACCATCGAGCATTTTGACATTTTTTTAATTTTTATTTTTTTAAATTTGTATGGTCAGAAAAGGTGAAGGTTGTGGGGTCTCGGTTAAAAAAATATGAGATATGGGTCATGTGGGGCTAGAGTTGGGCAAACGGGCTCAACCCAATAGGCTAACCCATTAGCCTGTCATTTTTTATGGTTTGGGTTGACAAAATGAGCCTGTTTTTTAAAATGGATTGGGTTAACCCAAACTATAAAAGTAGGCAAGCTAAATGGGCTAGCCCGCGAACCCACTTTTTTTCCCAATTGCTACAGTGCCAATACACATGCACACAGGCACGACCATGCCCACAGGAGATGAAGATAATGATGGTGAAGCTGAGTTAATTATGTCAGATGAAGATAATCATGCAACAGAACAAGCTTTCAATGTCATCAATTTAACATAAGTTATCTTGAATATTGTGTGTATTTGTGTTCATTTGAAGCTTGAAAGTTGGACTTAGATTATTAATTGTTGTTTGATTTGAGTGGACTTTGGAGTTTGGACTCAAGTAATTTTAATTGTTGAACAATTTAAATTAGAACGATTATATTTGAAATTTTATATACTTGTTAATTATATTGTAAAAAAATTTAAGTTGTTAAAAAAAAATTTTTGATGTGTTTAAACGAGCTAGCTCGCAGGTTGGCTAGCCTGTTATGAAACGGGTTGGGCTGGGTTTTTCAGCCCATTTTAATTGGCGGGCTGGCCCAACCCATCCCGCAAAAAGCTAGCCCATGCTGGTCAACTAGCGGGCTAGCCCACAGCCTGTTCGCCCAGTGCTATGTGGGGCTATAATTAAAAACGAACATGCAAAATTTTTTAATTTATACTTTTCTTGAATCATAATATATGGTATTTTTTACAAGTTTGTTTGGTCTAAAAATTAAAGCATTGGGTATACTTTATATATACTTTTAATTATACCCTTATTTTACACTCTTTTTGGTCTCTATTGTAGGGTGTCTTCTAAATTTTTTTGTTGATCCTTAATATAAGTCACTTAAAAGGGTATTAATCACATTTTTATAATATTATTCATACTTAATTTCATTAATTATACGAGAAGATATCATGCAAATTTTTAAAAAATTCATATAAAATTTTATAATATTATTCTTTTATCTTGTTCTTGATCAAAATCATTAACTTGTCTTTTTCATTTCATTATCATCCATTTCCCTAAAATTATGGAGAAAATTAATGTCCCATTTGCACCCGTGTAATATCTCGTTAACATATAAGGATCAAAACACATCTCCTCTTGTCCTTTTCCCTCTCACGTCCCTCCATTGAGGTCAACCTTAGAAGCCGAAAAAAATTTAATCAAATTAGTAAACATTTAATTTATAATTTATAAGGTTGTGGGATCAAATTTTATGTTGATACAAGAATCTTGTTTGTGGGTAATCCATAAATATCTTTATAAATATTTTTAAATTTAAAAGCATACACTGATGTTGATAAATTTTGAGTTTTAACTCATCTAATTTTTTTTAACTAGATGAAACAAAAGTCGGTCTATGGACTTAATTTAAAGTCAATTTTTTATATTTACAGCTCATACAATATTTTTTTTTTCAAATGTGCTTCAAATTTACATATCCATTTACAATTTTTTCTCCGAATTTTACTTGTCAAGTTTTCAAAATTTACTAATCTTCTTTCACCAATATTGTCTACCTTGCAATGACTTGTAAAGATTTTGTCCTATAGCTTGATGCTTCTTCCAAAACCATGGCCACTCCACACCAAGTGCAACTTATATATCATCACAAAATGTATCAAACTTTGCAAATCACTTGAAGAAAAAAAATTGCAAAGGATGAGTTGTCAAATATGAATACTGATTTGTAAGAAATGAGAGGAAGAGTTGTAAATGGATCTAATTTTTTTTTTTAAAAAAGAAAAGATAGGCAAGATGATTGATTGGAAATATCAACATCCAGGTTTTCGAAGAGGACTTATGAATACTCTCCCGTTTTTCAATTTATCAGATATTTTTAAAAAATATTCAGAGGTTTATAATATGAAATACTTTAAAAAAACTAATGTTTCATTAATGATATTTTTTAATAATATTTTTTTCTTTATATTTTTTAATTTTAATTTTTTTATAAATATAACATTAAATGAAAGATATTTTTAAAAGTTTATATTTATATTTTTAAAAAATAAAATATGTTTAATTAATTTTATTAGTAAATGTGGTTTTATATAAAAATATATTATAAATTGAGATGAGAATGGCATTATTATAGAACACGAACGATGACCGTGGGTCTACTGACCAGCCAGCTATTAATGATAGCCAGTGGCCACGGTGGTTGGGTTGTTGACTCTCAGACTTTAGCAGAGGAAGGGGGAAGCGAAAATGACAAAAGGAAGGGCACTTTTGGACATCATACAAATGTCAAAATGACATCCAGGACCAGGTACATAGGATCCTTCCTCTCTATAACTAATCAAATTCCTTTAACAAAAATACCATGATCTTTCTCAGAAGGGACCCAATTTTTATTTTTTCTGTACTTTGTTAGAACAACTTCGTATGGATTAGTAGTAACTTGGAAGGATTATAAAAGTGGACCAGACAAATTTATTTTGCAATAGGTCCGTCAAAATTCTAATTCTCCCCTGTGTTTCAAATGTTGTCAGACTTGTGAGGACATTACATTATGAATGGCTCAGCGTCTTAAACCGAGTCCATGACTTTACATATAAGTTGACTGTGGAATAGTTGACTCTATAGCACGCTCCTGAGTCCTCAAGTTTAATTAGCTTTTGTTGAACTAGTGACTAAGGTACTCCCTTTTTGGGCTAAAATGGTCATGTTTCAGGCAGCCAGTGGAACCAATCATTTGTATCACATGCAAAAAGCAGCAGTGCTCGTTGAGATTTTCGGGTCTGTGTTTTCGTTAAAAGGTCCGTTGGGCCCTCATTTGTGGGAATGATGATTGTTTTCAGCCTCATGTATATGCGTGTGCGTACACTCTCCATTTCAAAATACGAATATTTTTTTCTCAATGAATATGAATATTAGTTCAAAATATAAGTAACATACCACATGTAAAAAAAAATTTTTTTATTTTATCCCTTGTATTTATTTACCTAAATCTCTGTATAAATGTATATCTCACTTATCACAAAGTAGATTAGTAATTAGGATTATGAGTAAAAAGAAAAAACAATATATATTTCATGGGAATGACAAATTTATTAGTGTGCGAATTTTTTTAAAAAACTACTTATATTTTGTATTGGAGGGAGTATATCAAAAAATAACTTTAAAGCTAATAGAAATTAGATCTAGCAAAAGGAACTAATTCTTTATAATGTAAAGAAACAAGGTTCAATTTTTTGCTGGGAAATGTACTCACATTTAGTGCATTTGCTAATACTAGTGGTCTACTCCTCTGTTTAATATTATAAGACATCTTATTAAAGTATTATGTTTAAAAATATTAGGGATTTTGGGGTCTTCTAAGGTACAATTAAAAAAAGAAAAATGGGTAAAAAGGACCAGGTTGGAAAGCAAATCAGTCATAGGAACCAAACATTTTTGAAGGACCAAACTAACTATTTTATTTAGAAAAGGATGAAGGGAATTGACCAAAATGCCCTAGCAAAAAAGAAACAGATTGAAGACGATTTTCGGCGCACTGCTTCTCATTTCCTTTGTCTATCTCTTTGATTTCTCAGCTCTTGTTGTCGATATTCTCATTTCCTTCATCTTTCTCTTCACCCTCAACATTCGACATTTGGTATTGACTTTGATTCACCTCTGTGGGTTTGTCATGAACAATTCAGTGCAGCTTCTCTCTCTCCTCCCCTACTTGATTTAGGTGAGTAATAGATTTAGCTGGTTGAGTAATTACTTAAAGATGCCTCAGCAAGCGTCATTGTCAAAATCTGATTCACCTTCATGGGTCCAATGTTTGTTTGTTTAACTCCCTTTCTCATTGCCTTTGTTTTTTTTTTTGTGTTACAAGTTCTATTCTGTACGAGCTTGTGAGTTTTAATTGTTTTGATATGATTTGAGTTTGGTTTGTTTGTTTGTGTTGATCTTTTTTTGTTTTTGTTTGTGTTAATTTCTTTTACCCTTAAATTTTTTATTGAGGGATGTACTCATATTTAGTGCATTTGCTAGTACTAGTATTCTACTCCACCATTTAATATTGTAAGACATCTTATTAAACTATGATGTTTAAAGATATAAGGGATTTTTGGGTCTTCCAAGGTACAATAAAAAAAATTATCTCAAAAACACTATTAATTATGGGTTGTAATTAATAAAATTTTTTAATTGACATTCTATTAAATAAAAGTAGACATAGAAAGAGTGTATCATTTTTAAAACAATTAACTAACTCATTGGAGGGCATGATTTGTGAAAATTTCTTTATAATGTTGAATGGAGGGAGTGTCTAGTACAAGTTACAAGTATCAGGGTTCATGTTAAAATCCATGTGAAGTACATGCTTATATACTATTTTAATTTTATTTATAAGTTACTTTCAATATGTTTTACTAAAACCAAGAAAAAAACTTAAAACTCGCTAACTCTATCTAAAAATTTAATAAATTTCTAACTTTTTTTGATAAATAAGTTTCCAACTTTGCATCTATTGAATATATAGGATGTTTTACAGAAATTTGTTTTGTTCTTAAATATAAAATGTGTTATAATATTTTTTTAGTAATTAGATAATTTTGCCCTTATTGTCTTGAAAAGGGGAAGGACTATTAATTATGTGCTTTACTTACCATTATGATATCACTTGTAACTAATGTTTTAAGACACTGACTGACCTAAATGGTTGGATCGTCACCCAAATACAAAAGTGGCTTGTTTGACTCGTTAATTGATTTTGGAGATAGCCCATTTTATATCATCTTGAAGCAAGCGATTTTTTTTGGATTACAAGGCTATGACAAGCCGTGTATAAAAAAGAAATTAAGTCAAGTCAAGTCCTATAAAAGGATGGCATCCTGAGTGGGAACATAAAAAATTAAAGCATCAGTATTATTGTTTGTGGCATGTCGAGCAAGCCAATCTGCACATTTGTTAGATTCTCTAAATGCATGGTTGAAGGTGATAACCCAATCCTTCATGGTAAGGCATCTGATCTCTTCTATTGTGGCATTGAGAGGATGACTTGGATTGTGTTCAAATTGGATAAGTACTAGAGCTTCTAATGAATCAAAATGAACATTAACTCGTTGAAATTGCTCTTCCAGTAAAGAATAAGACCTTTAAGGATACCAAGAAGTTCTGCGGCTGTACTAAGGTGATAACCAAGGTTTTTAGTAAACCCTTTTATCCAGTTACCTTGGTCATCACAGATGAGTTCATCACAAGAAGTAGCTCCATTGTTGAGGACGGAACCATCTGTATCTAATCTAACCTAGCCAGGTTATGGCTATGTTCATCTAGCGAAAGATCTGTCTTGATTAATTTGCATACGTCTAAGATGAGATTGAAGGTGCATGTCATTGATAATGCCTTGGGTGTAGGTAAAAAATGATATTGTTGTCAAGTATGTGGTCTTCAAAATAAATCAACTTGCAATACTCTTTCCAAATATTCCAATAGATGTGAGCAAAAAGTTTCTTCCAAGGGGTTCTTTTAGTATTGAGGTTTCCAACATTATTATTTGCATTCCAAAAAATCCAGTTCTGTAAGGAAAGAGAAAAGAAAGTGTTAAGTTTTGAATGTTTTACAACATTCATTCATACTTCCTTAGATTTTGTGCAGTCATGCAAGATATGGATGGAATTGTTAGGAGAGTTGCAACTAAAGGGACATCCTCTTGTGGAAAGATCACAGTTAAGGTGTAGGTGATTCCACATAGCTTTTCAAGGAAAGAATTTAATCCTTTTATAGGTAGGCTATTTCTATATAGTATTCCAAACTTTAGAGTTGGAATTCCCATCCTGGTTCTTAATGGCTTTATAGGCAGATTTAATAGAGAAGTTCCCATTCGCTGAAAGTCTTTAAACAAGAATATCATTATCACCCTAGGGATTTAGAGGTTGGACAAGTAAAATAGACCTAACCACGTCAGAGTGAAGGTAACGATTTAATTTGTCAATATGCCAAACACCTGAGGCCGCGCGAAAGTCAGAGACTCTGGCATGAATAATAGCGTCAGCTTTAGGATAAGTATAAGTAACAAGTGACTTAGGTAGAGGAGACCATTTATCATATCATAAAGATATTTGATCTCCCTTGCCAACTCTCCAGCTAACATGAGTTATAAAATCATCCCAAACTCTACAAACACTAGTCTACATAAAAGAGGAGGAAGTAGGTTTGTTAACCATATGGATAGTGGGTTTGTTGCATTTATATTTATCATGAAGAATCCAAACCTAAAGACTATTAGTTTTAGTAATAATACCCCAACAAAGTTTCATAATGAAGGCAAGATTTTGTGATTTAATTTTTTTGATTCCAAGACCTCCTTATTTCTTATCTTTGGTGATCTTATCCCAAGAAGTAAGATGTGGTTTTTTAGTTCTATCAGAAGAGTCCCAAAGGAAGTTGCGAGAGCTTTTATCAATTTCTAAAAGGACATTATCAGGGAGGAGCATAGTCTGCATAATATAACTTGGAATAGAGGAAAGAACAGACTTAATAAGGACAGATTTTCTAGCAATGTTGAGATAATAGCTCTTCTATGAAGATAGTCTAGAATTTATTTTTTAAATAAGAGGAGCAAAACTTAGCTTAAAAGCTCTTTCATGAATAATGAAGATCCTAAGATATTTTCTAAGATTTCAAGTAAGAGGAATTCCCAAATTGTTGCTATATTGCAAGGCTCTATTGATGCTGACATTTTTAGAACAAAAGAGTTTAGATTTATCGCTATTGATTTTTTATCCCGAAGCATCGTAGAAATCAATTAGAAAATTTCAAATGATCTTAGCTTGAGTGAGAGAAGCATATGCAAGAAGCAATAAATCATCAGCAAAGAATAAATGTGAAATAAGACGCCCATTAGTCATTAAATTAATGGGCTTCCAATCTCTTTTATTGATACTATTGTAAATGCAGTGACTTAGACGCTCAATACAAAGCACAAAAAGATAAACAGAAAGAGGGTCCCCTTGTCTGATGCCTCTTGTAGGTTTAAATTTATGCGAAGGTTCACTATTCTAGAGGACTTTCATTCGAGCTGAAGATATAGCTGCCATGATAATCTTCTTGAAGTGTGTGTTTATACCAATAGCTTGAAGAGTATCTTCTATGAAATCTCAAGAAAGTTTATCAAAAGCCTTTTCGAGATCCACTTTAAAAGCCATGAAGCCTCTTTTCCTAGTTTTATTTCTCATGGAATGTATGACTTCTCGAGCAATAATAATATTATCACTACTCTATCTTCCTTGTATGAAGCTACTTTGATTATCCCTAATGAGATGATTCATATAAACTCTAATGCGATTAGACAAGATTCTTGTAATGATTTTGTAGCTCATGTTACAAAGAGAAATCGGTCTAAAATCTTTCATACAAGTAGGATGATCCGTTTTAGGAATAAGGGTAATGAAAGTGTCATTAATCTTGGCAATCATATTAGGATCCTTGAAAGCTATCTTAACCAACTTGAAGATCTTATCCTTAAGTTCTTCCTAATGCATATGAATGAAATTATCATTAAGTCTATCAAGTCCAGGTGCTTTGAATGCTCCGATGTCAAAAGCAACAATTTTAATTTCTTTATTGGTAACCTCCTTATGAAAATTTGATAACTGGGCATTGGTGAGAGGAGAAAAAGTCCTTTGAGTATAAAGCTTAGGTTTTCTTTAACTATCTTCATTGAAAAGATTTTCAAAGTAAGAGACGGCCAAATCTTTGAAAGAGCTTTGTTCATAAATCCAATTGCTATTATTATCTTTGAGAGATAGGACTTGATTCCTTTTTCTTTGGATGATGGTAATGGCATGGAAGAATTTTGTATTCTGGTCACCCCATTTCAATTATTTGCATCTAGATTTTTGGTACTGAATCAATTCTTCCTGAAGGAGAACCAAGTGATTTTGATAGGGCCAGAATTAACCCGAAACCCATAATGGTTGGACTATTTTGAAACCTTTTTTTTTTTTACTTTTATGCTAGTAAAAAAATGTTTTTAAGGAAAAATGACAACAAAATCTCTCTAAATTATATAAATGACAATTAAATTTATTAAAATGTCATAATTTTACTAAAGTCTTTATAAACTTTTCTGTCATTAATGAATTTATATAAATGATTAAATTGCCCTGTAGTAATATCAGGAATTTGAAATGCAAATTTGTAATTTGTTGTTGCATTGTTGTAATATATGAAGCAAAGTTGTAATTATTTAAATCAAATTTATAATCATTGCTTGTTATTTCTAACAATTATAGTAACATTAGGAATTTGACATGCGAAGTGATTTGCTATTGCATTATTGTGGCTATAAGAAATAAAATTATGATTATTTAAACACAATTTATGATTTTTAGTTGTTATTTCCAACACTGGTAGCATTATCAAGAATTTGACATGTGGAGTTGTGATTTATTCTTGTATCGTTGCGAATATAAAAAAAAGTATGATTATCTAAACAAAACTTGTGATCATTTTATTTTTAACAAGAGTAATTTAATTATTTATATAAATTCATTAATGATAGAAAAGTTTCTAAGGACTTTAGTGAAATTATGATATTTTGAGGGACTAAATTATCATTTATATAATTCAAAAAAATTTTATTATTATTTTTTTATTTAATTTAAAATATAAATGTTAACTACCTCCAAGATTGTTGTAGTGAAATTTTAAATGGATAATTTGTTTATTTGTTGGGCTTAGAATTTAACAAATGACCTAAGTTCTAGGAGCGAAACTAGGCTTATGGTTAGGAGGAATTTTTTAATAAATAAATGTATATCTAATTTCTTAAAATAATTTTATTAGTTAAAAACATATTATTAGATTATAATTATTTATAAGTAAAATTACATAACTATTTCAATGGAATTGAAAAAAAATACAAGATACCATGTATCTAATATATCAATTTTAAGAAAGCTATATATAATATATAAAAATGCTTATACTATAAATATACGTTTTCATTTGTCATTGTATATATTGATGTTTTAAACAAAAAAAAAGGATAGATAATAATAAAGCTTTATGAAAAAATAAACCAATACATACATTAAAAAAATGAATGTTTGAAAATTTTAAATTATTATTAATTGATATTGTGTTCAAATTGAATAATAAAAATATTAAATATATACTATACAAATAGGCAATTCATATGATGATTAATTCAATACAATTTAATTAAAAAAAAAGCTAAGATGTATATATATATGCTATAAATATATATTATAAAAAATTTAATATTAAAAAATAACTAAATATAATATAAATTGCTTTTATTGAAACATACAAATAGATATACATATATTGTATTACACACAAATAATGCCTACAAATATATTTGACACTAAACGCTCCGCTCACGAGGCTTGAGGAGTTGGGGCGGGGGACTAACGTGGGTTTGACTCTGTTAAATTCATTCATTCAATGAGTAACTCGTATGATACATTAATAATTATTTAATTTAATTAAATGATTATAAAAGATTTTGACACACAATACTCATAAAATATTAAATCTTAAATTTTTGGAGGGAATAATATATACAAAAAGTGATCATTATGATTACTTTTAATTTTTGAGTTAAAATTTAATTTCACCTTTATATTTATTTTTTGAAGAGCGTTGGTCATTTTATATTTTTAAATGAAACATTTTTTTTAAATTTTTTTTAGAAGCAAAAATATCTTTTTATTAGTGTGCCATGAAGTCTCTTGCTTTCTCTGCTGATATGTCATGGTATGGGTGCCCTCTCAATCATTCTCAACCTTTCCCCTTCTCTCTGTCAGCTACTTTGTCTCCAACTGAAGTTCCTCTGACATGGTTGATGACTGCAACTTCGTCGATGTCCACCTTTGGCCTCTATCTATGATCTCTGTCTCCCTCCATCTCCTCGATGTGCGACCTACTCCAACGTCCATCTCTTCGATTTGCAATTTTTTAACCTCCATCTTTTCTAGCCTTCCCCATAACTCTATCTGCTTGTTAATTTGCGTGTCTTCCTTCGCTTTCGGGCTTAGTCTTGTTGGATTTGGTGGTCCTTCTCTTACAAATTTTTGGAACCAAATGTTCTTACTTTTGTTTTTTCTAAATATTTTCCCATTTGTCGATATGTGTGATATGCTAAAAAAAATAGAGATTGAAAGTTATCTAGGTTGTGATGTACAAGGTCTTCCTTACTCATCCAAAGTTAACTTCAAAAGATCAAGGTAATCATGAGAATAATCCAAAAAGATTATTAAGTTTGTAAAATTTGATACTCAATTGTAAATTATAAAAATGAGATTCCAAAATTTCATAGAATTATCAATCATTGTAACCACTTTATAAACAAAAATCAGAATTATAAACCTTTACAGAAGCATAGAAATTCAAATTGAATCAAGCATTTGCAAAAGAAGTTAGAAAATATCATTTTTAAAAACACAACATGATATGCCGCAGCTCATCTATCTTTTTGCCATGCGTCATGGTGTATTACACTAATTTGACAACAACTTTGCTATCATAAAAAATACTATATTGGCTGTGATACCAATAAATTCAATATAAACATCTGAAACATGTTATTTTTTCTTTTCTTCAAATGGAAAACAAAAGTGAAGAAAATTGAAACATAGGGATTATAATGTGGGGAAGTGGGGATCAAAATGGCTAATATGTTTCTAAGTGATGTGTTAACACCGTTGAACATCAGAATATCATCAAAGTATGGAAACTAAATATCGATATGCAAAAATGCTAACATTTATTACTGGCATATCAGAATATACGGTAATCTCAAATGGAAGTTCCTCATCTCCAACTCTAATTCATTTGAAATAAGATTTACCTTAATTTTCCATGAATATCAGCCTGCTTGAATTCTTTTCACGTCTACACATGTTAAATTCCTTTTGAAATACCCTAGTGCTCCAATGCTTCAAAAAGCACATCCATCCAAATTCTAATTCTAATTTAATAGAGATCACGAGAGATGGTAATCAATTTGAAATCTAGAATGTAGAGTCGAAGCTCAAAAGCATGTGAAAAAGAACACGCGCTTGCTCCAACCATGTTTGCTGTAATAACATTTCTCACAAATGAAGCATAATTCCAAAAGCATAATCTAATCATCGTCACTCATTCGTAGAAAACATATTATGGTGAATACAAGCACAAGGAGCCAAGTTCCATTGTCATTGCTCCCCAAAAAATAAACCCTGCATTCTTTAATGTGACTAGAATGGCTATGCTTCCAATAGTTGAGGCTCCAGTAAAAAACATGGTCGCATTTGCCAGTACGATCTCACATTTTCATACATATGAATCGTAAATAATGACTATGGGGATTGAGGAAGATGTCACGGAACAAAATTTTCAAGATGATCCCACCCAAAACCAAGAGTACCTATAGGCAAGTTTTCCCATGTTCAAGCAGGAACTAACATAACCTGGTATGACTGGCATCTCCAACTCACCTCATGTCACATGAAGAAGCAACTGAAACAAAATCTCCAAAACAAAATTCAGTGAGAAGCATGATACATGAGAAAACTTAAATGACAGTTACAGTCAATGTATCATAAGCCGCCACTCCTTCACTAGATAGAAGTTTATCCTTATTATTGAAGATTGTAATAAATCTCACTTCACATGCAGTTCATATTTCATGTAATCGCGGTCAGTGTAGAAAAATACTATTGTTAGGATATTGATTTATCAACAGAGCAAGTTCTTAAATGCAACTGGTGATAAAATCACTGTAATTACACATTGGAATTGGGAGGAACAAAATTCTCACATGCGTGCAATAACATTCCAAGTTGCTTGATTTTAGTTGAAAATAAAAGAACTATAATTACACATTGGAATTGGAAGGAAGGAAGTTGCTTGATTTAAGAACTCCATCACCAACGTGACCAAGAATTGCTGGTACAGCCGCCATTAAAGTTGGCAACATTACCGTGGCATCCTCCTTTGTTCCCCTTTTAATATTGTTTGATGTATCAGTTAGAGTCAAAGGAGATCCACTTCGGTACTTCCAACAGCTGCAATCAAATTCTAAAACAAACAGTAAATGTCGTTACGAAAATATAAATTTGGAATTTACGTTCTTCTTTTGCATGTATATTTGGAATTTTCATTGATTCATTGTTATTATTATTATTATTATTTACATTTTTTATCCTGTGAACTTTGTTGACATCAGATGCATTATCTTTCAACCGGTGATGTCTCAAGTTAAAATATAACTGTTACTCCGTTGATTTACTGACAAAATATGGTCTATTTTTATCATTGAAATATTGGAGTGAAGTAATCGAATTGTGGGTGCTCTATCCATTAAGTCTACAAGGCATTAAGTATTGGGATTTTCTTTGATTTGAAATTATATTAATGATAATGACAATATCTAGCAAAAGTTGAAGTGATATATTACCATAGGCAAGAAATGATTGTTCTTTCAGGATTACATTGATTGAATATAACTGTTTTTCTAGGATGATCCTTGCGAAAATGCAGGGAGAGGTTCCAATTTGACAGAAGATTGTAAGGTAGAATGTGATGGCAGTATAGTGGATGGAAAATCTGGAGCTTTTGGGGCTGTTGGTGCGGTTCCAGGTACTTACCTGAGTCCTGACAGAACCACCTAGTGTGTTTGTGCTGATGTGAAAAACTTTAAATTGATAGGAAGGGACCAGACTACATATCTTAAGCTTTACAGTTAGCACATAATGTTTAATCAACTGATAGATCTGAAGAGACAGTGTTTTACTTCTTGTTCTCCTAAGTTTTATTATATTGTTTTTCATTGTTTTTTGTACAGATTATAGATTAGGTGTTCAAAATGCTATCCAAATTGCTGCTTTATTGGCTAAAGAGCAAATTATTGGGTCGAATTCCTCCAATGTGATTACTACTTGAACTCACTGCAAGTACTAGAGAGGCCAACGGGATCATATTTGTCAACTCTGGCACAACTTCAACAACTGTAAATTTTTTTGTTTAATATTCCAATTTCTTTATTTCCTTTTCTTTTTCCCTGTCAGACATACACCCTGTTCCTGTTACGGAGCTTAGTTATAAAACTTGGATGTACAAAACCTGTTTGGTGATATCAAAACAGTGGCTAATCACTGAGAGAGCAAAAGCACAATGGACAAGATACAAGTCTATGATTGATGCTGATAGAGCGGAAACAGGAGATTCTTCTATGGAACAATCTACTGTCTGTCAAAATACCACAACACTAGGTAGATAATTTTATCAAACTGATACAGTTTTCCCATTTCAGATTTCAGAATGGATATTACGTTATGCCAGATAAATACTGCATTTACAAAAGGAAAATTGTGGATAACCATTTTTTCTTATTTTGAGATGTATGAAATAAGAATTTATTCAAGAAGTCAAAGACATTAGAACAAAAAAAAAGAAGGAGGGATTGTATTATAACAACCATCATAATGGAAAGCTAACAAGACAAAAGAGAATCACCTGGGTATAAATGTAGGGGCAATCCCTTTGCAAACTTTATGGACAGTCAGATTAACCTTCATTCGTAAAAGTTCAAGGATATAAAGCTTTAAGTGGGTCTTTGCACTTATGGTAAATCTTATTTGTTAATTCTGTTGTGCGCATTTCTAAACAGAAACCAGAGAGATTTAACTCTGGTTATAAAATTGGAAAGTAAAGTAGCAATAAAAGTCAAAGGATATCAAGCTATCTGTAATAATGGAGGGATCAAGGGAAGAAAGTATTAGCAAATAATGTAAAGAAGCTTTGCGCAGAAAATCTTGTAGTAGAAAGTACTTTCACTACTTCAAGTTGTCAAACTGACCCTTTGTCAGCATTTGACAAATTGCTTTTTTATCAAGTGGTTTAAGTGCTTGTGGTTCAGCTTAGGAAAACAAAACTAGTTGCTAAATAAACCTATCATTGTCAATGTTTTTACTTCCCTTTTTCGAATCATTTGGCTACAACTTAAAAGTATGATATTGCATGAGCTTGTTCTTGCTGAAGTGATATCCCATTGTGATTACTCAAATTTATGCCTACAAAATACTTGACAGGTTAGTGGACGAGTGGGATTAGGAACAATGTATGGTGCAAGTTGTTGGGCATCATCAAAAGGTCATTTTGTTGCTCCTTTCATGGTTGGATGCTGTGTCTCTGGTGCTGGAGAGCACCTAATGAGAGTGCTGTCTCTCACTATTAATACATGGATGTCTAAAATATTTTATTTATTTATTCATTTATTTTGAGAGGGAGGGGTCTTGATATTTTAGTATGTTCTTTAATTTTATTCTTTTCTTTTTCATGGTGATTTAGTATATATTTGGAAGGAACAAGTCCTGGTTCTTGCTCTAATTTTAATTGTTGGACCTTATTGCTGAATTGCATAAGGTATTTACTTGAAAACTTGTCTTATTTGCTTCCAGTCTTAAAGAAAGAAAAAAGTGCTATTTGCTGTAGCAACACTCTGCCTGCTGGATCTATCTGATCTTGCCTTCTCTGCAGTTCGCAATCAGGTGCTGCCGCTGTTGCACAAAAATCTTACGCTCAGTCGTTGAGGAAAGCAGTCAATTTTTTCTATCGGTGGCAGTTCAGGTATCTTAGCTGTGCAGGCAGATGCATCTGTAACACTGAGACCTGGATTCAGTTTTTCCTGTTGATTGTTTCATTAAAATGTCCTAATTTGTTCTTTTCATAGGGTCAAGGAATACCACCAAGGCTGGAAGCTGTTGAGATTGCAGCCGCACACACTTCCTTATCTTTCGGATTAGGATATTTTGGAAGCTCCATGGAACGGCCTAAGGTAGCTTAAGCTTAGCAAAATCTGATGATGTGGTGATTTCCCATCATTTGTAGCTGTTTTTTAAATTGTGTGTAGCCCTCCTTTTATAAAAGAAAAACATGTTTGAGATATAACCGGATGAAAAGGATTTGCAGCTTTATTATGATGTTAAGCTTTTGTTTGATACTTAGGCTTAAGGATAGACTTTTAATCATGAAATGATTACACCATGACCCCATCAAGCGAAGTCTAGAATACCTATCCCTCCTTGTCCTTTGAATTACATGTAAATTTGAATTTACTTTTATGATTTAATCTCATTCATGTTCTCCATTCAGTCAATGCCTTTTTGGAAAATAATGCTTTTACTTATATCTACCAGGTTTCAATTCTTAGAAGTACAAAACAAAGTAGGAGGGGGATGGATCAATTTGGAGCAAGAGAAAATCTTTCATGCAGAAGAGGTGACAGTCAAACAACACTTGAATCTAAATAACATGATTCAGATTGTTTTCGGTGTGTATCTTTTCGCCCCTTTTAATGGTATTGCTTATTGAAAACTATATATTACTATGCACATTGCAGAATCATCATGCCCTACCTTGAAGATTTTAGATGGTGTACTTTTGTTGAAATAATTTGAAATTCACTATAGATGGAGATCAAGTGTTTTGACTATCTGGAATTTGACTAGAATGATGTTAAGTGCAGGTCATTTTGGAGTCACGTTGTTCATATTGCGTGGTAGATTTTGATTTTCTGCCTAGTTGGAGGCTTCGCAACAAATCAATCAAAATCTGAATTAGATCACATAAAAACTGACGCTAGATGAGCATGAGACAGATAACTTATTGGTCTGCGGTGACAAGCTCACTTTCTGCTGAAGTCTAAAAGTTTATAAATGGTCTCTGTTGTGTTGTTAGCTGATCTGCACAATTGCATTGCAACCATTAATGTTTCCTTCTATTGGAAGTTTTGGAATGTGATGGTCTCTACCTTTCATTTACAACCTGTCCTAAGGAAACCTCTCATTTACACGAGGTCCAGCGCCATGCGGGGGGAAAAAAGCAGCAAAAAAGACTTACATCTCAGTGATTTACTACTAATGACAATGTTGTGGTGAGCTTTCAAGTTTCCACAAAAGAATGCATATTTTGATTTGAATATAGTTGATGAAGAGATCAGTTCAAAATGCGTTGAGGGATTTCTATTTTAATGGTCATAGTATGGAGATTCAGATGAACTCGTCCAATTGAACTAATGAATCATTAAATTAATCTCTTAAATAGTTTAATAAAATGTTTTGTTTATATCTAGTTTAATCATTGTTTGACTACAATTTTGATAATTAAACTTTGAATTAGTATTTTGATCGGTTCAATGATCAATCTAATTTTTAATACATTATTAATAGTATTGATTTAGAGCTCATCACTGGACAATTTTTTTTTTTTGAGGAAATACGATAAAATAAGAGAAAATTAGGAAGAGAGATTTGAAAGAAAAGGGAAAGATTACAAATAAGGACTTCTAAATCTCACAAATAATCCATCAAAACCATGAAATTAAATTTTGAGACTATTGTTTTTTTTTTGTAGTTTTAAAAATAATACTTTGACTAGAATATCCATGTTTGAAATGCCAAATTAAAATTTACCAGTGGTAAAATCACTTTAATTGGGTTAAAAATTTAGTTAAAAGAGGTTATGAAGTCATTTTATTTGAGTTGGAAATGTTTTTACTCTTGAGCTTGTAATTGATTAATTTAAAAGTCACTACTATTGAAATCACTTTAATTGGGTTAAAATTTAGTTGAAGGGAGTTATGAAATGCTTTATTTGAGTTGGAAAAAATTTTACTCCCAGACTTATAAAATTAGTTACCAAACTTACAATTGACTAACTTAAGATTTGTTAGTGCTGAAATCACTTTAATTGGGTTGAAATTTTAATTAGAAGGGGTTATTAAATCACTTTATTTGGATTGAAAACATTTTTATTCTTAGACTTACAATTGATTAACTTAAAATTTGCTAGTGCTAAAATCACTTTAATTGGATTGAAGATTTGGTTAAAGGGTTATAAAATTACTTTATTTGAGTTGAAACATGTTTTATTTCCAAACTTGCAAACTTGGTCACTAGACATGGACATTTTAGTAAAAATATTATTTTTATTGCAAATGGTCACTAGACATGAAAGTCATGATCCTAAAATTCAATTTCAAAATTTTGTAGTCTCAGATTAGTTATTTGCGATCCTTGGAAGTTCTTATTTGCGATTTTCTCAAATAAAAGTCACATTACTTTCTCTATAAATCAGAATTTTCCCACTCATATTCACTTGGCTGTGCACATGGAAATTTTCTTGTTCGACTTCTTTCTCCCATCCAATTTAATAGTTAAAGTTTATGTATTTAAGATAAGACAATATTGTTATGTTTAAAATAATTTAAGGGTGACATTGTTCTGAGTTTGGGATTTTAGGATATCAAATGCTCTTTCAAGAATAGTTTAAGAGCAAAAATAATATTTAACTCTATTTAAAATTAAGCTTAACCTGTAAAAAACTTATCACAAATTGGCCCAAACATGTTTAAAATTATGAAGGATCAACACAAATGTAAGATTGGTTACCAAATTTGTACATAATGTAAATGTCAAAAATAATTTGAAGACTTTTTGTTTTTTATAATCTCAAAGGGACAGGCACTAACAATATAAAATTATAAGTAGAATTGAATATGGGATCCTCTTTCAGCCCAAAAAAAAATGTGATCCTCATATAATAGCTAGAGATTACAAGCGTGACCGTATGTATGAAGGAGGGCTTTGATGTCAGAAGGCCGTTGGCGTGCTTATTGCTTCTAATGGTAAAATACTTGCAAACAAAAAAAAAAAAAACAGAGAGGGAGAGTAAAAGATGGCATGAAAGATACTCTTTCTAGTCCATAATACTTGACATTGGTAATTATTTACAGTTCTAAAAAAAATTTGGTTGAGACCTTAATTTTTTTAAAAATTGCATAACCTTTTCAATTATATCTTCAATAAAAACTCAATATAAATGTCTTATTAATGAGAATTAAAATTTTAATAAATATTTTTTAAATAAAAATAATAAATAAAGAATGTGAATAGTTGAAAAAATATAAAATTTAGTGAATATCTTATATTTTAAATTAAATAAGAGTTCTAATAAAAGTCTTATATTATGACTTAAGGTGAAATATCCTTGACTAATTGTGGTGCACGCAAATCCCTAGCTTTGAACATTGAAAATAATCAAATAAAGTATATAATAGATTATAAATAAAGGTTATTTCAATTAATAAAAATTTGATTCATAATATATAAAACTATGGGATAAAATTCTTTTTTATTAGTTGACAATTTGTACGTATCCCTTGTTTGTGCTATTATTTCGTTATTAACAACACAAAAATTGGTTCACTGATCATTCCAACTTCCAAAATCGTCTCATGCGCCTATCCTATGCCTACCATTTTGAGAAGGAATCGATAAATCCTAATCCGAAATACAACGTCGAAATCCAAAAGGAAGAAAAGAGTTCGATTATTGATAATTCATATTACTACTGGTTAAAGGTTAATGATTACCCAATCAACAGAAAAATCAAAAAATTTCTGGAAAGGGAAAGCAAAACAAAAGATAAATATTTACACAGAAACAGTGATTGAGAATGTCTGGGAGAAGGCGAGCACGTCCTGACACAACCACGCCACTTCTCGGCCAACAGCCTCGCTCACCATACTATAGCCCTCGCAGTCCTCGGCTTCATTCTGTCTTCCTTGAGATGTCTTTTTCCTCTCCCACTCCTCCCGCCAACCCTAATCGCTGTGTCTTCCTCGGCGTTGACGTCGGCACCGGCAGCGCCCGTGCAGGTGCGTTGTTTTTTTTTTTTTTTAATGTCATTCGTTTATGTGTGTTTGAGTTTGTTTTGTTGAGTAATGGTCTGGTAATCGAGTTCGTGTCGGGATTTGGTGTTTAATTTTGCTTTCTTCGGCAATTGTTGGAATAAGCCATCTTCGTTGATCTCGATGATGATGATGATGGTTTTATTCATGCTTAGTGAGGCGAGGCCACTGACATTTATACTAAACCGACTGATTGTTGCTCAAGTGGTTTTATTGGACATTGAATGTCAGTAGTTTGTGGATGAAGTTGGGACTTGAAACATGCCTTTACTTTTGATCTCTGTTGTTCCGAGTTCCGAGACAGGAATTTGTTTCGTGCGTTTAGTCCATTGCCAATTTCTGCATTCCATTGTAAGTTCAGAAATTTTTATGCAAGTTATAACATATCTAGATTCTCATTTAACAACTTTTGTGGTTGTTTTTTTCCCCTCTTTCACCATTTTATCTGAATGCCTTCCAACTAATAGGCGTCATCCCTTAACGTTTCATATTTTTACATTAAGATTTTTATGAGTTACAACAATGATAACTCAAAATTAAATATTATTCATAATGTGTGATCACTGCACTACAAGCAGTGTTTTTACCTGGTAACAAATGTTTGTTAAATCTTTCAAATTATTATAAATGACAATGTCATAGTTATTGATAGTATATAGGGCATTTGTGGCAGCAAGGGCTCTGACATGCTAAAGCGCATAGCATTTCATGAGCAGCTACATGAAAATGCACGTTACAATTTTAAGATATTTGAACTGTAGTTGATAATCTCTCTCTCTCTCTCTCTCTCTCTCTCTCTCTCTCTCTCACACACACACACAAAAAACCCAAACTCACATTAAAAAAACAAAATAGGATTCATCAAAACGTAATAATCATGCATAAATCACGTTGAGTACTCAAATCTTGAAAAAAAAAAATATTGTTTAACATTGTTTTTGATTTTAAGCTTATTCCTAAGATATTCATACAGTCCCCCTTCATCATATGCAACATGTTACGATGCTCATCATTAACCATTTCCTCAATTTCCTCTTCATCTTCTGAGGTTACTGTTTTCCCCCATTCATGATATAAGAGCTCAAGAAGAGGAGAACACCATTGCCCTCTTCTCTTGCTGTTGATATGGTTAATGAATACTAGATAATTCAATATTTTTTGAGTGAGATTGGTCAAGTTAATCTCCAGCAGTGGACTTTGCAAAATCACTTAAATTATGTGGGTCATTGCTTTATTTATAAATAGGACCTGTAGCACTAACTATATCTACACAAAAACAGCTCCTGCAGCATCAGCTATGCTGGAGCCATTTGAAAATTGCAACACTACGCATGTGGTGTAGTGTCAAGAGATGTGTTGAGCTATGAGCTATAGCACTATAGCATATCCCATTCTCATTTAGCAATCATTGTGATTCTTTCTTCCTGACATGGTCCTTTTTCTATAATTTCAGGCGTCTTTGATGAAAACGGGAAGCTTCTTGGTTCGTCTAGCAGCCCAATACAGATATGGAAAGATGGTGTCCATGTTGAGGTACAATATTTGACTAATTGGACTTTCAATAAATCTACATGCAGCTCAAGTAGGACAGCCACAAATTTAATATGTTGGTTGTCTCATTGGTCTCTAATGTGACCCAAACAATAAAACAACAGAAACACTACATTAAGACAATAACAGCACTAAATATGAGAGGAAAATGCTGAGTTTTTTTATAATAATGAGCTGAGTGGACCGAATCAGAGTTACAAGGACACTCTCTGATTCTGGCAAAAAACTCTATTTCCCTATAAATCAAGATAACTCCAGCCACTAGATTTCAAGCTTCAAAATACAAGTTCCCTACCACTGGCATTCGAGAGGCCAGTCTCTCCTCACCACTCTCTTCTTTTCTCCCCACTCTCCAAGCCAAAGACTACTAATACCCTCAGTATGGCTTACCCACGGCCCATACTACCCAAAAGATTATAATCATGACAAAAGATTACAAATCACTGTTCCTTACGGCTAGGGACTGACGGATAAGTCCCTGGACCAGTTAAAGTATTTCCACTAGAGTTATTCCTCCCCTTTGACTTCCTCTGATATGTCTTATGAAAATAATGGGCTCTATCATTACCCTCCCCTAAGAGTTTCACCTTGTCCTCAAGGGGAAAAGTTGGAAACTGTTGGCAAATCATTTCTGCACATTCCCAGGAATTCTCAAATTCTGGTAAATCTTGCCATTTAACCAACACCTCTCGCTGTCCGTTCATAAGCTTGCGAACCTTTCTTATATCTTGAGGCTGCACCTGCAATTCAAATTCATTAGAAAGTATTGGGGGAATGGAAGGTTGTACCACAGTAGCTGAAACTGTTTGCTTTAGCTGAGAAACATGGAATACAGGGTGAATGCGGGCAGTGGGTGGGAGTTCCAGCTTGTAGGCCACAGTCCCGATCTTTTCAAGAACCTTGAAAGGTCCGTAGAAACGTGGGCTAAGCTTCTCATTGTCCCTCCGAGCCAGGGTTTTCAACCGATAAGGTCGAAGTTTCACATAAACAAGGTCCCCCACTTCGAAATGCACATCCCTACGATGCTTGTCAGCTTGCACCTTCATTTTGCTTTGAGCCTTAGCCAAATTTTCCCGTAATTGCTCAATGATCTGATTTCGAACCTGAATCTGTGCATTCACGTCTTCTACAGCTGAGGGTTCGCCACTAAATTTTAAAAAAGTAGGAGGATCCCTTCCATACACTGCCTTAAAAGGTGTCATGCCCGCCGCGCTATGAAATGAAGTATTATACCAATATTCAGCCCAAGACAACCATTTAGCCCATTGAGTAGGCTTCTCATTGGCAAAACAACGCAAGTAAGTTTCCAAGCTTCTATTTATCACCTCCGTTTGTCCATCGGATTCTGGATGGTAAGATGAACTAAGGCAAAGTTGAGTTCCAGCTTGTTTGAACAATTCTTGCCAAAAATGGCTAATGAAAACCCTATCTCGATCTGAAACTATGGTTTTAGGGAAACCATGTAGCTTCACAACCTCAGCTAAAAACTTTTCAGCAACATCCTTTGCAGAAAAAGGGTGGGCAAGAGGGAAGAAATGTGCATATTTTGTGAGTCTATCCACCACTACTAGGATGGTGTCATACCGCTTTGATTTGGGAAGCCCGGTGATGAAATCCATGCTAATATCTTCCCAAACACTTTGAGGAACAGTTAATGGCTGTAACAGACCAGCAGGAGTTAAAGCTTGGTACTTATTCTTCTGGCACACCTCACAACTTGCCACATATTGCTGGACATCCCTCTTCATTCCTTCCCAATACACTACATTAGATAGCCTCTTGTAGGTCCGTAAATAACCCGAATGCCCCCCTATCGGAGAATCATGGAACTCCCTAAGTAGCAAGGAAATTCTGGTAGATCTTTTTGGTAGCACCAGTCTGCCTCTGTAGTGCAGGCAGCCATGGACCACGCTGTACCCTTCCACCCCATTTTTATTCGTGATCAGTTGCTGCAGAATTTTTCTCAATTTTGGGTCAGCCTGTA
This sequence comes from Prosopis cineraria, assembly GCF_029017545.1. Taxonomy (NCBI): domain Eukaryota; kingdom Viridiplantae; phylum Streptophyta; class Magnoliopsida; order Fabales; family Fabaceae; genus Prosopis; species Prosopis cineraria. The sequence continues at coordinate 12,307,473 of NW_026555335.1, forward strand.
CCTCTTTCTCCCAGTCTTCCACATCATTATATTGCCATAAAGAAAATGCCAGCAATTCCAGTGATTCTTCTTGTCTGGATAATGCGTCAGCAGCCCTATTCTCTTTCCCAGGCTTGTACACAATTTCAAACTTGTATCCCAATAATTTAGAGACCCATTTCTGCTGGTTTTCTTCCACTATTCTTTGCTCCAGCAAGTATTTCAAGGCCTTTTGATCTGTACGAATGATGAATTTATGCCCCTAAAGATAATGCCGCCATTTCTTGACTGCCATGACAATAGCCATGAGCTCCCTTTCATAAATGGAGCATTGTTGTGCTCGAGTAGAGAGTTTTTGGCTATAGTATGCTACAGGTCTGCCTTGCTGTGTTAGAACAGCCCCTACACCAGTGCCAGAGGCATCGGTTTCTAACTCGAAAGGAAGGGTAAAATCAGGCATTGCAAGCACAGGTAGTGTGGTCATAGTTGTTTTGAGTTTTTCAAAAGCCGTTTCTGCTTCCGTTGACCATTTAAATGAGTCTTTTTTGAGTAAATCAGTGAGAGGACTAGCAATCTTCCCATAATTCTTGACAAAACGACGATAGTATCCGGTCAGCCCTAGGAATCCTCTCAAGGATTTCACATTCTTAGGCTTTGGCCACTTCATCATGCTCTCTATTTTGGCTGGATCGGCTTGAACCCCTTCTTTTGAAATCAGATGCCCCAAGTATTCAATCTTGTACTGAACAAAGCTGCACTTCTTTAAGTTTACCACGAGCTGATTTTCTTTCAGGACGGAAAATACTGTCCTCAGATGCTTCAAGTGAGCGGTTACATCACTGCTGTATATAAGAATATCATCAAAAAAAACCAGCACAAACTTGCGCAAATATTCCCTGAATACCTCATTCATCAAGGACTGGAAGGTTGAGGGAGCATTGGTTAATCCAAATGGCATCATCTTAAACTCATAATGTCCCTCATGTGTCCTGAATGCTGTTTTGTGTTCATCCCTTGCTTTGATTCGGATTTGATGGTACCCGGACTTTAAATCCAGCTTTGAAAACACTGTGGCTCCCTTCAATTCGTCAAGTAGCTCATCAATAGCGGGAATGGGAAATTTATCAGGAACTGTAATTTTGTTTAATGCCCTGTAGTCAACACAAAACCTCCAACTTCCATCTTTTTTCTTCACTAGCAATATCGGGCTTGAGTAAGGACTGTTGCTAGGCCGTATAATTCCAGATTTCAACATGTCTTTCACCATGTTCTCTATTTCATTTTTTTGTAAGTAGGGGTATCGGTAAGGCCTAATATTTGGAGGTTGCTCCCCCGGTTTTATTATAATAGCATGATCCTTGGAGCGGGATGGAGGAAGCCCTTCAATAGCTTGGCAAACCATTGGAAAATTTTCCAATAATGTTTGAATTTCCGGGTTCAGAATTTCTGTACTTTCACCATTACTGGTCAGGCCATTGTATTCAATCAAGAATCCCTCCCCTTTCTTCCCTACTGAGCGCATTAAGGATTTGAAGGTGGCTTGTGCTCTGGTGAGAGTTGGGTCCCCTTGTAGACAAACTTGCTTTCCTTTTTCACCAATCCTCATCGTTAGTCGGCTCCAGTTCACTCTCACATCACCCAGTGATTTCAACCATTCCATTCCCAATACAGCATCAACACCACTTAGGGGGAATGGGTAAAAAGTCTGAATGATATTAAGCCCTTGTACCTTCATACAGAGATCCTTGCAACACTTTCTCCCTTTTAAGGTAAAGCCGTCGCCTACTGTAATTTTATACTCAGAAATTTCATCAGTGAGTAGTTTCAACCTGCTCTGCAAATCCTCAGCAATGAAATTATGAGTGGCCCCGCTGTCAATGAGTATGATCACTTCAGTGCTCTCAATGGTCCCTTTGACCTTCATGGTATGGTTGTCGCTGAATCCCGCCATGGAGTTTAAAGACAACTCCATCTGCGTCTCTTTTTCAGAATTCTCATTACCTTCGACTTCAAGTTCAGGTTCAAGTTCTACTTCTTCCTCCTCAAGTGTTCGGTCCGTTCCCTTCTCCATGATCAAAACTTGGAGATTTTTGTTTTTACACTGATGAGTGGGATTATATTTATCACCGCACTTGAAACACAACCCTAGCTCTCTCCTTCTTGCGATTTCAGCATCAGATAGGCGCCGAGAATTGCTTCCTTTCCTCACTGCAGAACTCCAATTCGATGTACTCCCAGCCTTCGAATGCTCTGTTTTTGCGTCAGTCCGCCTCGTGTTTTCTGTGAAGGAAGACGCTGGTGTTGTCGCGTGCTTGCTGCCTTCTATCACATGGGCTACACGTGCAGAATACACTGGTTGGGCCGAATCGGATCTTGGCCCATAATGGGTGCGTTGGGCTCGGGTTGCCTTAGATTCCTTACTTTCAGCCAGCATTTGATTTCTCTCATCAATACACACGGCCACCTCCATCAGGTCTCTCAATGTGGTAGTTTTGGCGAGTTTCAGCTCCGCCCTAATTTCATCTTTAAGCCCAGAACGAAAAGCTCCAATTAAGCATTCTTCTGAAGCTTCCCTTAATGGCGCTGACAATAACTCGAATTCTTCTACAAACTCAAGCACAGATTTCTCTTGTTTAGCTGTGAATAACCTCTCGTACTCACCTCCGGGTTGGGAGGAATGAAACCGTCGCAACAACTCTCTTTTGAACTCAGGCCAGTTGCTCAGTGGAGTCCTTGTATCAAGCCATTGGTACCAGTTTAAAGCTTTACCTTCAAGACATACCGCGGCTGCCTCCAGTTTTTGCTGTTCTGTTACAGAATTCACGTGAAAATAGCGTTCGACTCTGAAAAGCCATCCAATGGGGTCCTCGCCAGAGAAAACAGGTAGCTCTAATTTTCGATACTTGCCACCTTCAGTATCTCCCCCTGGGTTCGTCGCAGAAGCCTCCTCATGATGATTTCCTTCTTGTTCTTCCACACGTGGCCCTGGTATCCTCTTTTCTATCTGCCCCAGTGTTTCGGTAATTGCCTTCAATGTATCTTTGATGTCACCTACATCCTTAGTTAATACCCCAACTGTCTCCTTCAACTCCTGTACTTCTTGGTCAGCATATTGTACTCTCTCGCCATAACTTCTCTCTCAATTTACCCAGAAATCTCACCGCTCTGATACCAAATAATGTGACCCAAACAATAAAACAACAGAAACACTACATTAAGACAATAACAGCACTAAATATGAGAGGAAAATGCTGAGTTTTTTTTATAATAATGAGCTGAGTGGACCGAATCAGAGTTACAAGGACACTCTCTGATTCTAGCAAAAAACTCTATTTCCCTATAAATCAAGATAACTCCAGCCACTAGATTTCAAGCTTCAAAATACAAGTTCCCTACCACTGGCATTCGAGAGGCCAGTCTCTCCTCACCACTCTCTTCTTTTCTCCCCACTCTCCAAGCCAAAGACTACTAATACCCTCAGTATGGCTTACCCACGGCCCATACTACCCAAAAGATTATAATCATGACAAAAGATTACAAATCACTGTTCCTTACGGCTAGGGACTGACGGATAAGTCCCTGGACCAGTTAAAGTATTTCCACTAGAGTTATTCCTCCCTTTGACTTCCTTTGATATGTCTTATGAAAATAATGGGCTCTATCAGTCTCATAATTAGGGTACAAACTCTATACCATGTTCAACTGACTGTGTGAATTATATGACAAGTCCTTGGCACGGTTTGATTACTACCATATCTTGGCAAATGAAGCTCGTCTAAAATTTTTGAAGTTTTGTCACAGTTAACATTAGTGGCTCTGGTGGTCTTTAAGGCTTTAATATTATACTAGATGTAAGTTTTTTTTTTTTAATTTCTAGACTCTAGAATTTTATGCTAGAGCCTTGTGCCTCAACAACTTAAAGACATCTGAACCATGCTTCTACTTAAATTTATTTGGGTAAATTGTTTGTCCATCTTCCAGCTCAGACATTGAGTGTTTTTTTTTTATTTCCAGATTGGTTCCTGTGTAAACATATATGTTAAGATGTTCTATTTTTTGAAACAGCAATCTTCTACAGATATATGGCATGCAATCTGTGCAGCTGTAAAAGCGGCTTGCTCTTCAGCAAAAGTTGCACCTGAAGAAGTAAAGGGTCTGGGATTTGCGGCTACTTGTTCTCTTGGTATGTAACATTTCTGACATAGTTGCTTTTTCCTTCTTACCAGCGATGAATATTGATTTGTATGCACATAAATATAACTGGTCATTTATGGCAGTTGCAGTAGATGCTGATGGCTCTCCTGTTTCGATCTCTTGGAGTGGTGATTCAAGAAGGAATGTGATAGTGTGGATGGATCATAGAGCAGTAGAGCAAGCTGAAAGGATCAATTCCAGTAACTCGCCTGTATTACAGTATTGTGGTGGAGCTCTTTCACCTGAAATGGAGCCTCCAAAGGTATCATCTGAACTAATCCAGTTGTTTCACCATTTGCTGCTTTATGTAGTTTGCCTTCCTCTACTAAATTCTTTTGTCAAGCATATAGCTGAACCCGTCTTTTGTTCTGATATTCAGCCATACCAAACCCCAGGCTTTGTTCATACTACATATATTTTCATCTTTCTTTCTTTCCCGTTCTTTTTTGCAGATTTCTTTTTGTCTACTTTATCATGTGTATAAATTTTGTATGCTTCTTCTACATAAAAACGCTCAATTTGCTGATTGTAGTGTGATTCTAAACTTCATTTTGTCTGTGAATGCTTCAATCTTAACTAGTATAACAATAATTGCTAGAAGTACCTGAAACTATTTCTACAATTGGGATAGATGCTGGGTATGAACTGCGTGAGAGAAACTTGTTTTCTCTTGTTTATTGAAGTAACTAGAAGCATCAAGGTTTATCAGAGTAGTTTATCAGCCATACACATATGATAGTATTTGTAAGAATTATCTAGTAATGAATTATTTTTTACAGGAAAATTAAATAACATATGGAACAGAAAAAATTGTGAACTGATGGTTTAAATAAATTATATTTAGGGTTGGATTGATATGCAAGTAAAAAGAGTGGAAGGATCTTTATTGGGCTGTATGATTGGTGTTAATAATGCCTGAGAATCGAGACTTTGAAGATTATATGGTTATGAACTCTGAAGAAAAAAGCACAGGAATCCACAGGTCCCTGGATCCACCTTGTTCCGGTCGCTGGAAATCATTCCCAAACTAATGGCTAGACTGAAGCTACAAATCGTAGTTTGGGTGACTTGGGAGCTTAGTCAGGAATATTGAGACTTCTCATCTACACTCTCCCTCCAATATGCTCTATGTCCCTCTCCCTTTCTCTTTTCTTTCTTCCCTTTTCCATCCCGTTTCACATCACCCTGGAACCTGAAATAGTCTGATCTGGATCCTAGAAGTTATTGATCCATGTGATGGAAAATTTATGATGAAGTCCTAATATTAGCATTAGATTAGAATGTATTTTTCAGTGAATGTCTCTTGGCTCCTTAAACTTTGGTCCTCAAGATCCGTGTGTCCAGCATACTTGTATTCTTGTTTGGAGCGTAGCATTGAGTGAATAAATTTATCTATCAGACAATTATAAGTAAATATGCAAGATTTACCATTTAAGATTCAAGGCTACCAAACCTGGTCAGTGGTGCATGGGGGTGTTTCATGTAATGTGTTGTTGATGTTATCATACACATAATTCAAAATTGGTGAAATTTTTTTTTTGTGAATTCGATTGTAGCTTTTTTAGTTATTTACTGATACAATTATAATTTTCAGCTATTGTGGGTCAAAGAAAATTTGCCAGAATCTTGGTCTATGGTTTTCAGGTGGATGGACTTGAGTGATTGGTTGTCATACAGGTATTCTGTATTCTTGCTATCAAGAATATGTGCATCCATGCCAAGTGCACTTCAATTTGATGAATGTTTGATGAATGCATGCGGTAATTTTCTAGGGCAACTGGAGATGATACTCGTAGCCTGTGCACCACTGTTTGTAAGTGGACATATCTTGGTCATGCACACATGCAGCAAGTAAATGATAAAGACTCTCGAGATATGGAAGCTTGTGGATGGGATGATGAATTTTGGGAAGAGATAGGGCTGGGTGATCTTATTGAAGGACATCACGCTAAGATAGGTATACTCATGACTGATATTCGAGCTAATTAAATAAGTCACAAGTATTGTGACCACCTTATGTGGATCACATGCAGAATCCAATTGGAAATAGGACGCTCTGTTACAAAGCATTTTAAATACCAAATTGGAAGCTTGTATGCAAGCAATGACCTTTATCTGGACTAAGTTATTTGTTACATGTTCATCACATTTGAACTTCAGGAGATAATTTTGTGGAATCTTTTGGCTCTTACTGTGTTAATTTCACCTTATCTTCTGTGCTTATTTAATGAACCGTGGACTCTGTTTTTGCCATCAGCTGTCAATTCTCTCTTCCTGCAGCTTAACATGATAATGTTTCATGATAACAGGACGAAGTGTTGCTTTCCCTGGCCATGCTTTGGGTAGTGGCCTTACTCCTGCTGCAGCACAGGCAAGAAATTTGTTCTCAAGATTTCACATTAATTTAAAGTGGTGATCCTTAGGAATACCCTAATGTAGCAAATATGTTACTTAATGGCAATATGAGTACAACCTTCCTCCTTTAATGTGAATCTAAGTTTATTGCTACTGACTCCAACGTGTAGCTTTTAATTCTTCTGAGGAGCTTATTAAATGTTCAGGAACTGGGTCTAGTAGAAGGAATTCCTGTTGGGACATCACTAATTGATGCTCATGCTGGTGGTGTTGGGGTAATGGAAAGTATGCCCCCATCAGATTCTGAACTTAAAGGTTACCATGACACAACACATCCATTTTTTTTGCCCCTTTTAACACCTTAAAGTTAGAAAAAGGAAACATTGTTGCTCAACTACAGGAGGTTTTGTATCTTCTGGGCATGCTAAGGAAGAAATCTGCAACCGCATGGTGTTAGTCTGTGGAACTTCTACTTGCCATATGGCTATATCACAGAGCAAGCTGTTCATTCCTGGGGTTTGGGGACCATTTTGGTCAGGTACATCATTAGAGTTTCTCCATTTTATGAGCAAATTGCCACATCTAGATCATACTGTTGCTTCTTTTAATAGACACAAACTATTGTGTGAATAAATTATATAGTCCTCTTAAATTTTGCTGAAATCAGGGAAAACATAATCGTTGGTCCTTATAATTTCATCAGGTTTTGCTTTAAGTTCATGTATTTTTTTCCATTGTTTTTGGTCCTTATAGGGACTAAAAACATTGAAAAATTTGAAACTATTGGGACTTGAGAAGTAAATGTCACCCAGTTTTAGAGTAGGAATTGAAAACATTGAAAAAAATTACAGAGACTAAAAGGAAAATCCAATGAAACTATAGGGACCAATGAATGTGTTTTCCCCTAACATCATGTAGATTTACCTCCAATTTTCAAAATATACATGGCATCACTTCAAACAAAAAGTTGCACTATGACTTTTATTTTTTTAATTTATTACTAAAATACCAACTATTAACCATTTTTTGGACCAAAACTGATAACCTGAATGCATAATTTTTCGGTTAAATTTGATGAAAACAAATTCTACTCTATGATAAATTCTTTTTGTAGAACATTAGTATTGGCACATAAAGTTGGAAGCTAAATTTAATTGGAGATTACATTTCACACTATCATGTGAATGATGCCCAATTTCATTTTCATTCATTTAATTTTGTTAGGATCAATTAGCAACTCTGCAGTTGCTCCTTTGGGATTCTTCTATGTGGTGAACCATTTTTCCTTTATTTGTTCAGCGATGGTACCAGAATATTGGCTCACGGAAGGTGGTCAGAGTGCTACTGGTGCATTATTGGATCATGTAATTGAAAACCATGCTGCTTCTCCTCACCTTGCTAATCTAGCTGCTTCTCAAAGTAAGATTGTTGCACTATTTGGAGCATACTCCACACTGATATATAAGCCAGGCTGACTGTTCTTTGCTATAACTTTTCAGAGGTTTCTGTCTTTGAACTTCTGAACAAGATCTTGGAAAAGTTGTTGTCTGAGCAGAACCATCCGTTTGTTGCTGCCTTGACTGAAGATACACACGTTCTTCCTGACTTCCATGGGAACAGGTGTCTGTTTACTGACAAACTTTCATCTGTTTTAGCTATGGCGGCTTCCAAATAATAGGCTTCTCTATATGATGGTTTAGGTCTCCCATTGCAGATCCAAAAGCAAAAGGTGTTGTTTGTGGTTTGACACTTGACACAAGTGAGAAACAGTTGGCCCTTCTATACTTGGCAACTGTGCAGGGAATTGCATATGGCACTCGCCATATTGTTGAGCATTGCAATGCCCATGGTCACAAAGTAAGGATGCACATGTCAAATATTCAAGGATAATATATACATATATATTTGCGTTGGCTATTATTGAACAGCCTCAGCACATTTTCTGATATTTGCCTGGAGTCTGAACATACCTTTGTTAGATGCTATATTTGCTTTGTCCTTTGTTCTTTAAGGGGAGGAGGTGCATGCCTATTAGATGAAAAAGTTAGTGGCGAAGTTTGTCAAACTATAAATGATGATATATGGTGGCAGCTGTATTTCTAGGTAACTATTGATGGTTTTTCTGTTTTGACTATATGGCATAAGATCGATCTTAAAACTTTCAATATATGCTGTATTGGGTGGACTCCTATCCAACAGCATTGTTCCATAATTAGTATGGGATTGAGACCTTGGGTACTGATTGCGTGTGGGGAACAACTACTTTGTTGTAAGATTTGTAAAGGAATTTAGTACACTAAGCTTCTACGAATAGATAATATTTTACCATATCCTGTGTTCAGCTAAAACATTTAATGCATGATCAGCTAGGGAGCCTGATGTGGCATAACACTGAGCTTTATACACCTCAGTTTCAAAGAACCATCTGACTTGAAAGCCTAAGAAGTTGTTCAAAACCTTAAATAGTGGTTTGATAACTAAACCTTTAAAGCCTGTTGTCGGAAAGAAAATCCAGGGCTAAACATCTTTGTATTTTGTCCTTCACATTAAACAACGAGCTAGGATTTTTAAAATTATGACAGTCACTTGTATATGTCTGTTGAATCTACATTTTGTGAGAGGCTAAAAATAATTTATCACTAGTTGTTATAAAGCCATGCCATTAGTTGGGGTTAGGATTACTGATTCGGTACTGATGTAACCTCGAGATATGTCCAGACATGTAAGAGAAAATAAGGGTGAATTAGGGAGTGGAAAAGAAATATCCAGAGGTCAGAATGTTTATCCTAAGGGTCCAGAAAATGAGGATTAGGTCATAATGTGTTATAGGGTGGCTGTAGATTTAGTTTAGATGCTAAGGGTCACCTTTTGCTTGTATTAATATTTTGTTGTTTTGGAGGCACTCAGACCATGTTTTGAGAGTCAGATAGTAGTGAGGAGAGTGCTGGTGTCTTGAACACCAGCGAGGGACTTGTTCTTGTTGCTGTTTCATTGCTTTCTTGTAATCTTCTTTCAGTATTAGGGAATAGGGTTTTGGTCAGAATCAGTGACTTCCCTTTTGTAACACTAATTCAGTTATTCATCATTTATGTCAGAATCTAAGGAATTCCCCATATTCTATCTGTTTCTGCATTCATTATCTGTTAATATGGATCAGAGTTCTATCAGGTGCTGACATTTTTTCATTTTTATGATTCTTCTGCCCTTTGCTCACAGATCAAGACCCTGCTTGCATGTGGTGGCCTTTCAAAGAATCCTTTGTTCATTCAGGAACATGCTGATATTATTGGTCTCTCTCTCTATCTGTTTCTGTGTGTGTGAAGAATCTTTCTGCTACCCTAATATTGACCCTTTTTTAGTGTGAAGAATCACACGAAGGATGCTTGAAAGTCATAACTCATAATAATTGCAACAAAAAAAAAAAAAGAATCTAGTATTTCAAATGTCGTTACAATCATGACTTCATGAGCATTTGGGATCCTATGGTCTCGTACAAAAACTAGGTCAAATTGTTCCACAAGATGGATTATTAGTAGTATAAATTCAATTGATGTTGGTGAAGGTTGCTGGATTTTCTGTGATTTTCTTTAGAAGTTCATATCGTCATTGTCACTTTATTTTGTATTTGTAATTTCATTTTTGAAATTGAGTCGCGGCTAAAATTTTCCTAGGCTGCCCAATAATTCTTCCAAGGGAAAGTGAATCTGTGCTCTTGGGTGCTGCTATTTTGGGTGCTGTGGCTTCTAAGAAATTTTCTACCCTTAGTGAGGCCATGAAAGCCCTGAACGCTGCGGGTCAGGTGTGTTTGCCTTTCTATCTCAAAAACTCACATTTTTGTTTTTGTATCCGGATGAGGATTAAAGGTTGATTTTAGACTGTTACATGTAGGGATTATGCCTTCCAACTGTGTCTTGATTCTGCATCATCAGCATTTTCATAAAATGGATACCGACGTTGAAAGTATTAGGACCTGTGATGCATGGTGAAACCACCATAAATAACATGAATAAGGTTCAACTTCGTTTATGTACATCTTTCTTGCTACAAAAAAAGAGAACTCTTGAACAGAGGAATGCACTTAGAAAATTGATGTCAGATTCTTTAGTGAACCTGCTAATAAATTTTGGAAAATGTGAAATGCTGCATAATTGGCTAAGCACGATGTGATTTGTTTCCGCACCCTTGTGTTGCCAAGGTGGCAGTAGGCAGCGAGAGGTTGCATGTAGTCATATTGTATGCATCTTATTAGCAGGTAAAAGATGAGCGGCTTTGGATTATAATGACTTTTGACGATTCATCAGATGTTAGGTTTATAATCTGATGTCCTAGCTCATTACTGTCACCAGAAACAGTGTTTCACTTTATGGAATAAAGCTTCGTGATCTCTTTATTTCCCCTGGTATCTTTTAATCAAAGGAGTAAATTATGACAGGTCATTCATCCATCTGAAGACCCTAAGGTGAGAAAATACCATGACACAAAGTACAAAATATTCCGGAGCCTTTATGAACAGCAGCTCTCTTATCGGTGCATGATGGCTCAAGCCATGGCGTAGTTCTCCACCTGCTTGATCTCAAACTGGTGATTCTATGACGTTATTTCGTGGCCATGGATTTCGGCTGCAGATTAGACAATTTAAGAATTCAATGGAAGAAGATACAGGGTAAGTAGTCATCAATTTGAGTTGGAAAGTTTTTTTGTACAGCCTCGTGTGCCTTTTCTTCCCCATTTTCTCCTTGAATGTATAGAATAAAGAGTTCGAGTTTCGCTCTGCTTTCTCTGCTGTAAACTGTGATGTAAATGAAGTTTATGATTTGACAAGAGTTGAATCACAGAATGTGTTACAACTTACAGAGGGTAAGGATGTAAATAACTTACAGCAAAGGATCGTTCGTAATAATTTGTTCTCCCAATTTATTTCTTCATAATTTTTTTTTAATTGGATTTTTAATAGACTTAGTATTAGTTTCTCAGATTGATAATTTTTATGAGAACTTTTCCATTTTAATCTCTCAAATAAAAATCATTAATGAGGAAAATGTCCTCGCACATTTCTCAATTATCACTTAGTTTAGGTGGTAAAGATAACGTGGATGACATGTGTATATGCTGATCAATGACAATGTTCCATCTCGAGTATTTCTCAATTTAAAAAAGTATTAATTAATTTATAATATAAAATTTGTGGCAGGTCAATATTATTTACAAGTTATGAATAATGCAATTTATTTTAAAATTTTATAGAATCTACGAAAAATATATTTAATAATAATTATTATTATAAATTAAAAATTGCTAGAATTTTTTTTCCAATTGAAGTGGATATGAAAGTAAGCCCCTGTCATGGACAAAAATGGTGGTCTAATGGAGTTATGAATCAGAATCTGGTCTTAGGTTATATAAAAAATGCTTTAGTGACTGAAAAATAAGTTACATTGTTTATAATTTGTAAATAGTATAACTTTCTTAAAATTTGATATTCTTATTGACATTGATTTCAATGTGTTATTTCACATATTTATATTATAAAAAATAACTTTGAGCGATTTTAAATTTCATTTAGATGACTTAGTTTTTATTATTTTTATTTCTTATACTCTTTCTGTTAAAAAATGTAAGGCATTTTTAATCAAATTTTACCATCAATAAAGTAGTTACTTTTCTTTAAATTAACCCTATCTTTTCATATTTACTCATATTTAATAAAATGTTGTACCCTAAAAAAATATTAAAATAATCTATTTAATATGGGCACTTTTTTAAAAAAAGATAATAATTACACTTTTAAAGATTCAAAATACCTTATATTTTTTAACATATAACTCTTCAAAAAATATTTATATTATTTAATAAAGGAAATATAATATTTGATATTTAGTACTACCATATAGATTTGTGCATTATCGAATTTATGAAAGTATATCTTTTTTTTTATGTTAATTAAACAAAAACAAGAAAGTATCTCTTTTTTTTCAGAAAAAAAATCATTTTTAGGGAAAATGATATTCCCTCCGTTCAAAAATGTAAGGCATTTTTAACTGAATCTCACCCCTCAATAAAGTAGTTACCTACTTTTCAACTAATCCTATCTTTTCATATGTACCCCTATTAAATACCGTACAATAAATATAAAGTTATTATCAATATGAGCACTTTTGACAAAAAGACAATGATTACATCTTGAAAGATTAAAAATATCTTACATTTTTTAACATTCAACTTCTCAAAAAACATATTTTATTTTTAAACAGAGGGAGTAAATAAATATTCTCAAAATATACAAATGATAGTCACGTACATGAAAGGTGATAATTATTTTTTAATCCTTGAGAACTGGCTTCATATTTTTGCTTTTCTTTTTTTTTTTATTATTTTGAAACGGCAAATTTCAACAACTGAAAATCAATCATTACGTTTTTATGACCAGTTTTTTTCTTGAAGAAACGACTAGAATGAAATAGTAAATTTTAAGTTTTATGCAAAATTTTTTATAAATGAAACCCAATAATTAAAAATTAGTTACTACTTTTTTTTTGTAGAAATGATTAGTTTTCTTGAGAAAATAACTATAAAGGAATAACAAATTACAAGTTGCTTTATGCAATTTTTATAGAGAAAATATAATCTTTAATCCCTATAGTTTCATTAAATTTTGTTTTTAATCCTTATAGCTTTTTTTCATTATTTTCAGTCTCTATAGAAACTATAGTCACTTAAAAATAAAAATTATAGTGATATAGAAAATATAGCTCATCTAATCTTTTTAAAACTATAAAAACTAAAAATACAAAAAAAAAAACTACATAGGCTAAAAAAACTTGATAAAATTATAAGAATCAAAGATTGTATTTTTTCTTTTTTTTTTTTCATTAGTAAAGTCTAACAACTAAAAATTAGTTACTACTTTCTTTCGAAAAATGACTATTTTGTTTGGAAAAATAATTAAAATGAAAGATCAAATTACGAGTTACTATGTGCAAAATTTGTTAGTAGTCCAACAATTAAAAATCAACTACTACTTTATTTTGAGAAATGACATTTTCTTTAAAAAATAACTAGAATGAAATAACAAATTATAAGTTTTGATTTTTATCTTTCTTTTATTCTCCATATGTATAACAAGTCTTTTGATATTAAAACTAATTGACAGACAAGTCCTTAATGATTGAAAAATAATAATCATATTTAGTGGTATATGATTGTTCTTTACATATTTTGGGGTATTGTTATGTCATATATTGATAATAAGATTTAAAATTCATAAATGCAGGCTAAACAATTCAAATGACATACAAGTCTCGATTTTCTTTACCCTGCTAGCTTAATTTTTTTTTGGCCTAAAAATTGCGATCATAAAAATAAAAAAAAATCTATACTTGTGCCCTTGTCCTACCTTTCATATTACTCGATTTTCAATCACATGACTACACTACGCAGAATCGAATTTTGCATTTCCCATTGCCTGAAAATAAAAATAGATAAATAATTAAAAAAATTGTCTTGGGTAGAAAATCCACAAAGTCAAATTGCGTGACACCAGCAGCATCTGTTGCTTTAAAGTTTAAACCTAACACGCGGGGTAGACTTTTGCATTGTGGTCAAAGTCGGCTTCTTCTATCTGACTTTGTCCACGTGTTAGAACATGAGTGGCCAATCTCTTTCACATTAAAACCGCTTGAAAATATATTATAATATACTTATGATATTAAGGGCAGTCACATTTTTTTTTTTTGGTTCACGAAGTGAAACCTCACTAATTTAAATATCAAAGTTAAACGCTGATTGGATATATTTTTTTTTATTAAATGAGCGAATTAAATTTGGGTTAAGCATAGAAAGGTAATAAACTCATCACCTTTGAAAAATTATACAAATAAACTCCATTAAACCTGAAAAAATCCAAGTTATATAAAACGATAAATTCTTGCATAACCTTGGTACACTATGTCATTCATGTTCTATCCAATTAAAACATATCATATTATATGATTGTATATATAATTTGACTTTGTTATTGATGATGATAAAGAGAGAAAAGATAAGGAATTAAATATTCATTCTATTCTGTAAAATAAAGTTATTAAAAAAATGACACATAAGATTTTATTTGATTAAATAAGTATAACATGACATGTTTTAATCCGACAGAGCATGGATGATATGATACATTAGGTCCATGCAATAATGCCTCATATAAAGCACCAAACGGGGTCAGTAATATAACTATATTTGCATTGCTTTTAAAAATAGATTTTGGTGTGAGGATATTGTGGGGTATTAATCTGGACACATAGATGCACAAAATATATGTGTTTTGGTAGTGTTAAGTCAATGAGCAAGTATCATCTGCACATGGCCTTATAAATTTTTTAGTGCATCATCCTCGTAATTAACTTGAGTGTGCGTGTGTGTTGTGTTTGTGTATGTATAAAAAGATAATCATCATTACTCCTTATAGGTCTGGTAAAAAAAAAATTACTCCTTGTAGCGCAAAGTTAATTAATTTCATGATTCTTAATTGATAATTAATATTCTTACACTTGAAGAAAAAAAGTCTGACTTTTCAATTTTATCATTCACTATAATTAATAACTATAATAAAATTTGCCTCGAAATTACAATTTGGTGCAATTAGGGGTAATATTAGAAAAAATTGCGTCTGCAGGATTTTAAAACTTGCCCTATAATTCTAACCGGAGAGAGTATATTGGTGAAGAGAAGACTAAGAAAGTAAAATAGTTACTAAAACCTAATAAAATGAGTATCATATGAAGAGGGTTTGACATATTTGACATTGGTTGGAGTGACCCAAACGAGAAGGTAATTAAAGAACAACTTGAACTAGCCAACTAATAGGTATTCCTTAATTAATTAATATTTTACAAAAAGTGCACACACAAATCATATATATATATATATATAAAAGTAAGTAGTAACAGTCTGATTGATTGAGAAAATTATTATTTTAATTAATTGTATCACTAACACGTATTCGTTGGACTGCTGCAATAAGTCATGAGTGTCTTATTCAAAGAGAATACTGTTAGCATATGAGAATTAAGAATTTGCCTCTCTAAAATAAGTCTAATTTGAAGCATCTTCGTCAACCCAGTGACGACACATACAAGAGTGTTTTATATTCAGACAACTTTGTTTAAAAAAAAAAAAAGATATGGTCCAACGTGTCGTGACAACGAAGTTCATAACCTGCAACGCATTATAATCTCATTTTAAAGCTTGTCATTGAACCAAAAGCAAAGTGATCAGTAATATTTATATATTAATGCAGAAAATCAAAGCGTGATATTCCTTCCTCACACATTACAAGGTACGTAGGGTTACGCAGTTCGAATGTTTTATATTTGTAGGTTGTTTATTGCTTGAGCCTAAGTGATTACCCAAGAGGCAGAACCAACACATTACGTGCAAAATATTAGTTCTGATTTACAAGCCCTACAAAAAAAGGTTCATGTTTATGCTCTACTTGTTTTTACCAAAGCCTAATATTGATATATATATATATATATATATATCTGTATATATGTATATATATCTTACCATTCATAAGGTTTTTATACTGTTGTCTCCCAGTGTTGTGTGGATTAGACAGCATTCCTCTTTTTTTTTTTTTTAACTATATGTGTGATATTTAATATTACCTAGTCAGATTTGAACATTATTAGACTTCAGCAATTCTGTCCCTAGATTTTGTATCCTAATATAACAAGGAAAAATTAAGGAAAGCAACGTTAATTCATGTTACAAAGGAAAAATTAAGTTTAATTAATTAGTTATAAAATTAGTGCATATATAAACTTTAAAACAAAGCAAACAAACGAACAGACTTGTATTTAGCGGAATTGGCTAGTCTCTCAAAATATAGTAAATTAATGTTTGAATTTCTATTGGAAGAAGTGACTGTATTTAGTTTCAAACTGTGTCTTGAATATGATTATATTTAATAAGAAGATATCTATGTGTAATGAAAAATTTATAGCAAACAATCACATATAAATCTTGGATTAAAAAATCACATTCAATTTGGGGAACAAAAATGAAGCTACCGGAGGACTTTTTTTTCAGTTCACATAGGCAAAATGAAATGGCTTCTTCATTACCATTTATTAATTATTTTAACTTAGATATGACGATGCATTTTAATCTGTTCAAAGTTTGGGGAATAATGTTTTTAATTTGTTAGTGTGCCAATTTTGAAATGAAGCATTAATTTAGAAGAGCAACCAGAAAAATAAATTCTTGATGTTTTTGTTAAAAATGCAAAAAAATAAATCTTAAAAGTAAGAAATAATAGGAGGAACTCACCTAATAAAAGGGAAATAAGAGGAAGATATCGCTTGAACCTAAACTCTAATATTTTTATCTCTGACCCAACAAAAAACTTTGTCTTCTGTTATCTCTTTTTTTCGTGTGCATTTTTTTTTCATTATTTTGTTGGGTCGTCCCGTTCCATAAGATATTTAAACTACTAATTAATTAGTGTTCATCAACAAGGATAAAAATATTAAGGTCAGACCTGCAGCCACTAATTAGTATCCATTGTTAATTATCATCACCATTACTTGGTTTCGTGTGTGCGTGTGCGTGGGCGTGTGCGTGTGTGTGTGTGTGTGTGTGTGTGCTGAGTACTCTATGTATATGAATCTAGAATCTTCCCCATCACAAATCACAACTAAACGTGAGCGGAAATAAAATGAATTAAGCAGTGAAATTATGATTTTTTTCCCATTTTCATTATCATAAATTATAATTGGATGTGTGTGTGTGTGTGTGTGTGTGTCTCCATTACATGCATATGAATGTCCATTTCAGTTTATGAACATTGTCAGAGGAAGAAGAAAAAAGAAAGCACACGATGATGTCTGAGACAGATAATGTGTTGAGGTCTTTTCTTTCCACATGCTTAATTTCTCTGCTGGGAAAGATGTACGTACACTAGAAACTTGTAAAATCTAATTCAGATCAAAGCTCGTGGTGGTGTTTGTGCATGTATATTTTAGTGTCTGAGCAAATTTTTTAGTGTCTGAACTCCTTGAAATTAAAGTGTCTACAGTGAATAAAATTCAATACACATTGTCTGGTTTGAAAGTAATAGTAATGGTAAATATTTTAGAGGACTACAAAAAAAGTAAAAGAATACAATACTCCCTTTATTTCAAATTATAAAACATTTTTAGGAGAGATGCAACATCTTAAAATATAAGATACTTTGAAAAGATTAAAGTTTTATTAAATAGACTTATTTTAATATTACCTCCTCTGTCTATTGAATACCAATTAAGAGCATTGTTTTTAAAACCGGACCGGACCTGCCGGTCCGACCGTGAACCGGTGACCCGGCCATGTGTCCGGTCCAATTTTCTTTTTATTTTGTTTTAAGTTAACCCGGGTTAACCCAGGTGACCCCGATTAACCCGCCCAACCCCTCAGTTCAGGCGGGTTGGGCGGGTTGAAATTTAAAAAAAAAATTGATAATGATTAACCAAGATGTATATTTATTTTTGACATGATAATGATTAATGATAGGTCAATAGAGTCATAGGGTAAAAAAAATATACTTATGTCAGATAAGGGGATGAAAGAAGCAAAAAGAAATCAAAAAGTATAAATATATATTATATTATATTATTTTTTAATTTGAATTATTTAATTAAATAATTTTTAAAATATATCACTTTCATTTATTATCTTTTATTTTAAAATAAATTTTTATTTCTATTATTTTAACTCATTGAAATTTTTTTATCATTTAGTTAACTTTATTTTAAAAAAATATAGAAATGTTGTTATACTTTATTATTGTTAGAATTATTGTTATATGTTATATGAGATATTAAGACTTGGATATGTATGAACGTATTGAGAATTAATACATTTTTTATTTAAATTATATTATTTTATTATAACCGGTCTGACTCCGGTTTGACCCCCGGTTGAACCCATGACCCCTAACCCCTGAGTTTGGCCGATTCAATAACCGGTCCGGTTTTCAGTACCTTGATTAAGAGTATATTTAAGGTTATTAAGTAAATGGTATTTTTTTAAATTTATATTCTTGTTTTGAAAAAATAATGTTGCTAGATGTATTTAATGAGACTTATTAGTAGGTGAGATTTTGATTTCCAAAATGAATTAGAGGTTAATATGTTGGATAGTCAAAAAAATAATGGGTGGTAAAAAAAATAACAGTTGTACTTCCTTCGTTCTTAATTATAAAATAAAATTTTAAAGTCCTGTTTGATTATAAATATAGATATAGATGGAGTAATTAATTTTTACTCCAACATTGCCTCTCCTTAATTGTATTAAATTGTAATTCCTAAATCATTAAATTTTAGTGAAGGGAAAAATTAGAAAATATAATCAAATATTTTTTATAAGTTTAAGAATATCAATTACCATTAATTTCTTAAGAACCATGAAGTTGATTAACTTTGTCCAGTAATTAGGAATGGATGGAGCAATATAGTGTGAATATACATAGTTCAATTTTTTCTAACAGAGTCGGCATGATTTAGGAAATTGAGAGCTAGAAAATTAAAATTAATTGATAGTCATAAAGCAATGGGTAAATTGAAGCACCAATGATTATTACAGATAGATGGTTAGGTAGGTCATTTACTTGCGTGCTTATCTTCTCATTATCAGAATAGTGCTAATAGGTTAGTCTTCTTTGTGAAGAAAAATATATACAATGCACTGTCTTTTCATTAATTTTCTTTGGACCTTTTTCTGGGAATAATTAATTAAAAAATTAGTGTCAATGCCAAGATTCTTGTTTAGGGAGAAAGTCGACAAGCAGAAGCATGTTTTCTTCGTCCCAAAGATCTGAGTCTGTTTGATGATAAGGATACTATTAATTTTAAAATATAAATAATTAATAATGAGTGCCTTTTGAAATTTGATGGTTTCTTCTTGTTATATTTCTACGTGGCCGAGGTTCCTTAGCTTATACCTCCTTCCTATTAATTACTACGTGTTTGATTTAAAATCTGCACTAATTGAAGATAATTATTAAAATAAGAAACAAAGGTCAATGAGTAGGGCTCTTAATTAAAAAATATATATATTGAACTCTGTTTGAATCTTCTGTTTGGTTTTTCATGCTTTTCTTGTTTTGTACAGTATGTTATAACTTGGTATATTTTTAATATATCCTTGGCCAACTTCTCAAGAGGAATTGAGCTGCATAAAGTGTTTGCATTATTGCACTCAATTAATTAATTTCCCAGCCATCAATAAATAATAATTGTATTAAACAATATTGTTTGACTTTTCCGTCTTCAGATATTTTAAAATCTTACACATGTAAAGCTGTATTATTATTGCTCAATAAAAATATTTATCCCATGCAACCAAATTTCTGGCTTCTCAACGAAATGTTAGGATATATATAGATATATAGATTCAAAAATATAATTAAATATATCAAACTAATCACAGATTAATTAACAAATTTATAGCTATTGGCGATGGGATAGATTTGAGCTAATGATCGATCTTGGTTTTGATAGGCCGGTCGAGAAGGAACATTGGAGTCAAAGGAAACATGGAGATTTGTACGAGAAATATTAGAGTATATGTAATGCATCAAAATCTGTCAGTTTTCATTGACGAGATTTCAAATATAATAAGAATCAGTTGGTTATGATCTTGTGATGAAACTGTGACCCAGTACCAGTTCTGACAACCTTAATTTCCAAGGCATTGAGGGTGCCCACATATATATTGGACACATTTTAAAAAATTTTAATTTTATTTAAAAGTTATGGCATGATTTTTTAAACAGTATTTTAAAAATTTCATTTTTTTTAAATTACTTTTCAGAGAGTGTACCACATATTTTTATTTAATTTTGTTATAAGAAAGTATATTTAAAATTTTACACACTTTTATGTTTTTTTTTAATTTTTTGCATTGGCCCTTAATCTTCCTTTCATCAACTGTATTAATCTCTTTTTCTTTACTTTTTTTCATCTTTTTCTTTCTTTCTTTTTTTCTTTGTTTCTTTTTTAGTACAATAGGTAAGCACGAAGCTTGAGAGAATGAAACGATACTAAGAAGACAAAATAAAGTCAGCAAAGCAAAAGAGAGGATTAAGTTCCCCCATGAGACCCAGAACTACAAAGCTTTATGCAGATTGAGGGCATAGAGTGAATAGCAACAGTTACCATGAGCATTCTTGGCAAGACAGTCAGCCACTTTAATGCTTTCTCTATGGGCATGTTAAATCTGAAAAGATGACTTCTCTGGTCTGTTCCAGCAGCTCTCTTGAAACTCGTTTGGTTACTTAAAAAAAAAAGGAATGTAATGGATAAAAAAAAGTAAAATAAAAAAAAACTAAGTTATCTTTCTTTCCATAATAAATATGATAAAATTTATTAATATATGCTACAAATGTAAAAATCATCACTCTTTAAAAATTTTATAAATTATAATTTTCAATTTCATAAATTAAATTATCTCTCTCTTTATAAATGTACTCATCTATTTCTTTTGATTATTTTATTTTTATCTTTATTTTTTAATTAATTTATTCTATTTTTTTTTAATAAGCAAATGGGACCTTAGAGTGTTTTCAATTCCTGCATCCCTCGTTTCAACAATCATTTTTGCAAACCTCCAAGCCAGTTGCAATTGCTGTAATTTCGGCAGTGACAACATTCATTAGGCCTAGCTCTTCTAAAATCCTTTGACCCACGTGCCACTAGAGTTGCTGATTCATCAAAGAGGGGAAGATAATGCGTTTGAACTAAGTAAAAGATTTTGACCCACGTACCTGTAATGCACCAACTGTATTCATTTCTAGTACAGATGAACACATCATTATTTCTCTCAAATTATGTTTCTTCCGGACTTCGCTAGAACAATCAATAATTTCTGAGAAACTAATTAATGAATTATATTCGTACAGCTCTAGGAGCTAGTGGGTCGATTCAGAGAGAGAATTAAAGCTGTTCAACTTTACTTTGAAGTTCACTAGCTTTGGCAATTAAAGGCCAGCCTCGTAAAAATCTCCGTAGTTAATTAATTATTAAGAGAAATTAATATATATTTCCGTATTGATAACGAAACAGAGAAACGAAAAGTCTCCATGGCACAAGTTGGATTTCTGTAGATCCCATGTGCCACGTATTCACTGTGCTCTCTCTCTCTCTCTCTCTCTCTCTCTCTCTCTCTCTCTCTCTCACACAACACATGCCACGACATTGCAACGTATGTTTTTTCCTTTCTGAACTTATTTGCTTGTAGCTGTATATAGTCTTGTTTTTAATTAAAGTCGCTTCAAGTTTTAGAGTTTATTTTATGTTGATTATGGTTAATACCTTTTTAGGATCAAATTCCGTGGTCATTCAACGAGATGATGGGGCCTGTACTTACTTGGTTACCGTTGGGAGTTAGGATCTAAGTGGCTTAAATTTGCATTTTACTTTTTCTTTGATCAATAATTGCTGTACTCTAATGAAATACTATTTTATTTTAAAATAAATTTCAATTGTCAACGTAATTATGCTTCTAAGTAAAAAAAAAGAAAAATCTAAATTTAGAAAATAAAAAATTGATGATTAAAAAATGGTATTTATTTTCCTCTTAATTAGCAAATTAAAGTACCCATATATTGATATTGAATGCGTGCTGTTATTGACACTAGTTAATTGATCTCATAATTCATATTCATATTCACATTGTCATTTTGTTTTAATAAAAAAGTATTCCGTGTAACTTTTACTTGAACTGCATTTTCCATGCACCTTCCTAGGTCAATAACAAATGTAAATTTCTATATTTTGAATATTGGAATTAACCAATGGCCAATTTGTGAGATTAATCTTCTCGATGTGAATGTGTATAGGTGGGAAGTGATGACATACAGCCAATAGAAAAAGACACTTTCCTATGGCTTCTATTCATTCCACGATGAAATTCTATCTTTCTTTCACTTCTAGATTTTTAACTCAGATTAAACCAGTCAATAATTTGCAGATACTTAAATTAAATCTCCCATCAAAAATTTAATCGTTATTACATATCTAATTAAAATTCGAACTCGAGAACTTTAATTAAAAGGGATCAACCCTTAGCCAGTTAATTTAAGTGCCCGATGGTTCATGAAGAAGCTTTTAAGAATTAACCCATGGCAACACATACAGAGGATTGACAATGGAACATTTGGCAGGATAATGGAGACAAACCAAGAGGGTGAAGAGTTGTTTAGATGAAACAGCCAAGGCTTGGGGTTAAAATATTAAATAGAAGGGCCTGTACAAGTAGGATGATAAATTTTCTATGCAAAAGAAGAAGAGATTTGTCCACTTGCATGCATAATTAAAAAAGTTGATGAGCGAACTAATCCAAAAAGCAAGACAGAGGAAAAACCTAGCAAGCTAGAAAGAAGAAAATGTGAAGAACGTTGAATGAATAATTGGCCATCTCTATATGCTATAGCTAGCCCAGAAGACTTTTTGTCCCTTTAAGCAACACCTTATTACACTCTCTACCCTATAAATTCCGGTCTACCCTTCTATTCACTTTCCCAACACAGCCTTAGAGGTTATTGAATCCCCCCCGCCCCCTTTCTCTCCTCAAACTTTGAGAAACATGGGTCGAGCTCCATGTTGTGACAAGGCTAACGTCAAGAAAGGACCTTGGTCCCCCGAAGAAGATGCTAAACTCAAAGCCTACATCGAGAAGTATGGAACTGGAGGCAACTGGATTGCTCTTCCCCAAAAAATCGGTACCTCTCTCTCTCTCTCTCTCTCTCTCTCTCTCTCTCTCTACTTACAAAAACTATCGGAGAGTTCTTAACTGTTTAGTAATGATAAGTAATTAAAAATTGACAGGTCTCAAGAGATGTGGAAAGAGTTGCAGACTTAGATGGTTAAATTATCTGAGGCCTAATATCAAGCATGGTGGGTTTACAGAAGAAGAAGACAACATCATCTGTAGCCTTTACATTAGCATCGGAAGCAGGTAATTAAATAATTGATTAATCTGTTTGTCTCTGTCGTTGATCAATTTCTGTAATCAAGGTTATTCAATTATTCATGGAAACATGTGGTTATGTGTGTACGTACCAGGTGGTCCATAATCGCAGCACAGCTACCGGGAAGGACAGACAATGACATAAAGAACTACTGGAACACCAGATTGAAGAAGAAGTTACTGGGAAGAAGAAAACAATCTTCTGCTGGCTTCAATAATAATCCAAAAGCCAGAAATGGATCATCAGGAAATTACGAACAAGATGATTCAAATGCCCTAAGCAACTCGGCTCTCGAACGTCTTCAACTTCATATGCAGCTTCAAAGCCTCCAAAACCAAAACCCTTTATTCTCTAATTTCTTCAACAATCCTGCACTCTGGCCCACCACCAAGCTTCATCCTCCAATCATGACTGGTATTGCCTCTGATGATGGTAATAATCATAAAAACCCTGACCAGTCACAAAAAGATGATCATTTCTACAAACCATCTGTTCCATCTAGTACTGATGGTACCTCTCTTCAACAAGAACATGAAAAGATCACAAGTTCTTCTCAGATTGACATGTCGGTTCCTTTCATGCGGGTTGATCCAATGGACTCTAATGGTGTGGCAACAGTAAGACTTGAAGACGGAGTTCATCGTCAGCAAACTAATATGGGGAATCTGCAGCAAGTTTCTGCGCTTCAGGCTGAGCTGCATGAGATTCTCAGCAATAATAGCATATCAATGAGTTACAATATGGCACAGGCTGATCAAGATCAGATGGCCGATTTTGATTGTTTTGCAGAAATGAATTCAACTGATGATTCGAGGGACAACATGATGAATATGTGGTGGTCCAATGATTTAGGGGCCAAATCAGCATCTTCCGGCTCTTGGGGATCAAGTACAAGCACAAGTACTCCTGTTCTTCAGCCAGAAGGGATGTTTCAAGATAGTTATGAACTGGTGGGTTATAGTTTGTAGTCACAACGGTGCATAACAATATGAGGTAATTTTATGTGCCAGTCCATTCGTCATAATATGGGGAGAAAGAAGAATACATCCAGCAGATTGTCTTGTAAGTTAACAGCGTCGTGAATATTGAGAATATTTAATAATGTAAAAGTTGTAAATCAGTGTTTGAGTGTTTGTAGAAATTCATGTTGTGAATTATGAATCCCCTCAAGACTCCTTTGAATCTTTGATATCATATCCTCAAGCATAAAATAATCATCAAAACCATAATTTGAAGCTAATTTACTGGAAGCATCTTTAATCTGGCTCGAAGAATAAATACATGGGTATACGATAAAGGAAGTGTTAATTATATATAAATGTATATATAGGTTAGGGTTTCATTTCAACAATAAGTGTATTAATTTACCTTACCAAAGTAAGGTACTTATGAATTTCTCTATGAGAACATGAATTGCATATATATTTCTTGGGCAGCTATAACTCTCAAATGAGTAATATAGGAATGATTTATTGTATGTATACAAGCTCTAAGTATTTGCACGAACCCAAAATGTTCATAGATATATTGAGAAGCTCCTTATAAGTTGACCTCATCTTATTAATATTAAAACTGAGAATTTCAGGAGGCTTCTTGCTGTTTAATTATATTATAATTTATACTACATCTGGTGGCGCAAATTGTTAAAGAAAAGCTGGCTATCTTCTGTGCTGTATATATTGTTATTTAAACAGTGAAAAGCTGCAGAATAAAAATTTTTTAGTAGTGGACATTATATTAATGAGGTGATCTTCTTCTGTTTGTTTTACACTACTAGAATGTGAATCCTGCAGAGAAATCAAAGAAATATTATTGATAACAGCGCTAGATGAATCGGCACTATAGCTAACACTCTCACATGTACAATAATTTTCTACTTAATTAGTCTCAAGAAAATTTCGACTATCAATTATTAATACAAGGGGAGTCTGTCTTTAGTTTGGATTTCTCAAAAATGGACATATTATATATCCCGATTAAGATAAATGTAAGATTTCTTAATTTTAAAAATTCAAATGTGTTATGATGCAAAATATATATAGTTGTAGTTATAACAAAGGGATATATAAGATATAATCCCTTAATTTTTATGAAGCAAATGTTTGAAATGGGACCTGCTATGAGATATTTTCAAAATAAAGATGTGTATAATCTCTTGTAAAAGCCAATGTCGTTGTAAATTAAATAATTTCTACGAAAGGCCATGTAAGGGATCAGTTGCGATACTAAAATTCTCCAGAATGACGTCCTTGTAATATCTAAAGACATCTTTGAAAAATTATAAAACCAAAAAAAAAAATGTGAAGATCACTACTTTGTAGAAGGTTGTATTATTTAAGAAAACCCTACATATTACTTAGAAAGATAAATAGGTTCACGACACTCTATGTTTCATAAGGTTAAACTTGAAGGGTTATATTTTGAAAAAATAATAAAGAAGTCTCAAAAGGATGAATTAATTAAAGTTAGGTTTCAAATGCTAAATTTTAAAAATTTACAATTCAATCTCTCAATTTGGCAATTCTATTTTGATGAATTTGTAACTTATATTTTAAATTTTAATAGAAAAATATTTTTTTTATTTTTCAATCATGTTAAAATTTAAAAAATAAGTTATAAATTCATTACGACATAATTGTAAAATCAAGAACTTAAGTTGCAAATTTTTTGTTGAGTTTAGAACTTATGACTTAAATTAAATTAATTAATTTTTTTGGGACCTCTTTATTATTCTCTCTTATATTTCTAAAAGGCAATATTCCATTATCTATAAATAGTTTCTTCTCATCACTCCATTCACAAGCATACATCTAAATTATTTACTTTTATTTTAAGCATACAAAAGATAAAGTTAAATTATCACATTATGAAAGTTATTGTTATTTAGATTTGAATTTTGAAATAGTATAAATCCTATTCAAGGAATTTTATTTTATAGCGTAAAGAAAATCATCATTAACTCGATATGCACTTGAATTTTGAATAAATGAGTGAATATTAAACGTAAAGAAAAATATTGCTCACCTCTTGAAGACAGTGCAAACTTTTTTCTTTATCTCTTCTTCTGTAACACTTCACAAAACTAATGCTACTAATATATATATATATATATATATATATGACAACATACTAATACATTGTTGCGTGACCAATTTACCATACCTTTCCTGTTCATCATGCCAGAAACATGAACAAAAAGACCCTTGCCGCTGTAAATAAGATTTGAACTTAAAATAGGTGCCCATGTTTAATATTCGTGTCTCTGTAAAATTGCTTCTAATAAAAAAAAATATTTTTAAGCAACAAAAAAAATTCTGGGTTTGTCAGTACATGGTTTTTAACAGGAGAGAGATGGAAAACCCTCTCCAATTTTGACAAAAGCGACCAACAAGATAAATAATATAATGAGAAATTAAAAAATTAATTTAAAAAACTCGTTTAAAAATATACCCAGGTGGCGTTTTGGGGTCTTCGATAATGTCCTCAGATAGTTTCTCTGCTTCCAAATAGAATCATCGTGTGTCACCGCATTAAGGTTATGTTTGATTGCTAAAAAATAAAAAATATGGAAATGAAATTGATTGAAAAAATTAAAATAAAAATGAATTAAATCACTTTTTTTTTATAGAAAGTGTGATAAAACTCAATATTACATACCACAATATAAATGGGAATCATCACACTTTAAACAAAATCACATAAATTATGATTCTTAATTATATAAACTAAAATTACCCTTTTCTAATGATAAAACTTAATATTACATACAAAAATGTGAATATGAAAATCATCACACCTTTTAAAAAACTCATAAATCATAATTCTTAATTCTATGAACTAAAATTACCTTTCTCTATTATGAATATAATTCATTTATTCCCCCCACATTTTAATAATTTTATTTTTATCTTATTTTTTTAATTCATTCTATTATATTTCATTCATTTTTAGTAACCAAACAGAATCTAATTGTTCAAATAGGGATTAGGAGGCTCTATATTCCAATTAACCCATAAAAAATAAAATGACCGTCCTTCATTTTTTTTTTGTCCTTTTGGTACTATAAAAAATAACAAATAAATCCCACCTAAATAAATAAATAATAAAAGAGAACTATAAGATAGGATAATTTGTTGAAATTTTTAGGATTTTATGTCACATCAAAATTTTTTAATCAAAGTAATCATTTCCTAGAGTATTTTCATTACTCGCAAAATGAAAATCATCATTAACTACTTTGAAATTATCAATTATCTTTTTAGAAGCATTATAGTCATTTTATGAAGAAAAAAAATTAATGTTAGATAAGTTGTCAAGAACTTCAAAATTATTATTCTATTTTATCGTTCTCTTTTGTCATTTGCTCGGTGAGATTTATTTGTCACTTTTCCTTTAGTATAGGTTTTTTTGGGGAGAATTACTGCAAATTTCTTTAGAAGCATTCTAATTACCGGAAAGTCCCATTAAATATAGAAATAATTGTAAGGCCCTAAGTCCTTAGCTGTAAATCATATTGACACATAATTACCAAATTGCCCACCACTTTTCCAGCTTTCTTCATCGTCTCTGTCTCTTTTTTCTTCTGCCTTCTACTATGGCCATCGATGCCCAACCACCTTCGGCACAAAAGAAATGTCTCCACCTGCTGCCAACAGTTTTTCTTCGGAGAAGGAGAGGAAGAGGTTTCTCCTTCGGTGTACTCTGACAGGGCAATCTGGTCATTGGGTGTCCAATCTTATTTACAATTAAGGACACAGGGACCTTACTATTATTTGGGTATTTGGTGGGACTATCAAGTAATTAGAACTCTATAATATTTCTCCATAGTTTTTCAGTAAAATATTGGTGGTCCGATAGAATTTATTTGAGTTATTTTGTAACCGGGCCCAATTACTTTCCCTTTTGATTTCTACATTGGGCTCAAAGACCCACCTTGTTACCTCTCTTCTGGGCTTTTTTTTAATCTTCTCTGGTTTTTTTTGTCAAGCGTCCTCCCACAGTGCTTGAATTCAGAAGTCTGAGTTGTCTGCTTTGGATACCGAATGATTATACCAAACAAAACCAATGTTCTTTCTCATTGTTCCTATTTCGTAACCTCACCGACATCCTATTTTTTGAGCCTGCACGCACGTAACTTATCAGTTTTTGACACATCAATAATTTCCGGCGCAAAGCTGGCCTTCTCCTTTATTTCCTCGTATTCTTATGTCATGGTTTATCTCAATTGTTGTCAGTGTCCTTGTCAGCATTCAGTCCATGTCATCTGCCAAGTCATTAGCATCATAATCCACATCATCATATTGTCCACGCATCCATAGTCATCATATGTTCCTGTGCATTGATTAAAATTGAGGGAGTTACAAGTTCAACAGGTAAAGTTGAGTAATTAATAAATTATATTATTGATAAATTCATAAATTACATAATTAACAAACAATACAATTCAATTAAAAGAATCACGGATTAATAATTAAAGTTAAATAATTAATATATCTTATTGTGAAATTGACAAGTAAAATTACATAATTAATAAGTAATGCAGTTCAATTGAGTAAGTCACAAGTTTAACAAGTAAAGTTAAGTGATTAATAAATTTTGTTGACAAATTAAACAATAAAATTATATGATTAATAAGTAATACAATTCAATTGAGGAAATTATATATTTATAAAATTTAATAATCAATAAGTCTTGTTAAAAAGTTAACCAATAAAATTACAAAATAAATAAGTAATTTAATATTTAAGAAGTTTGAAAATAAAATTTATTGTATGCATTATTTTATGCATTGTATAATTAAAGAAGTTTAACTGTTTGGTGGTTCTTAGTTTTTTGATGAGTCCAAGGGGTCACAGGTTTGTCGAGGTTGCTTTGCTGGCGGCATATTCCTCCGTTTGGTCGAGGACTTGGCGGAAGACAATAAAGGGGCTTACGAGGCAGGCCTCACCATCCTTCTGCTAAAAGGACGTTCCGAGGCTCATATCCAAGAACATTGAGAAGGCTTTGGTGGAAGCGTTCAAGCTACTGGGGACCTTTGATTATAACTCCATCTTTGGAATTGCTATCCCAAGTGGGCTTGTGATTCTTGACAACATTGAGGCTAAGTTGAGCTTGAATCTAGAGAAGAAGCAATATTGAGGTGATGTGTTCATAGATAAAAATAAAATTAGAATATAGAATTGCCAATGAAGGA
This sequence comes from Prosopis cineraria, assembly GCF_029017545.1. Taxonomy (NCBI): domain Eukaryota; kingdom Viridiplantae; phylum Streptophyta; class Magnoliopsida; order Fabales; family Fabaceae; genus Prosopis; species Prosopis cineraria. The sequence goes on from NW_026555335.1 coordinate 12,337,196, forward strand.
AGGTGGACTTGTAAATATGAGAAAATAAAGACCTGTTTGTTTTCTGCTTTTTTTATTTTTAAAAATATAAAAATTTATTTGAATAAGTATTTTTCATTTAATTGTTTTCATTTTTTGTTTTTAAAACAAAAAAATAAAAATAACTTCAAATTATTTTTATTTTATTTTTTTTAAATACACTATATTTGATTATTAAAAATTATAGTTGCTTTAATCAATTTTTATTATTAATTATTATCATTAACTGTTTATAATTATCACTATCAGTCCATTTATTTAATTGTAAAACTGTTTTTTTAGTTGATATAGCTAAACAAATTATTATTTTATTTTATTTTAAAAAATAATTTTAAAAACTATATTACAAAATAATTTTTAAAAACAAAAAATGAGAACAAAAATCAAGCACTAAGTTCTCAGGAATTGTGCAAATCTTCTTTGGTGTTATTACGTCAGTTTGGATTTGGTGGAGCTACGCTCCACTGCAACTGGTACGTCATCATCAGCTTGGTTATTACACCATATCGCTCGTCATTAGCTTCTTTACTGTTGATATCTTATGTATTCTTGATTAAGATTGTGAAACTATGCACAGAAGAAAATGGGAAAACAAATTGCAAATTTTTTAATTCAAAGTTGCAAATTTAAAATAGAAATATGTAAATACATGAAAGAACAAATAATGACATTTTTTTAAAGCTTAATGATTAAGCTTTCTGTGTTCCTAAATAAAAATGAGAAAACCAACTGCAAATTTTTAATTCGAAGTTGGGAATTTGGAGTAGGGAATTGCAAATTCTTGAAATTAACAAAATGCATATGTTACAAACAGACCACATTAAATTGAAATAATAGTTATGCAAAGTTACATGTAGAATACTAGTTTCTCAATAATTAAGGTTACATAAAACTTTGGTACAAGGCATCAATCTGATTTTTTTTTTTGAATTAATTACTACAAACATAAAGATCAATTAAACTTCAGTTGGACTTTCTCCTACCTTTCTATCAGTTAACAAATTCAATAGAAGCAAAAGCTTGTTCTCCAACTTCGTTTCATTCATGATTAACCAGCTGCTATAGAAATTTCTTTACTCCATAAAGATGCTCATCTGCATGATCTTGATGCCTTACATGCAGCAAATTCCCATTAATAATTATGAGATAGATAGCTAAAATAAACATTCCGAAACTCTATCTGTCCTTGCACAGAATCTGGAGCAGTTCCATCTCGACTGACAGATGAGGATGGCCTGCTTATCATCTCATACAACCTATAAGTAGCTATACGTCCCTGATCAAATGAGTAGAAGTTTGTTGCTGCCTGATTCAATCCCCTGATTCATCTCATACAATTTATAAGTAGCCATACGTCCCTGATCAAATCAGTAGAAGATTGTTGCTGCCTGAGTCAAAGTAGCAGAAATAGTAAGTACTAAAACGGTAGACCCAAAAAAAAAAAAAATAATTTAAAAGTTGAAAAAAGTTATCACAGGCCACTAAAAATTACAACAAATAGAGCTGTTATGATTTCACCGCCATGAGCCTTGTCATGCATAATCAAGAACCTTCCAACCCAGAGTTGTAATGCAGTACACAAACACAGTGCTAGCCCATATATAAATCGAAGTCCAAGCCCTCAAACAAGACTCATTAAGATAACATATCTAAGAGTAGCTTGAAGTGATGCTGCATATGAATACTTGGTCAATGTTTCATTTGTAAAAGTGTACAATGTGCTGATATAAGAAACCGCCAGCATCACAAGGAATCAACCGCCTGAGAATTGCTTGCCCAAGAATGCTTCACTGTATAGTTAGACCTTCATCACTCTTCCTTCCACTTAAGTCTGCTTGGACAAGAAGCTTCATTAAACCCAGGAGCAAGAAGTCCACCATGAAATTTGTCTTCTGACATGTTAGAGGACTGAGAATAAGCATCTTGTGAACCTGTCAATTGTGAATAGAGGAAAAAAAAAACAAATCAAACAGAAAGAATTAGTACCGCTTAAATGCTAATCCTCTTGGACCATGAAAAGTTCCCCAGAACAGAAATTTAGAAGGTAAACAATTGAATGCAGAGTCTTAATGTGATATGGAAGCTCAGTTAAAGCTAGTGAGTGAAGTAACAGGGTCCGGATAACGTTATGGGATTCTCAATCTCAAGTCTCTGCTCTTCAACTGCTCATTATTTCTACTATTCACGGAAACAAAGAAGAGTCACTGATCATCCCCCTTCAGAATAGATTAAATTCCATCCACTTAGAATATCGTGTTCCCATTGAACCAAAGGTTATAACACCATGTACAGATTTATGGCCTAAATTTGTCCACCAAATTATTTCGTTAAATAGAACTGTTATGTTTACAGATGATAAAGAGACAGTAAGGTTCTCTTTCAAAAAAAAAAAAAAAATGCTAATCCCATGTTATCAATGCAACCTGCCTTCCATGCCATGCCTATGGCGGATTTCAAAAGTTCGAAATCGAAAGAACAAAGATTCGAACTACAGCTTACAAGACTGAAAAATTCAAAGCTGAAAGACAGAGATTGCCGAGTGCGACTTTTCCAAATGTAAAGTGGAAATGCAAGACTAGCAAGGAAGAGCCGAGATGCAATATGTGATTGCTGAGTCCATTCGTTGTGATTGCCTGCGTGATTACGTAGAGCTTCCTCCTCCAATAATCTCTGCGTGAAGCTGGGACACGAGAACGAAACTATGAAAATAAATAAAACTATACAGGAATACAAACAGGACACTAAACTACCTTTTGCAATCCACCCTTTCTAAAAATGGGAGGGTCGATGATAAAAGGCACCAAAAAAATTGACACTAAGTAGACCTATCCTAAGGGTATTGTTAATGTCAGCATTAAAATTAGTACAAGAACAGCAAGGAAAAACGGACCAATCATTTAAAAATGAGACTTCTAGCTTCATATGCCACAGGCCACCACTTAGCATGTCTCTTGTAAGGAGAAAGTGCTTGTTTGGACATTCCATTTTTCATATTTCAAAATGATTTTTGTGACTTTTAAAAAATGAAAGTTGTTTGACTAGCATAAGTGCACATTCTAAAAGTCTATTCACAGTAGCATAAAAAATCATATTCCAAAAAAACCAGCGAATGTTGCTTATGGCACTTTAAATGTGAGTTAAAATTTTTAACTCCCCTTTTTCCATGTTGCCCCTTATTAATATTTTTTTAAAATGAAAATAGAAATATTTATAAATATTTTTTCAACATATCATTTTATTATTATTTATGCTTTTTTATTAGTTAAAATATCAAATTTTATATCATTAAAAAAATTTTATTATTTATTTCTAACATTTAATAATTATATATATATATACATTTTTTAATTATAAATTATTCAAAATATAAAATTTTACTTTATTTACACATTCTTTTACCATATATGTCACTCACCATATCAAATTTTATATTATTTAGATATACTTTTAATAAATCAACTTTAACATAACAAAAATCACATATTATAAAATTTGTTCATTTTTAGTAACTATACATTTATAACTACTTTTCATTACATATTGTTTAAACAATTTTCAATTTATAAAATTAACTTTTAAAAAAAATGTGTCCAAGGATAAATCTCATTATAATAACTAACTTTTATTAAGTTATTTTTTGCTAAATGAACTTTTAATAAATTAAAAACTAGACGCACCCTAAACTGCTCGGCAGTTGAGATCCATTTCAACGATCCTAAAGCCTTTGTTCCAACAGTAAGCCAGTCCCATATTGAGGGCTAGTAGTACACAAGATACTTTGCATGCATTGCCCTCCTTTAACCTTTATGATTATGAAGTAACCTACCACCCAAGAATTATCTTTTTTTCCAAATGACTGCTTCACTGATATGATCTCCTTGTGAGGAGGAGTCTCCCATAATCGCTAGACACACCTAACCTGGAAGATGATTAGTATAGTAATTAATTAACTGACTAATTTCCTCTCAATAACACTAGAGCACTCAATCATCCTCCTGTCTTGCAAAGCTTTGTACAGACTAATTTCAGCATTCATCTGTTGGTCAAATTAACCTCACTATTGAAAAGATTGTTGCGTCTTGTCATCCAGATATCCCAACATATGTATGTAAAGATTGATTTTCCAAGGGAGTTGCTTTGTTTGCCCAGAACCATTTGAAACTATGTTGGCACTACTGAAGTTGTTCCACTGGGTTTGGGATACGACTTGTCTCCACCTGCTCTCACCCATCTTGCAATTTCTGAGAAGATGGGATACGACTTGATAGCTTTTAGGAACGATATTGACGACGACCCTACTTCCAGGTCTGGGTTCTAAATTTGCTGAAATAGATATTAAGGGTATTCTTGTCTTCTCAAAATATATCATTTAATGACTAAGAAGTCTAAATTTGGGAATTTGCTGAGACTTAAATGGGATAAAATCATCCCTCTGGAATTTAAATGTCATTCTCTCCAATTGTACTGGTTTGAGATTTAATATAGAATAAAATTATTATCGTGTCATTAAATAATTAATAAATTTAAAATATTACATTTTATAATATTATTCTTATAAATGCATTTATCATTTAATATTATAAAAATAATTTTATATAATATAGTAGATTTCAATCATTAAAGTTGAGACTCGGTAGTATGAAAATTAGGAGGAGAGTTAGAGAAGGGATCAGCTTCGTGGCTCTCAATGTGGCTCTAACCTTTTATTTAGATGAAAAGAAAAGTTGGGACAAAAAAAAAAAAACCGAGAGAGAAGGATAAGAGAAAACAAAATGAAAATAAAACTGAAAAAAAAAAATATCGTTTCTTGTATTTGGATGAATAAAAGAAAGCAAGGAAAAGAAAAGACGAACAAATATCATGATAACCATTATGCTTTTATATCAAAATATATTATGTATGTGATTATTTTTATAAAAATAAATTGAAAACAAAAATTATATTAAAATTAAAATTAACATCATCAAATTAATTTAACATTAAATTAGTTGTTAAAAATGTATTTTCGTTTCGTTATATTGTAAAATTATTATATTTTGAAATCAAATAATTTTATAAAAATGTTATTTTAATATTAAAAAATAGAAATGAAACGCATCAACCTCAAAGCCATACTATACAATAATTCTTCTCTAACAGCATCTGAATTGGTTTCGGTGGTGCTTATCATGTGATGATCATTCTGGATAGTCCAAATTTTTAATTTGAATAATACAAATTCATATATTTTATTTTATATAAATAAAAATTATAAATTTTAACAAATCTACTCTATCATCAATTTGGACAATATAAATTTAATTTGAATAATAAATTTGACTATCCAGATATTTTAAGTTGCAATTGTTTTAAATTTTTTTAAAGTTCCATTTTGAAGATTGTCTTTATCTTTTTTTTTAAATATTATATTTATAATAAAATAAAAATTTTAAAAAAAGTTTAATATTAAATCTAGACTATCTAAAATATATTTGGATGGTCAATTTGTAAAATTATTAAAAAAATATTAAATTGAATGATCAGATTAAATTTGTATTTTTGAGACTAATGATAAGATAGATTTATTATTTTTTTGTCCAAAATAAGACATATTTATTAAAATTTAAAAATTTTTATAATAAATATAAAAATAAAATTTTAAAATCTAAACAGCCCAAATGCTGATCACATAATGAGTACCGAAACTGGGCTCTACAACATATGAATCCCTCTTTCTCTTTTCAAAGAGTCAATTAATATTAAATAAAAAATAAAGGAAACAAGCTACAAGAAAAATACTTGACTTTGACACCAAGGCAAAGTATTATTGTGCAAAGATGTGGTTGTTAAATGTTAATATATGAATTAACAAAAAGGAAAGACAACAGTTGCTAATGTCATTGTCGAAGAAGGAAGCTCTATCCAGTTCAAAGTTAAAGAGCATTGGCATATGAATCTCAACATGACTAATCTCTCTTCTCGCTTTTTTTCACTCACAGCAACCTTGAAGGAAAGTGCTCGACGATTGTGGAGAACATCTGATGGAACAATGCTCTGATGTAATGATTGTGGGCAGAGTCTGATGAGTCATATGCCGGAAGGGAGAGAGGAGAGTAGAGGGTTCTTACTTCTTACATCCTATTTTTTCCCTCCCTTTTTTTCTCATTTTTCTTTCATCATCCAAGCTAAAAAATGTTAATTTATTTTTTCTTCTCGTGTCTTCCTCATGTTTTCTTTCATCTCATATTTTTCTCCATTCAAACATAACAAAAAGTGAGAGAACGGAAAAGAAGTGGGAGGAAGATGAAAAACAGGCAAAGAGGATGAATTCAATTAAAGTGAAGGAATCAATAATCATGTTGGTCAAAAAAAAAAAGAATCAATAATCATGGCATCTTTGACGCCGTACAGGCACAGCCTAAAAATTATAAGCTTGCCGTACACACCCGAATCCCTCTGCTCTTAATACTAGTTTTTTTTTTTTTTGGAATAATAGAATAAATTTTTTCATTTACATATTTTTATGTCATCTATGCCATTTCAGTCTTGAACATGAAGTTGGGGCAATTGTTCTGTTTTATGCTGTATCTCACTAATGAGTTGGAGGAAAACAGGAATTCCCTTGGTTAAGTTTTCACAAATTACTATGAATTTAGTAGAATTACATAAAAAATTAAAAAATATTTTTAATTCTAAAAAATTGCATTTTTTTAAAATGTTACAGATTATGTTTGAATTACATTTTTTTTCCTTGCCAATGGGTTAAGTAATTTGATTTCATTTCACCAAAAATATTGCCCTCGATAATGAAGATATAGTTATAATTTTTCTTTCTGCCACCTTACCGGGAGGAAGAATCAAAAGGGAAGAGAAATTTAAATTTGTTTATTACCCCTTTTTTTGCCGCGATATATTTGAAGATCTAATCCATAAAAAGTTCCATGTCCATTTATATTCAGCAAAATTTTGCAGCCAAGCTTCCTGGGGAAGCTAAGATTGATTGGTTTGAAATACATCATAATCCCCGGAGAAATTACGTAAAACCCACCCTTAGGAATTTCTTTCCGGCACAGAATCGGAAAGTACTGCAGCATGTTTTGCTTGCCAGAGAACCGACGGCATTTTTGTTTTCAAAATGATGCAGTAAGATGTAATGTGGGTGTCTATATGCGGGTCTATGAAATTTATGAATAATAATTATTAATAACTTCAATTTTACTGAACGCTCACTTAATTCTTAGCGTATCACGATGAGTCCATCTTACCGTAGACGCTTGATCGAGCAAAGATAACTGGTGACAACTGGAAATTTCTTTCAAGAGAAATAATAAGCCTTTTTCGCCACTGTTAACGAGAAGGGGACGAGACTGATAGACTATGCATTAGATGTTCGATCTAGCATCGAAAACAAGTCTTAACCATAAAAAACAAGGCACTGGCATAACCCGCCGACTCAGACACTGATAACGATGTTTTTACAACGATTAAAAAGGAATGCAAAATATGCCAGAAAAACTAAGATAACACGAGACAAGACAACACCCAACGGGCTAAGAGCCAGCGCCATAGAACACATCTCAACCCTAATAGTAGTTGATACGATTGTTGGAGGAGGATTTTGCAGGAGTAGGATAAACAGTCTCCTTGACATTCACCTGAGTCTGGTACTCGGTGGTGATTCCTTGCACCTTATCAGTAACTCTGACGGTTGAAGTAGCCCTTGCCTCTTGCTTGTATCCAACGTCACCAGCTCTGGTCACGTAATCCCCAGATTTGTAAGTCTCAGTGTAGCGATTAGAGACCTTGCAGTTGTTATCGTTGTAAGCTGTTCGTGACATGCTAGTGTGACTGTTCGCAGATCCATCGTTGGGAACAAGCGCAGCATATCCGGTGTACGCAACCTTACCATTCTTCGCCATGGTTCCTTTGCTGCTGTGGATATAGCAAATCATGTCAACTTACAGAAAGATACTGGTTCTATAACTCGTGCAAGGACACTAATGAAAAGATAGGAGAGGATATGAAAGCAGCTGGCACTCATTAACTTAACATTTTACACGCCTCTTCGCATCAGAATTTATCAGACGATACACAACATTAGCATTTCAACCAGAACTTAAATTTCCTACAAAACTCGGCAGAAGAATCCCAAGAGAAATGATCATAATACCAATGAAAACAGTTTTTGAAACGGCTTATATCTAGTAGATACCATGAATACAACGAGTAACTATCTTCATGCGTAAAAACCACGGCTAACCAAGAGGAGAAATAGTTAATACGAGATAGAGACAAGAGAAGAAGAAAAGAAAGGGTGAGGAACAAGAAACCTGATATCGCACAGAAGAGGAAATCAGAGAAGACGCAGTGAAGTGAATCGTAAGGCAAGGTAGAAGAAACGAGGTTATATTGGCCAGTTCGGAAGGGCAATGGGCGGGATTTTTCCCGCTCGTAGTATCAGCCCGTAACCGTTAGAATCTGCCCGTTGACCGTATTCGGTGCCCCTATGGGCTATGGCCACGGCACAATCAGATGTCAATCAGGGATGCTCGGACTGCAAACCGTATCGTGATCGTGCCTTTCATGCACGAATTACGGTTATATCGGCGTACTAAATTCAATTAAAAAAAAAATCTTTTGACAAAAAAGAAAAAGAAAAATTGGTAAATAAAAAGGATGAGATTAGAAAGCAAATTAGTCTTAGGGACCAATCTTCTTGAAAGACCAAAGTAATTATTTTATTCAGAAAAGGATGGAGAGAATGGATCAAAATGCCCTGAGAGAAAACAATACAAATCGAAGAGGATTTCTGGCCCTCCTGCTTCTCTAAGTTGTCACCTTCCTCATTTGCCATTTCACTTTCATTGTCATTGATCACTCTCAAACTCGCCTTCATTGCTGTTCACGCCATTGCACGTAATCTCTCCTGAACTCTCTGCAAAGCAACATAATATTGTTGAGATTTACTATCATAGTTCTCTAGGAATTTGAGATGGAAGAGGAGAAGGAAGTTATAGAACAAGCAAAAGCCGAAGAGGCAGCCTTGCCTCCACCCACTATTGTCGGCGGTAGATGTTGGGGTCGTTGGGGCCTTTCTTTTTTTGTTCTCTCAAATCTTCAAAAGGCCATTGCCGTCGCTGCCGAGGAAATCTTTTGCAATGTATGTTTGAAATGCTTTTTATTTGCTCTCTAATAAAACATTTCATTATCTGTATTTTGATTTCTATTTTCTTGTCATTTTTTAACTCAATTAGAAATTTAGTATTCTTTCCAATGCCATTTTATCATGCTATTTTGCTTCTTTATTTATGATTTTTTCCCTTTTGCAAGATAGGCTACTATAGTTGCCAAGACGGCATCCAAAACCATTGCTAAACACTTCTAAAGATTCAGAATCTTCTAAAGAGATGAAGGGGAAAATGTAGCTTTAACTGGTAGGAAAAGTGAAGATGAGAATGACAAACTACAAAAATCTACTCTGGAAAAATTGGAGAAAGCTAGCAATGAGTTAATACTTAATCGAGTAAGGCATGAAAAAACCTTTTTGTTTTTCCCCCAATGATGTTGGTAGTAGATCTTTAATGGATTCCATATAAGAGCTCATAAGTTTCTTTGTTTACAAATGATTGGCCATCGTTAATGTTGCCTTTTCTTTCATCTTTAAGGTCTATGGTTTGAAATTGAATTGGTGAATATGTCATCTATAGTTTGCAATCCCTTCTTGAATTTCATATTCATATATTTGCTGCCAAGTTAGTTACCTACTTGCCTGTGAAATTATTACTTGATAAAAGCCTTGAACCTATTTTCTTGTAAATAACTAACTTTCACTCTTCTACTTGTGACTTATTCTATTTTAGTTTAGGCCTTGGAAATCATACTTGATTTGCTGACATTTGTGTTGTTATTGGGTTATGCTAATGCTTTGTATTCCTAGTTTAATGAATAACTAAATGGCATGTTTGCTGACATTTCGAGAAATATGCATTTCTCAATGTAGAAAATTTTAGATAACTCTCCATGATGTTGCTTCTCTAGGCTGTACTTGTAAGTTGATGTTTATGGTTATGTAAATTTTTGTTAATTTCCATGGCTTATTCTATTGATTTTGATTCTACCACTGTCAGTTAAATAACAAATGTATCAATTAAAGACAGTTCCTAATTTAAGTCTAACTAATAATAATTTGTTAGTTTATGGCCAGCATTTTGATTGTGGTGGTAGTGTAATAGATCCTCACATTTAATGCTAGTTTCTCTTTTTTGTTGATGCTGTGACACAGCTTGGAGGGCCAAATAGTGAGTCTTCTTTTTCTATTACCGTTTAACAGGGACTGGTTTCTTCTTCTTGTTCTCTAAACCAAATTTATGGCATTGTTTTTATTTGGTAAAGTATAATAAATATTAGGTTGCTCAGTGGCTATCAAAACCAATTTGCTTCACTGTGTTAATTATTTTTGTTACCTTAGATTTAGTTGAAAGCTATCAAGCACAATAATTGTAAAAAAGCATGGCATTTATGATTCAATCTAAAATTTAATAAAAATATTTCATGCCATTGATTTTTGCTTCATTGATTTATGGGTGTAAGGCTTCTAGTTTAAGGTGCACTTGTTATGGCTTGGGGTGCGAGGGGTATGATTTAGGTGCAAAAGGTATGGCTTAAGTGTAAAGCTTTTGGCTTAGGTACAAAGCTTCTGATTTAGCATGCAAAGCTTTTAGTTTAGTCATTTTCATGTAATTCACAGTTATTTTTATGTAATTCAGGGGTAATAATAAGGACGTGCTCTCTATGTATTTGATTTACATGTAATTCATTAGAGATTACATGTATATCATTTCTTAGTCATGCTCATGAGTTTCTTCACATATTGATTTATATGTAATCCATAATTGTTTTCATGTAATTTTGAAGGATTGACAGGGGGTTTTCTCTGTGTATTTGATTTACATGTAATCCATTGGAAATTACATATAAATTATTCCTCAGCCATACTCACAAATTTTTTTTTCATACTGATTTACATGTAATTCATAGTCATTTTCATGTAATTTTGGGAGATTTAAAGGGAGATTACATGTAATTGTCTAAGCCAAAAGTCTTGCATCCTAAGCCAGAAGTACTTACACCTATGCTAAAACCCTTACACTCAAGCTAGAAGCTTTGCATCCAAACCAAAAATCTTGCACCTTTTGATTGTTGAATTTACTTATAATTTTTGATGTTTACATGTAATTAAAGGGTTTTGAATTTTTTTGGCTATATTTTTCGACGACCATTCACCTAAATGCAGAAGCTCTAGCTAATGCGCTGTCAACTATTGGAGTTTTGGCCAGAGTTTGCTGAACCTCTGGTGATCGGAGCTCCGGCGACCAAATTGTGTGCCTTTTTTATTTTTTTAGTTAACATGAAGGGGAATTTTAGTCATTTGATCAACTTGTTTTATAAATAAAATAATAGGCTTGGCCCTTCATTGTATTTTGGTCGTTAGGAACCATTTTGGTTTCAATCTAATCCTTTTCACCAATTTTCCCAAAAGAAAATTGAAGTATTGGGAATATTATTCTTAAACATTTCAGAGTGATAATTGTAAGTGTTATTTTTTTCCCAAAAAATGTCTCCCTTAAAATATTGGAAACAACAATTGCACATCAAGTATATCTCTCTCAACTAAATTAGGATTTGTACTTACAATTATTTATTTATATTCCTTCCGTTCAAAAATATAAAGCATTTTTAATTAAATCTTACCCTCAATAGAGTAGTTTCTTACTTTCAAATTAACTATATCTTTTTATATTTATCTCTATTAAATATCCTACAATAAATATAAAGTTATTATTAATAGGGTCATTTTTGAAAAAAGGATAATGATTAATCTTAAAAAATTAAAAATGCCTTATATTTTTTAACATCCAGCTCCTTAAAAAATATCTTACATTTTTTAACGGAAGGAATAAGTGTTATCTTTATGGGTCATTGTAGATACAAAACTATTGCACATCAAAACTTACCCTTCATGTTCTTTTTGTTTTCGTAGTATCTTGGGATGAGCAAAATCGAATAAAACAAAAAATGAAACCGAATCAAATTGAATTTGGTTTATTTGATTCCATCCATCTACTTGATTATATCATTTCATTTGATTTTTTTTTATAAATATGGTTGATAGGTTTATTTTGGTATGCAAATTTCAAAATCAAATGAATTGAATTAATCGAATTCTTTACAGTGTTTTTTTTTCTTATGTATATATGGTTTATTAGTTTATACTATATATATTTTATTTTATTTTTTATATTTTCAAAATAAATAACTTATATTTTGTTTCCTCTTCCATTTGGTAATGGTTTGTGGTTATTTTTCTATTTATGTCTACATAACTGGTAATATTACACGCGCGCATATGCATGATACAATAGATGTATATATATATATATATATATATATATATAACATAGTTTAAATTAGAGGTGTTTAGGATTGTATTCGTTCCGGTTGGCTAGTATCTATCTTGGTCATGTCAAAATAAGCTTGTCCTTGATTGAGATAGGATGGGACCAAAAAAGTCAGGACAAGATGGCACTTGGAATACCATTCAAGATATCCCGTCCCAATATTATATATATATATATATATATATGTAAACACTCTTTCTATTAAAAAATATAAAATATTTTTTAAGAAATTGAATGTTAAAAAATATAAAATATTTTTAATTTTTTAAAGTGTAATTATTATTTTTTAAGTACTTCTATTAAATAAATCACTTTATGTTTATTTTAAGGTGAAACACCCTATTAAATAAGGATAAATATAACAAGATATAGTTAATTTAAATGTAAGATATATTTTTAACGAAAGGAGTATATTCCTTTTATTATATGTTTGTGTGTATATATATTGAGGAAAAATTAGTGAAAAAGACCTTATTGGAAGGGAAATTGGTCCCAAGGACCAAGTACAATTCAAAGACTAAAGCTAATATTTTATTCATTAAATGATATGAGTAAATGACTAAAATACTTCTCTATTCAAACCAACGAAATTAAAAAAAAAAACGAAGGCTGCTTGTGCGACATATGCGCCTTAGGTTAGAAGCTTTACACTCAAGCCAGAAGGCATTGCACTCCAAGCAAAAGCTTTACACCTGAGATAACTAAAATTACTAATTTTTATTATCATGAGTATAAGGCTTCTGATTTGAGTACAAGACTTTTGGCTTAGAGTGCATGTGTTGAATACGTAGCCTTTGTTTTTTTTTTATTTTCAATTTTGTTGGTTTAAATGAATGGATATTTCGATCATTTGTTCATATTATTTAATGAATAAAATATTACCCTTGGTCCTTGAATTGCATTTGGTCTTTGAGATTAATTTTCCTTCCAACAAGGTCTTTCTCACCAATTTTCCCATATATTAATTACTATGTTGTTTTTATTGTTTATTCATTTATATTTTTTGTTTATTTTTACTTTATTTAATTTTGCACTACTTTGTAATACTTAGTGTGGCCAAGTAAATGAAATATATTTTTTTATAATTATTGATATGGATTTAAAGAATTAAAAATACAAACCCATATTGTTGCCATTCTAGTAATCTAGTAAGTTTATTTTTAAGTCTATACCTGATTGTTGTTGCTTATTTTAATATAATTTTATAATAGGTTCTAATCAAATAGCTTGCAGGTGAATATGAGCTCTTGTCCTCATATCTATTTGTTTGTGTGTGGAAACTCAATTGTTTAATCATATATATAAAAATATGATTATTTACACATATCAGTTAAACATTACTAGTCATTTGAAGATACAAGTAAGAGTGGTTACTAGAACGTCTTTATCTCATCTCAATCATATCTACACTCTTACTAGCACAAGACAATTTTGAAGATGGATGAGACAGGGGAAGGGTGTGTCTCAGTTCCATCTTCTCTTATCTCATGAACATTTCTAGTCCCACATAGCTCATTGCAAAACTTCATAACTGAATTAATTAACCAAACTGAACCATCAAAATTTAGTTCGATCAATTTTGGTCCAAAGAATCAACACTGTTTGATTGATTAGTTTTGGGGTCTGCATCCTCTTATTGCTTTTCGCAACTGCTTCTCGAAATCTTTAAATCTCGTCCAGATAAATAATCAGTCAGCCCATGATGCATCATATCACGAGGATTCAAAAAAGGAAAATGATATTAAAGTAAAAAAAAATTATATCTATGATAGAAATTTCTGGAAAAAGAGTTACAAGAATTGATTTATACAGTTACATTTAGAATTTAAATATTATATTTATAATTAATACATTTGAATTTGTAATTATTATTTAAATAATTGCAATTAATTTTTCATAGAAAAATTTACTAGAAATTTACCTGTTATTAATTCCTTCTTCGAGAACTTAACTGTCATTTCCCTTAGTCTAAGAAGAAAGAATTAATTAATGACAATTGGGTATTGGTAATTTTTTCCCCAAAAAAATAAGTTACAAGTATTTATTCAAATAATTGCAAATTGAGATTTTTTAGTTAAATAATGAGATGGAAGGCAAAATAAACTAAAGTTGGTGAGTAGTGTGGACTCTCACCATTTAAGTAAGTGATTGAGATTTTAAATTACAATCCTTATATATATAGTAACTTAGTTAGAAGAGGTAAATAATTTGTCTTCTGTGCCTCGGAGAAAAAAATATCTGTCATGAGCGAAATTTACCACCCCTTGTGCTATCAAAAATGAAAAAAAGATACCTAACTAAAAAGAAAAAGAAAACGAAAAAGAAAAAAAAGATAGATATTTCCATTAATGAAATAAATGTCACCCCCGTCTCTGTAAACAGTGTCATCACCTTTCACATTCCATTTCCTCTTCCCATTTCAGCTGAAGTTAATTCGAGCAATTTAATTTAGATTTTAACCAGAAAATGAGCTCTAATCTTACGAGATTTACACCAGCAAAAGGAAAATTTATCACCTCCTCGGCTCCTCCCCTCCATCTCCTATTTCAATTAAATTATTACTACTCGCGAGGATGAGATATCCTCAATCAACAGCTTCACGTCGTGACCAATTCAATCAAAGTACTAAAATTCAGTGTAGAGCTGCCACAAGGTTCAACAGCTTTCATGGCGGATTGTTTGAGAGACCCAATGTTACTGCGCATTGTCTTCCCCTTTTCACCTGACAAGCTTGATTCCAAAACTCTGATGATCTCATCCTTAGTAATAACCCCATTCTCAACAGCCATGGCTACCCCCCATTCCCTCTCCAGCATCAAAGTGTTCAACCTCTGATCTCCGAAGAACGGCCTGCAAATCATGGGCACACCACCTGCGATGCTCTCCAAGATCGAATTCCACCCACAATGTGTCATAAAAACACCAGTCGAGGAATGTTTAAGGATGTCCACTTGAGGAGCCCAAGGAACAACGATCCCTTGTTTCTCTGTCCTTTCCAAGAATCCTTCTGGTAATTGCTTCTCAGGGTTGCCTCTAAATGACCATATAAATGGGAATCTGCCTTCTTCCAAGGCTTGTGCTAAAGCAGATAGTTCATGTGGGGGAGGTAAGATGACACTTCCAAAGCCAATGTACAGTACTGATGCAGTTTTGTGCATGTCAAGCCATTGAAGGCAGCCATGTTTGTCTGGGATCGCAGGTTGTAGGGTGGTTAAAGCTAAGGGTCCTATGTGGAGTAACATTCTGAACTTTGATTCGAGGTCGTTCACAATGGGAGGGAGGATTGTGTCGTAGGAATTTATAGCTACTGCGGTTGCTTTTGGTAGCATTTGTCCTGCTTTGTGGATCATCAATGCAAAAGGTTCCTCTATTTCTCTCACAATTCCTTCGGGTAAGTCCCTGACCTTCACTGAAGAAAAGCAAGGAAGGAAACTTAGGATTTGGTCTGCGCAGGCTGCACATCGGAGGGTAAAGAAATGAAAGGGTCAAATGATGAAGAAAATACTCAAGCAATATATGAACACAAGGCCCAGGATAAATCAAATATGAGTGTTGTTTACTACACAATTCAAGAAAGAAATAAAATGAGAAGAAGGGTATATTAAGGCTGCCCTTGGTATGATAGAGGGAAACTGAAAGGTAAAAGGGTGAAAAGGAAGAGTAACAATCACCTTTCTCCAATTTGATATATGAAGGAGAAGACAGAAGGGAAAATGTATAAGACACTTGAATCATTAATATTATACCTCTAAATATTATCCTATAAAGTAAAAAATGAAGACCTTCATTTGTTATATATAGAATAGTTTCAGAACTTATGAGTACCTTTGGATTAAAATTTGGTGAACTTTCTCTTTTAATTTTAATTTTAATTAAAATACTTTTCATAAAAATGGAATTGGGAAAGCCATTGTTGTAATATATTTTTATTAAAAAGTATCAAACAACTCTCCAAATCCCAGGATAAGTTGGAACCAAGGTGCTGAAAAATCAGAGGTTAATAGTTAAAGATAACCAAAATAACATAACCAAGAAGGCATTTTGTGTCTAGAATCTTCTCTCTTCAAGAGGACCAATGGCCACAAAATCCCTCCGGGGAACTGTCGTAGAATAACTGATAGAATTGTAAAAGATCGGTAGGAATCAAATTGAGATCCCGAAATATTTAGATCTTACATGAATTTGTAAGTGCTAAAGTTATTTAACAACGTGATAGTATATGTAATATTTAGATTTATACTGAGATTTTGACGACTTTGATCAGAATTGTTGTCGTCGCGGTCACATGTAATTGAATGAAATTTCTCTGGCTAAAGAAAACAAGATGAATGATGGATGAAACTTGAAAGAAATGAGAAAATCTGGAGATGAGTTCGAAAATTACGCTTACCATCATCATCACAAGGAAATTTCTGGCGAAGAAGATCGGTGACGACATGAGTTAACAGGGCATGAGGGCCAGCCATCCAAACAGGAATCCACTTGGCACGCATTTGCTCTGCCATTTCTGCGCCAAACCAGAGAAACGCGTCCGTGACAATGCACGTGATCTTCTTCCCTTCCTCCGCCACGGCCTGTTCCATAGCTTGCTGGTAGTTCTTCTGCATTTCCCTGAGGAACAGATGAACCCGCTCCAGGGGATGTCCGGAAGGGACATAATCCGCCGGGACGCCGTCGTTCACGTTATAAGGCTTAATGTTGGGAAATTCAAGGAAAATGGAGGCATGGGCATCGGCAATATTGGTAGCGGTGCAGAAGAATGAGAATGTGACTTTGGGTGAATCTGCTGCGATTCTCTGGACAATGTTCAACAGAGGAACTGAATGAGTGCCGAAGGGGAACGCCAAAATGGCCACATGCAGGGTTTCCGAGGCGGCTTTCATGGCGGTGAAGCTCCAGAAGTTTGTGTTTTCTTTGAATGAAAAGCAAATAAGAATTTTTGAGGACGAAAATGGGAATATTTGAGCTTTTAACGGAGAAAACCGAAAATAGGAATTGCCTGAGACTGAAGCAGCTGGTTCCTGGTGGAGATCGTATAATTTGAGGACGAGCATGGATGAGATGAGGCGTGGGCGCGTGGCTATCGGGCTATGTGTTGCAGAGAAGTAGGTTTTCTGGTACAAAACTTAATTAAAAAAAAAAAGCCGGCCACCCAGATCAGTAACTTATATGAAGAAATGGGCTTATTCTCTGAATCTAGCCCACCAAAATCAATAACTAACGAGGTACCTCGTTAGGCAAAGCTCGTTATCCGACGCTATCAACGAGGGCGACAAATCCAAAGCCAATCTCACTCTTTAGTCTTTGTATTATTTTCTAAAATATAATAATTAATATTTATTTTCAAAATTATTTCTCTGTAATTCATTGAGAAACGTTTTATTTATAAACTCATTTTATTATAATCATTAATATCCGTGAAAAGTAATTAGAAAGTCACTTATTTTTTTATAATCTTAAAAATATTAATGATCATTTCTTAAAAATCATGAAGTTATTTAATTTTATCATGTACTTCCTAGATTCTATTAAAAAACACATATCATCTCACTATAATTAAGAAGAGATAATTAAATTATTAAATTTGTATGAAAATATATTAACTTTTAATTTTATTTTTATTTAAATAAAAAATTAAATTTACATGACATTTTTTATAATTAATGAATTTAAATAAAAATAATACTCTCTCCATTCAAAAATATAAAGCATTTTTTTAGAAAAATAAAGACTTATATTATTTATATTCCGTCTCATTATTGAAGTTCCAAAATCCATGACACACTGTTGAAGAATGGCTTCCATATTTGTAGAATTATACTCCCTAAAATATAAAATATTTTTAACTTCTTAATAAGGATTGATAAGAAAAAAAAAGTAAAAAGTGGTATACCTATCATTAAAATAGTTAAAAAAAATTATATCAAGATTACCTTTCAATTAAAATCAATCTATTATACTAACATTTAATTTCTTTCCATCATTGTATATAATCTCTTCTAAAATATATTTATTAATAAATACATTAGTGAAAAAAAATTATACTATTAACTTTTTCAATTTGTCCCTGTATTTTAGATTAACAGTAATGGACATGAAATGACCACTATATATATATATATATATATATTAAACCAAAGAGAAAATGTCCATTAATTTGAAAGTCCAGAAAAATGTGGCGTATGTTAGTTGTTACCCTCCCCAATTCTCCAGCCGGCACTTTTCATGAATTTTCCCTGAAATTTACTATCCTGTGAATAACTGAATATGAGTCGTCAATATTTCCTGAGGCACTTGAAATTTGTCTTGAAAGATGATATGGATTTTCAACCCACTTTTAAGATTGACTTTATGAGAGTGACAAACAAGTACTAATTGCCATTATAGTGACATTATAGTGACAATGTTTATATCTTTACCCAGTCCAAATATAAACATTTTTTGTAATTAATTTTGATTCAAAATATAAATAATTCATTATTTGTAATTTTTTTCATTTATCATAAACTAAAACTAATAATTTATATTTATTACCTAGATTATTGTGTTTATGAATTTATGGTATTCTTCTCAGTTATCATAAACTAGAACTAATAATTTTTTTAAAAAATAGTAATATATATTTATAAGAGAATAAAAACTTAATTGGTATGTAAATTATCATTAAAAGACTTTTTTTTTAATTAAGAAGGGGCCAAAGCCCAAACAAAACAATTTTTTTAAAAAAAAAATGGTCCTCTCGGGCAAGGCTTGCCCCCTTTACGGGGAGCGCAGGCGACTAATCAGCCACTCAGGATTTTTTAAAAAAAAAATTATTCTTTTTTTTTGTTGTAATTATTTTTTTATTAAAGGTAATTGAATTTGAGACACTGTTGTATTTTTTTAATAAAAATTCATACATTAATTCATCAAATTGTGAATAATCCCTTCACCACATTGTACATATTTTCAGTGACTCATGGGCGGCATTGGCGCCGCAATGGGGAAAGTGGTCGGTGACATTAATGGCGCCACCGCCTAAAACAATGATGGGAGGAAAGATGAAGGCACGTTGTTCTCATCGGTCATCATGACAAATACTTCCTCTGTCTGAATTATAAAATATTTTTAAAAAAGAGTTAACATTTTAAAATATAAACTACTTTAATAAAATAAAATTTTATTAATGATATTTTTTAATATTATTTTTTTTAGATATTCTCTCTCTTCAATATTTTTTATTAATGAAGTATTAAATAAAGAGTATTTTTAAAAATTTATATTTTTATCTTGAAAAAGTAATGTTATAAAGTATATTTAATGAGTTCTACTAATATAAAAAATTTTATTTTATTTTTTTATTTTAGTGAAAGTATAATAAGGGTATCTTTTGAAATTAATAAAATTGAATTTTTTAAATAAAAAGGAAAAATCACGACGAGTTATTCAGTAATTATGGATGATTATTGATCATTGGTTATTAATATTATTTTTTACTTAAATCCTCTCAATTTAATATATATGAAATTATGAATTTCTTTAGAAAAAATATATTTGCAGACTCTTATAATTTACATTTATTTTTAATCAAGTCCCTCTAGATTTATTTATCAAAATTGGGCTTTTAGCCTTTTACACTTTCACATGTTAAGTGTGATGGCCCTTCTAGTCTTGAAGCTCACTAACACCGTTGATGTTAATGGAGCAAGATAAGATGTGAAGCGACTGATGACTCTGCACGTGCATAAATAAATAAGTAATACACATCAAATGTGATGTGGCTCTCTCTCCGGTTTGGAGTTAGGAAAACAACTCTAAATTTCCAATCCTTCAAGCTTGAAGTTGAGTTAGGGCAGACAATAGGTGGTGATAGAGTCAATAATTTAAATAAATTTAATTTATTTGAGCCGAGCTCAATTTAGGATGAGTTTAAAATATCATACTTTACATAAAAAGTTTATATAGTCAAATATAATTTTAATATCTTTGAGTTTCGGGTTTATTTGAATTGGCTCTAATCAAAACTTTTTAAAAATATCTTTTTTTATTTTTTTAAACTAATTTTAATTTAAGTAACTCTATTAAGTATAAAATATTATTTTAACTTTAAAATAATAAAATAAAAATTAATAATTTATTAACTTCATACTTAAGTAACTTTATTACTGTTTTGTTATATTACGTATAATTTATTTATAAATTTTTCTTTCACTAGAAAATTAATATCTTAGTTTTTTAAATATTACTTTTATCATGATCATATATAAACATTTTATATATTTTCATTAAATTATATTATTTTAATTATGATTAAATTGACTAATTCAATCATGGTTATGCCACTAATTTAAAATTATTATCCTAATTAGTTTATAGTCTTCAATAAATTTTTGGTAAACTGTACATTTTATTTTTAAAAATATGTAAAAAAACAGTTATCATTATATTATATAAAATAAAATTATATAATTATGAGTAAAATTATTTTTTAAAATTATTTTTTTTAACTTTTTATATTATTTAACCTGATATGTAAGAGCTATTTACTCTAATTTATTTTTAATTTTTAATTAAGTCTGACATGGCTAATAAATAAATAATTATTCAATAATATTATTTTATTTATTATGTTTATCTAGTGATAAAGTTGATAATTTGCACATGCCTAAATTTTATTTTTAAAATTATTTTTAATTTAATTTGTTACTTTAAAATTAATTATCTTATTTTATAAAAAATATAAAATATATTTTTTTGGATACTCAAGTCTCAAATGATGTATAGGATTCAAAATTTTTTTTAAAAAAATAAGTGGGTCATAAAATATAAAAATAAATATTAAAATATATCTTACACATTATTTTAAGATATTTTATTGATTAAAAATATATAAATATAAATATTTTTTATTTTTTTTAAAAAATAACTATAGTAATGCATTCAAATATATAGTATTTTAATATAAAATGATATAAAAATTAAAAAATTAATTAATATTTATTATATTTTATTTTAAAAAAATGTTTTTTTATTTGGGCCAAGTTAAAATCTGATCAAGCTTGGCTCTAATTTTTTAAACTTATTCAAGCTGGATATTGAAAAGAAAATATTTTTTTTAAACTTGATTTTAAATTTTTTGAATATGTTTCGATTGTTCCATCGATTTTGACTCAAATTATTAACTCGTGATGGCTAGGAAGACAGCAACTCAGCGCACAGAGGGGTCTTCGGCAAACGTCGTGTCTTCTGATTCCAAGGACTTCTTCGATGCAGGAGAGTTCCATGAATTCTGGTCTCAAAGATGAGGTAATGATTTGCACGTGTTTTCCTTCTCTGAACTAAAATCGGCAACTCCTGGGTTCAGCATAGCACTTTTGATCGGAGAGGGAGGGTTTAGCTGTGGAGGAATTGAAATTGAAGAAAACTGGGATAAGAATATAAGATATGCTTGAAATGAACCCATTCACAGTGGTTAATGGAAAGCCTTACCCGTAGGATATGCTTGAAACATTATGAAACTCTTGAGTTGATGAAATTCTGAAATTGGATCTGTTCTTTCCTCTACCCATTGGATCTGTTCTCCTCTTCCTAGTTCAATGAAACAATGACCTCTACCCTAGACGACGAGCAAGCAATAGGCCAAAACTTTTTGAATTATCCAGCTAGGCAAAGATCATCTACGTGGCAGAATAAATCCCCACATTGATGATTAAGCACTATGTTTTGTCTCAGTTAGCCGCACCAGATTTTTTTTTTTTAACAGTTAAGGGTTAATGGCCAATAATGTGTGAAAATGTAATGGTTCAATTCCAACTAATAAAACTAGAGAAGCTAAGTAAAAATTAATGCAAACTATAAAGACTTGTTGATATGTTTTCCCATTATTTTATTATTTTTATAAAACATAAAATATTTGTTCTCTTCCCTAAAAAAACAAAATTCATGAAATTTACAAATTCTCAACCAAAAAAAAAAAACCATTCTCTCTCTCTCGCCTTTTGTTTTCTTTCTATTATTCACACTTTTACTTGGTTTTTTATTGATTACTCTCAAATACCCTTTTATTGAAAGATATTAGAGACAATTATATTAAAAATATGATCAAGTATTAAATGTAAGTTGCTTTTACTATGCTTTTACATCCAAACAAATTAAGGAGATTGCACGAGTTAGCCTGATGTTCTTTGTTTGGTGAAACGAAGAAACTATTTCCATATGATTCTATTGATTAATCTGAATTTAAGTATGAAAAAATGATAATAAAATCTTTTTGAATTATATAAATGATAATCTAACCTTTCAAAATACCATAATTCCTCTAAGGTCCTTAGAAAATTTTATGTCAATAAATTTTAAAATGAAAAGGTTATTTTATCCTTATTAAAAATAATAAGTTTCAATTACAACTTTTATTTTATAAATAATAAATTTTATTCTATAAATTGCAAGAGTTAAATAAGAAATCACAACTTATCATGTATAATTTTTGTTATTAAAAAAAAAGACCTAATTATAAATTTTGTTCAAAGAATAATAACTTTTGTTTAATGAATTGTAAAAACTGAATAAGAAATTATAACTTATCAATTATAATTTTTGTTATTGAAAAATAAATTTGTAAAATAACAAATTTCAATTACAATTTTTGTGTAAGAATCAATAACTTTGATTTAAAGAATCGCAAAAATTAAACAAGAAATCACAATTTGTCAATAAGGGTAAAATAATTTTTTTACTTTAAAATTTATTGACACGAAAGTCTCTAAAAATTTCAGTAAAATTATGCAATTTTAAAGGATCATAGTATCATTTATATAATTTAAGGAGATTTTATTATCATTTTTTCTTAAATATGATTCTTCAACCTCAAGTAAGATATTTCTCCCTAGCTAATTTTTAATAGATTCAAACCATTCAAATTTGATTTTTTTTTCCTCCAAAATTTGACTGAAATTATTAAGAATCATATCCATGTATTTTATTTTCAATTACTTTTAGGTAGAAATTCAATCATTTTTTACTTTGTAGTTAAGTGAATCCTTGTATTTTTTACATTTTGCTACTTTAGGGGCGAAAAAGCTTAGGTTCAAGCTTATGATAAAAGGTGAAACTACTTTTCAATCCAAGTTAGCAGAAATAATGGGTGATGAGCTCTCATCTTGGCTGGAAGTCAACTCCAACTTTTGCACGTAAAATAAATTTAATTAAAAAGTATTTACTCTTATTTATACAATAAACTATACAGATATAAATTTTTTAAGGTTTGTAAATTTTTGTGAAGTTTATTTTTTTAAAAAAAGAAAATGATATTTTATATTTTATGAAGAATAATAAAATGAAAAAAATATAAAAATATGTTGTGATGATGAGTATGGTAGTAAGATTCAACCTCACATTTAGAGCTAGAAACTCTAGCGAGATAAGCTTATTTGAATTAAACTTAAAGTATCTTATCATCTTAAAAAAGTCTACATAACCAAGTACAACCTAACTTTTTTTGATCAGGTTTGGACTGGTCTATTGGACTTAGTCAAAATTGCTTACTCTACTTATACAAAGAGTTGAAAATTTTAAAAATTGAGCTTAAAATATCATATCTTTTTTAAAAAAATGTATATAATCAAGTTCAACCTCTAATTTATCAAACTTAACTTGAATTATCAACTTTACTTACACCTTATCGGGTACATCTGTTTGAATATATAAATGTACTAATAGTTCTCAGTAGAAAGTTTAATTCAAGGTACGTAAAATCGGACCGGTCATTGAACCGGTTATGGCACTGGGTCACGGGTTAGTGGTTCAATTAGGGTTGAACCGGGAGTTGAACCGGTGGCAAATCGGTCATGTTTAAAATAATATAATTTAAATAAAAAGATATTAATTATAAAAATATTCAATTAAATTCAACCACTCAAAAGTCTAATAGTAATAAAATACAATATTTTAAATATCTATCATTACACTTACAACTCTTCAATCTCAAAAGTCTAGAGAAGAGATGGAAATAGAGTTGGAAAAGAGACGGAGATTGAGCTAGAAAAAAGACGAAGAGTTAGAGACTAAGTTGGAAAAGAGATGAAGATAGCAAAGACAGAGATAGAGCTGGAGAAGAGATGGAGATAGAGCTGGAGCTTGAAAAAGAGACGGAGACTAAGCTAGAGAAGAGACACTGATTAGGTTAGGGTGAGAGAGGAGAGACACAGATGAAAGGCTGAAATAAATGCTATCTGAAAATCTGAATTGGACTTAACGTGCTCTATCTCTAATTTTTTATTTTTTGACTTTAGTTTTACTTTTTATTTGTTATCTTATTTCTAAATTTAGCACTCTGAAAAATAAAAAATGAAAAAAAAATTTTAAAAAAAATAACCCGGTTAACCCAGTCAACCCACCGGGTTAACTGGGTTATACCAGGTTAAACCCGGGTTGATCGGGTTACACCGGTTTATTTCGTCATCGGTTTAGGAGTAAACCCAGACCGGACAAGGGACCGGGTCACCGGTTTCCGGGTTGACCCGACCGGTCCGGTCCGGGTTTCAATACCATGGTTTAATTGATAAACTAGGGCAAGAAGACCACGTGCTTGAGTTAAGTAGCCATTGGTTCACTCAGTGGTGGTATAAAACGTAAAAATAATTAAACAATAAAAATTTAATAAATAAAATAAATATTTACATACATTATAAATTTTATGCGTGTGGCCTCGTGTTTTAAATTTATTGAATGATTAGCTCATTATTAATACTATTAAACATATCTTTTTTAATATAAATTACTAAACAATAATTCGTCTATAAATTTCTCAATTGATCACGCAATTAAGTTTTTACAAATTTTATAAGATAAAAAGGCTCTTTTTAGTTGACGTGGCAAGAGCAGGGTAGAGAAATCTGGAAGAGTAAAGTCGTGAACCCCTTGTTTGACAAAAATGCCGCTTGCAATTAAATCCTTTCTATTCATTCTACAAAATACATTTTATTTTATATTTAAAAATAAAAATACTTCATTTTACAAGTAGATTGTATAAGATTTAAGTATTTACTTCTCCTATATTCTTGATGTTTTGCACCCCTTATTTTTTTAAGCCACCTACTCTTAATTTATATCTAAATATATTTTATTTAAATAGTTTTTTTATATAAATTGTAAACTCAAATTTTATATTGAACATGCCCTTATTTATTTTTCATTTTCATATATCAAATCCAATTTTTTCATAACAATTTTTTAAAAATCATTTATTTTTATTTCATATTCAATGTTTTTAAATATAAAATCACAATTACAACATATAAAATTTAAATTTAAATTATTTTATTTTATTTTTAATTATTTTGCATCCTCGAAGGGGTTCCTTGACTCACCACTAACAACAACATACAGTATCATTGCCAACTTTTAAAAAAGACAAATTAATAAATAAACAAAATATTTCTTGTCTCAACTAGCTTTTCTACAAAGCTACAAACTTATGTTAAAGATGCAAATTTTGCACTATTACATATGTCAATAATGTAAGTTTTGAGTTAATTTTTCAAGCATTAATAATTACATTGAAGAATATCATTGCAAATTGGGACTTGGGACCACCTTAAACAACAACAAAAATTTCTTGTTTCTCCCTCTCCTTCAATCTATTTTTTGGAGCTCACCCTTAATTTCTCACACTCTCACCTTATTCACTCTATTTGTCATCTCAGACCCTATTCTTTAGCAAAGAATTTTTTCATTTTCTTGTCACTTGGTCTTCTTTTAGTTTTTATATGCTTTAAAATTTCATATTTCATTTTTATCAGGGTTATTTATATTATTTAGTTTGAGTTTAGTTTTGTAAAATATTATACAGAAAAATTTAAAATTATATTGTTAGAAAAGTAATATAAATTTAAATAAAATGAATTTAAAATTAAAATCTATTGGGTTTAAGTGAAATATAAAAGACTTAAATATTTTTGAACTCAAATTAATTTGAATCTAGTAAATTCAAAATTATAGGCACAATGAAGGTAAATTTTTAAAACTCTCACCTTTTTTTTTTTTTATAATTTTTTCCAAACTGAGGGGACCATTGCGCACCCTCAACCATACATGTACGTCCGCAACTCGGTTCTCAATGGGTTGCCATATTGGCTGGATTTTGAAAACAATTATGGCAAATGAAATATAAAGCCTCCTCTTTTGACTGGCCATAAATTGTCCTTTGGACTGTTAGGTCCGCATTTGCTACATAACCCAACAGACGTATTTTTTCATATCATAGCATGAGTTATTATTAATTAATTTTAATTTATGTTTAACAAAACTGATTAAAATATTGATTTTTCAATTTTTTTTATATCTTTTCAATTATATTTTGAGTGGAGTAAATATCACATTTGATTTATTGCTCAAAACACAATTCTCATTAATTATTAAAATGGAATATAATAAAGTAATATTATAATTAGAAAAAAAATATACTCCCTCCGTTAAAAATGTAAGGCATTAATCAAATCTCATTCCTCAATAAAACATTTATTTACTTTTAAATTAATCCAATTTTTTTATATTTACCCTCATTAAACACTCTACAATAAATATGAAGTCATTATTAATAGGGACACTATTAAAAAAAAGTAATGATTATATCTTGAAAGATTAAAAATACTTTATATTTTTTAAATATTTAATTTTTTAAAAAATATTTTATATTTTTAAATGAAGGGAGTAAAACTTATCTAATGCTTCCATGCCACAACTTATTCAAATTAAATAATTAAATTCATCATGCCTTATTATATCTCTCCATTTATTACCTTTTTATTTGTCACACTTTAAAAACATATTTCTATTTATGTGCCATTTTACAAGTTCCATTGTTAAATATTAACTGTTATATCTTTTCGATTACTCCCCCTCAAGGACGATATACTAGGAAACTTGTGAAAATTTAAGTGTAAAATACATTTACCATCTTTCTACTATGTCTTAGTTATACGAACATTCTCTCTATTTTAAAAACTCATACAACCTTCCCTTCAAATTAAAATATATATTACATAAATCTTTATTATATATTTAAAATTCTATTTTCATTTATCAAACAAGTAGTTGACTGTTAAGTTTGACTTTTGAACTTTTAATTTGACCAAAATGTCACTCTTTAACATGATAATTATCTTTTTCTTTTTTGCCAAAAACATGAGAATTATCTAAAAATCTATATTTTCAAAATATATATTTTTTTTGTATACAATAAAAATATAATAAATATATTTTCAATTTTTTTATACTATAAAATTTATTAATTCTTTTCATATTATAAAATATTATGATTTTAAGTTTTATCAAATTTTGAAACTTATTTATTTATATTTTTTAAAATTAATAAAAACATGTTTGAAACACATAATTTTGTTCATCATATGACATAAAATGATACAAGTTCAAAAAATTTTATAAATAATTTAAATTTAAAATTTAAAATTTGTAAACATATTTTTTTTACAATGAAATGATGTAACTATCAAAAGAATATAATTTAAGATTTATTAGGATGAGGGGTAAATTAGTACATAAAATTTGTTTTAATATAAATTTTAATTTAAATATATGCTTTTAGAATATTTTTAGAATATTTTTAATGAAGTTATTGGATTAGACTAACTTATATGTTTTCAAAATAGATGAGAGTTCTATGTAATTATAGTAAAATAAAAAGGTGGTTAGATTATTTGACTCAAAATTTAATATATAGTAAAAGTCAAAACTAGTAAGCTGATGATCATTGAGGTTGCAGCCAGGTTTGGTGGCTTAAAATTAAGTAAATTATTGACTGGGCTATTACCAATTTTTTTATTATATTAGTTTTTCATTCGAATGAGTCAGAGAGAAATTATGATTAAAAAGTCAACGTATGTGTTTGGTTTTTTATTGGATAAAAGTTAGTTTATTAAAATTTATTTAATAAAAATTAGTTTAATGAAAATCAATTGTTATAATAAAATTTATATTTAAAAATATTTTTTAAAAATTATTTTGACAATCTGAAAATTGTTTGAATTATATATAGTAAAATGTGCTTTTAAATGTATAATTACCAACAAGGATATTGGCTTACTATAATTTATAATTTTTATTATATAAATATAATGTATTAGACATATTTAAAAATATCATAAAAATTTTAAATAATATAAAATTTTATATGTTGAATAATTAAAAAAGTAAAAATTAATATGAAGTTTGATATATTGAATATATATATAAATATAATGTTCATTAAATAAAAAATTTAAAAAGAAACTTTTTTAATGGTATTATGTGAAACTAACAAGAAACAACAAAAGAAATTGAAAGAAAAGCAAGTTCCTATTCGAATTTTGAAGCTTAAAACTGTTGGTCATATAATAAAAATGGGGGTGTTATAGACAAAATGCTAAAATATTGTGAAAAGGACTTTTGAAAAGCCACCATTTTTTACTTTTGAGAAAGCACATTTAATAGGGTTTAAAAAGTACATTTAAAACGAACTTTTTAAAAAAGTTTAACACCAAATAACATTTAAGTTTAAATTATATTTAAAAAGGACTTTTTAAATGATAAAAGTGAAAACCAAACGGGTCAAAAAGTCATCACTAACTGAGTTAAAAAGTTATGGTTGGATCTTCTTTTAAGAAGCCTCATAAAATACCAATGAGAATTTAGAAGAAGAATCACTTAAAAACCTCTTATTAAAGGATTATGTGTTTCAAATAATTCAAATCCTACAATTTTCATTACAATTTATGATAATTATGTTATATTTATATCATCGTGCCCTAAGATAGAATAAAACAACTTGTTCATAAATTAATTAGTGTGGCATGAGTGAAAGAGACTTTCAACTTTTAAATAAATCATGGAATTTTGATTTCTAACCTTTACACATAGAGAAAACTTAATTAAGTAGATTAATATACCTCTTATCTTGAGAGATTGGCATTTAAAGCTCTCTTAAGAGAATTTATTGCAATAAGAGCCTATCAATTTAGTATTGGATATTGTCTTGTCACTATTACAAAACTATAAATATAAGGTGTCTTATATAGGATGTTTGTCTCCACAACTGTCCTATATAAGAAGATGGATGTAGGTGCAAAAAAAAAAAACTAAACACATATAGGATGGTTTATTTACAACCATCCTATTTATTAACAATATAGGACTTGTGAATTGTCCTATTTCTGTTTCAAGATTTTAAGGACTTTTTTTTTAAAAAAAAACTCATATAGGATGGATCTATGTTTGAGCAGTCCTATATGTGAAAACATATAGGACGGTTCTTATGTTGAACTATCCTATATAGCTTTAAAATTTTTAATCTGCCTTCTTTAGTTTCATTTTCTTTGCAATGGACCTTCAACGTTGTCTTTTTCATCTTTCTCCACCGTCATTACTGTCATTATCCTTCATCATGCCCCGAAGCTTCACCGTGCTCTATGAAGTGTTGGTATAGCTTTAATCCTTAAACACATAGCTCTTAAATCCTTCATCGAGGTTGGATTGTTGCCATGCCTTTGTCATCCTTTGTCTCTTCCTCATTCTCTATTTGATTGTCGCATCTTGTCTCTTTTTCGGTCATGTTATTTGATTTCTACCTTCATGCTTTTGACCTAGACTTTGAGATTTATAATCAACCCCTTTATTCATTCATGCTCATTATTGTGTTTGTGCCTCTCATTGTTGTCTCTCGCTACGTTCATGCCTTTGATTGACCCTTGGCTTAGAGCTCTTGACTTGGGCATTTGTTTTAATTTTCTCATATTATTATAATGCCTCTCATTAGCATATCTCAAATCCTGTTCTTGTCTTTATCTTTCTTTTCTTGTTTGTACCCTCATTATTGCTGTTTCTTTTATTTTCTTTTTACAATGTGATGTGTTGTGACTGATATGCTGACTAACTTGATTTTAGTGTAGTTTGTTATAATTTTATAATAATGGCAATAATTAGTTTATTAGTTATTGGGTTATATCTTGATTTAGAATGTATACCCATTAGCATTTGTTTGTGTGTTATTTCTATTTCTATAAATACCTCATAATTCAAATCCTATCAAATATCGTACAATTCAAATTGTAAACTTTATGAGCACTATTCAGCATATCCTCTCTTCTAGTTGTTGTTTTTGTGATTGATTTGGATTGAATTAAATTTGATTGTATTGTATCTGATGAAATTAGGTATGAAAAGAGGGCTAAGTGCTCAAGAGAGTTTCAATTTTAAGCTGTTATACTATTGAATTTTCGTTTAAGAATACTCATAATTATTTAATACTCTTAAACAAAAATTGTGGCTTATTAGACAACTACATGGCTACTTTCTCTACTACAAAGTTTTGAAAAGTGTTCAATTTTCATTTTTATATTACAGAGATAGTTGTTTGCTGGGATTGATTTGGGTCGAATTAGGTTTGATTATATAATGAAAATAAGTATGAAGAGAGGATTAAGTGCCCTTGAAAGTCTCAATTTTAAGCCGTTTTATTGTTGAATTTTTATCTAAGTGTACTAGCAATTAGTTAGTACTCTTAAACAAATATTGAGGCTTATTAGTGGTTATGAGACATGGCTATTACCTTGATGAATTTCACCCCATCATGTCTTCTTAACATTTTGTGTTAGATTATGAATAAATGATGGATATTTGTGAATCGAGAATTGATGAATATTTGGAGAGGGTGAGCCATTTTATTGAGACTGACATTGAACATTGAACATAAGGGGTAAGTCACATGTGAAAATACATATATGTTAATGTTAAAAACTGAATTTTAATTTGTATTTTTTGTTAAGGTTTCTTTAAAAAATTAACAAGTTAATAAATTAAGGCTTAGTTTTTAACAACATATATATGTCTTCATAAAATAATATTTGATATAAACTTGACGAGCCCTTACTGCGATAAATTCTTTCAAAAGAGCTTTAAACCTTTTATCTTTCAAACAAAAATTTTTTTATAGTCCTTATTTGTTGAGGAGGATATTTTTGTGTTTTAATAAACCAAAGTTGTTTTCACACTATTTGACTTATCGATTGAGTATTCAGCCAAAAAAAAAAAACTTATTGATTGAGTGGTTGAGATGCATATTCAAATTACTAAAATAATGAGCATGATTAGCTTGTCAACTTATGTTGAATTTGTTGAGACTTGATAACATCGATTGGAATAAACTATTTTTGGTTTAACAATTGCTTATGCTTTTTGTTATTCAATTTTTTTTTTGCCTAGGCACATGTATTTTTTTTTGAAAACAAATGAAGTATATTATGTTATCTGTTACGTTTAAAATAAATGTTGGATATGTCTTTTCGTTACAATAATGTTACATTTTCTTGTCATGCCATAAACAGATCTTTAAATGATTGGAAGAGTTATATTAAAATTTTACACAAAAAAATTAATTACTATAAAGTTCATTAATAATTGTACTAAACTACATTAATTTTTTTGTGTGGAACTTGATTGCAATTCTCTCTAAATGATTTTTTCACAACGTGATTTTTTGGCTAGTTTAAAACATGATTTAAACCAATGATTTCTTGTCAGATTGACATTTTTTAAGAGGTTGGATGTTAAAAAATATAAGATATTTTTAATTTTTTAATGTATAATCATTAACTTTTTTAAAAATGTCACTATTAAATAAATTATTTTATATTTATTTTACGGTGAGATGCCCTATTAAATATGGGTAAATATAAAAAAATAGAGTTATTTTAAACACAGGTAACTATTTTATTAAAGATAAAATTTAATTAAAAATATCTTATATTTTTAAATGGAGAGAGTATAAGGAAAAAAATTACCTGCCAAAAATTAGTTCTTGCACAATCTCAATGAAATTTCAATTTGAAATAAGAAATTTCAATTTGAAATAAGATATTTCAAGCTAGGGAAAACCATATCATTACTCAACGTATATGATATATCAACATACCAGTATATTTAAAATTGATCATAAGCTAATAATTATTATATATTTTAATATATCATTATCTGTTATATATATATATATTTGGAAGGGTAAAATAGTAAATTGATATCTAAACTATATGTTAGGTAGTGTTTAAAACTCTAAATTTGTTTTTTGTGCAATATTTTCCATCCATATTCGAGAATGATATAATTTGACTCTTATTATTAATAAAATTTAATTTTAATAATTAATTAACTATAAAATAATAAAAAATATAAAAAATTATATAAAAAAACTACTAAAATTTTCGTAGTTCTTTTTTGTAATTTTTAATCATTAGCTGTATTTTTGGAATCCTTGAGTGTGATTTTTTTGAATCTTTGACGATAAGTATACCTCCAAGTAATTGGCAATAACCTAATAATAATATTTCCGTAACGCTTTTTTAAAGTTTGATGCTGTCGTATTCGGAAATTTCAACTCACCTTTTTGTTTTTAATACAAAATTTCGTCAAGTCGATGTCAATAATCAAATTCAAACAGCCACAAATTTTGATATTTTTCTGCCAACGATAATATATAGTCATGTGGATAAAATAAATTATCAATGGTCGATCTAGAATGGCAAAAACGTGTTAATATTTCAATTTTCTTATTATTGTTTAACAGATGTAGGGTAAACAATGGCGTAGAAATTCGTGTAGAAAATACAATAACTTTAGACTAAAGTATACTTTTAATTCTGTCATTCAATTTTTTTTTTAATGAAAAATTATTTTTATCTTTCATCAGTAAAAGTTAAAAAAAAAAAGCTCTTCTGATTTTAATAAAAATTTAAAAAATATTTTAACTCATTATTACTGAAAAAAACAAGGCCTTTTATAATTTCCTTTTACAACTGTCGTTGCAAATTAAAAAAAAAGATAAAAAAGAATAGGCTTACACACTACTTCCTCTTTTACTATTTATAATGTAGAAAAAAATTTTTTTAGCTTGATTTATAAGTCACTTTATTAAATTTTTATTATAAATTTTTATATTTGACCCATATTGAATGTTGGAGAAAGAAAATATATTATTAAAATATGTATATTTAATATAGTAAAATTGAAAAATTATTAAATTTTTAAACAAAGTTAATAAAATTTAATATTTTTTTGATTATGTTAAAACATGTTAAAAGTGTTTTATAAATATGATTATAAGAGTATTTCTTTTCTTTCTCTCTCAATTTTAAATTTATAAAATTAAAAAAAAAACAACTTCAAAGCATATTGACCCATTCATCATAATTTAACTTAAGTCTTAGTTTTACTTATAAGAAATTAATTTTTTTTATCACTATACTATTTTCAATCACAATTTTAAATTTAATTCTCCAGGCACT
Source organism: Prosopis cineraria (assembly GCF_029017545.1). NCBI lineage: Eukaryota > Viridiplantae > Streptophyta > Magnoliopsida > Fabales > Fabaceae > Prosopis > Prosopis cineraria. The sequence goes on from NW_026555335.1 coordinate 12,370,959, forward strand.
CACTTTCTAGAATCACTGAATTAGTCAAGACTCGAGAATCAAGAATTCAGGATAAGCTAAACCCAGAATAAAGGTTATTTCCCTTAAAAAAAAAAAAAAGGAACGATGTCGATAAGACTGTAAATAAATTAACGAATACAGTGAGTACAATGTGCTAATGCGTCGATTCGCCATTGGAGCGAAGGAGGGGTCGGAGCAACCAGTAAGGACAATACAGAAACAATATTAACTGAATTGTCCGCGCTTTCATCCATTCTTGTCTTTTCCGTCTGCGAAAGCCACACGCCCCCGTTGTCGTCGTCGTCGTCGTCGTCATCATCAAATCATCAGAAGCTTCTTCATGTTTTGGTCGCCTTTAACTTAAAGCTATCACTAATCAGATCTCCAATCTTCTTTCTCTATTTATTGCTTTTTTTCCCCTAAGTTTTTGGGCATGCTCGCCTCCAATTCTGGTTCTGTGCTCCCAACTAAACCCCCTTTACTCCCTCGCAACCCGTGCCTGTCTCGCTTCGGCGCTACTTTCTTCGATCGACGTGTTCGATCCAGACCCTGCGTCGCTGCTACGCATAAGCAGTCCCTCAATTTGATCAGAATGGAAGTGGTCCGGCGATTAGGCGGAGGTTGCTTCAAGAACCCCAACGATAAGGGTTTAAAGGTGGAGGCTGATAGTGGTGGGGAGGATTTCTTTGATGTCTCCACTGGCGTGTCTAAGCCAGTCTCCGAGCACCTTGTAATTATGGTTAATGGGATAATCGGGAGGTAATATGCCACTGCGCATGCTCTTTATCGTTTCTGCTTCTGTAAGTTGTTAATGGTTCACCGGTTTCTTGAAAGATATGTGCTTTTCTTAGGTCATTGCGGTCCACTCAAGGACATTACATGGCGGAAAAATCCTGGAGAATTAAATAGACTAAGTCTTTTACTTACTACATAGCAAGAGTTGATTGTGTATGGTCGCCATAAAACACTAGAGTGAGGAAATTAAAAGGACCGGGAGAATTTTATTTTCTTAAATTAAACATGCTACAAGAGAGTAACATAGTTTAAGCATTTGACTATGTTTTAAGTTTTTCTTTTTTGGTGGTTAGTATATTTGAAGTTTCCTAATGGAAGATTTCAAAAACAGAAAAGACTATCATTGATGTCAGATTGTTTAAATTGCTATTCAATTAGCTGTCAATGTTTAGCAGATATACTATTCCATATAAGTAAGTGCCCTCCCACGGGGCTCCAAATGCATATCTTCTTTGGGCATCACCTATTGGAAGCCCTGAGCGTCTTAAAATTCTCCTTTAGATGAGTTAGGGCCTCTCAATCCTGCAAATCCCCTTTTTAAGGCCATGATAGTACTTAGCAGATAATCTGTACTAATTTTCCCTCTAAATTAACATGCCTGCCTTTATATCTCAAATTCCTTTCATGTGTGTGCTTACTGGAGGATATCCATATACTTTTACTTGCTTTGAGAGGTGCAGTTGTACTGGCTTTCCAGTAAGAATAGAAGCAGTTCCATCAATCTATGCTGAATTTTGTGCCCCATGGAACATCTTTTTGAATTAAACTTCATTTTTATTCTGCACGATATTGTGAGCTGAAATGCACTTCATATCAGTCCTGCAGATTGGCGATATGCTGCAGAGCAGTTTGTGAAGAAGCTTCCAGATAAAGTTATTGTTCACCGTGAGTATTCCTGTCATTTTAGCTACAGGTTTCATTGCCAACAATGCAATGGAATATAAGCAATATAATCAATCGTATTAATGGATTTTAAACTTTGTTTCTTGGGTTGATGATCACTTTGTAAGTGATGGCATGACAAACTGTGTACTTTCTCATTTTGGTTGTTATTCAGAGGAATTCTTTCTGTCTTTCTCTTTTATGTAATTTTGATGTAAAATAATTTACTCAGGAAAGGGGAGAGTGATTGCAAAAGATATGAAGTTATCTTGTACTGGTTTTGCCTTTGATTAACAATATAGTACAAACATCATTCTGCTTGCATATTCTTCTGGTTCATGCTGTGAATTTGCCCAACTTCATTATTGCCTACTTTTAATATCTCTTTTATTTTCTGCAGAGGGCATTAGTTATTGCATTTAACTTGATATTTTGTGGACAGGCAGTGAATGCAACTCTTCAAGATTGACATTTGACGGTGTTGACACAATGGGTGAGAGGCTAGCTGAAGAGGTATTTCGGTAATAATGATATTTTCCTTTTTCCAGGACATATAAACATCTTAATTTCTCGTAATTTCCTGACCGTTCAGTTGTAATTTCATAGGAATATTAACTTTGAAATGGCTTATTTAATATCTGAATCTTTGGCTTTCAATAATTTTTATGCAGGTACAGTCTGTTGTTAGACGTTGGCCAGAGGTGCAAAAGATCTCCTTTGTGGCACATTCTTTGGGAGGTTTGGTGGCAAGATATGCTATTGGGAGACTTTATGACTACTCTTCAACATTGAGGCCAGTTGGTGCCAATGCAACCAGAGATGATTTTGGTAAAGAGAAGACAGAATATTCAAAGCAAAGCCTTGAACAATGTTACAAAGCCACAATTGCTGGTTTGGAGCCAATGAACTTTATAACATTTGCAACACCACATCTTGGTTCAAGAGGACATAGACAGGTGCTTAAGCTTGTCTTGAACTGTCATTTCATGATTGAGTATAATTATTAAGTCTCTTTTTTCTGTTCTCTGAGGGTATTTTTGGCTTGTCTCCTCTTTTTTATTTCTCTTTTTTTACCAAAATTACTCTCGAACTGCCAGTGCTTTGGGGCTGGTTCATCTATGCACTTCATTCTCCACTCTAAAACTTTCAATTGACCCACTTTTGTTAACATCTCTGGTATTTGGAAGGCATGCTAACGTAAATAAGGTGTGATAAGTGGAATCTTAGTTTTATTTGCCCTTTGTTTACTGCACACACTCTTATGAAACCAGGTTTCATAAAAGGATAACACTGATTGATTTTACCCATTTGATTCCAGAACCATCAATCGAAGATTAGTAGTCATTCTTGTTTTATTTTATGATATTTTAAACTTCGGATGTTTAGTTTTTATATGATATACTCATGATGAATGAAGAGACATATTCACTATAGAAAGGAGTTGACTTTTGAATGCTTTTTTCTTTTCCATGGTAGATTTGGTCATTATGTATCTCCAAAAACTTGTTTTTAAGGGTGTACTATTTATGAGTAATTGGAAACATGTTTACAAGTCTGATGCCGCATGGGCTTGATTCTGTGTATGCATTTTTTTTCTAAGTTGCACTAAATGTTTTATGAAGGGTGCGTTTCCTTTTACTTTCAACTTCATCTTAAGTGATTAACCCATCCCTGCACTCCTCTAAAATGTACATAAAGAAGGAAATATATTCTCCTGCAGTCTAGCGGAAGAGATTTTTCGTTCTTTCTTTTATTTGTTATTTGGAAGTAGATGACTTTTGGAATTGTGAGAAATATCGTGTGCCTGGTCTGGTTGTTGATACTCATAAGAAAGAATTATCCAAGTCATTGTCTGATTTTATCTTTTCATGTTATGTTTATTTGGATGAATGTACCTTTATTATATTTTGTAATAGTCTCTTGACCTTGTGCCAATTTATTCATGCATTAAAGTCTCAAGTTCTTATACTGGAACATCATCCCTTATTTCTGTTACTTTTTATTTGTGATTTTAGCTTCCCTTTCTTTGTGGTCTTCCTTTCCTTGAGAGAAGAGCATCCCAAACTGCACATATAGTTGCAGGGAGATCCGGGAAGCATCTCTTCCTTATGGATAATGATGATGGACAGCCTCCTCTTCTCCTGCGTATGGCTGGTGATTCTGACGACTTAAAGTTCATGTTAGTGTCAATTTGTCAGTTTATTTCATCAGATGCTTATATTTCATTTTTGTTATTGCTCATCCAACTGTTACTGATGGTGTAGATCAGCTTTACGTGCATTTAAGCGTCGAGTGGCATATGCAAATGCAAATTATGATCGTATCCTCTTTTTAACTTTTAGTTTGATATAATGCTTATATGTTGAGATGTTTTTCCCTAAAATGAATCTTGAGCAAGTATATCATGAAATGGGACTTGGGATGATGGGATGACGATGATTGCATTATGATGAGAGTTAAAGATTTACTCTTTATAAACAGACATGCATTAATATCGCCAATTTGGAAAAAATAGGTACATCAAACTAAAAATTTAACAATAATTTTTATTTTCCAAGACATATCTTAACTTACCTTGAAGATATGGTTGGATGGCGTACATCATCTATTCGGCGTCAACATGAACTTCCAAAGGTAGAGGCCTTCCGCATTTCTTCTGCCTTTCTGGCTGTATGGTTTTTTCACACTAAATTCTGTTCCTTCTTTTCTGCCAGGCCAATCTACTTGTAGTTGATGAGAAGTATCCTCATATTGTATATATTGAAGGGGAAACTGCCAAAGATGACCAGAGTCACAATAAAGCATCTTCTGCTATCAGTGACCAAGCAATTGAATTGGAAGGTACCTTTTCTTTTTTGACTTTTTAAGATACTGTATTTTTATTCAGTAATGTCACACTTCTCTTGTGTGATTGGGCATAATGCTATATATTATATGCTTGGGAAGAGGAGTTCTTTGTCTTGGATTTTTACTTTTGAGATTTTATTGATTGATAGTTGGATTTTCTAGTTCAAGAACATTCATATAGAATAAGAAAAAAGTGGAAAGGCAGGTGTGTATATGTGTGTGTAAGTAGTCTTAGAAAACAAGGTCCATATAAATAAGTTTCTTTAAGATAAATGTTACTTGGGTTGCGGTTTAGTTTGGTACGTAATAGGGGTACAAGGGGGTAAACTTAACTGGAACTGTGATCCAGAAGATCATGTCTTGTGTTTGGGACCACACGATTTGCAGGTGAGGGCAGTGCCTAGGGAAGAATCATTAGCTTATAGCAGATTAAATTACCATCATGCCTTTCTGTTGAAGTTTGTGGTTTGCTGGGGCACAAATACATGTAAATTACCATGTTTTAGTGTTGTGTGTTTAGAACCAAGCGACAAATTCTTGACACGTTCATATTAAGTGGAAATATAATGTGAAAATTGAAAGTGTATTTTATTTTATTTTGTTTTTGTGATCATGTAGTAGAGCAATGTAACGTCTTCTATGAGAAGCTCTTTACTGTCCTACTCTGAAGTCCTGACTTATCATAGTCAACATGTTCATTGATCACTTTCTAATGTTAACATGCAACAATTACCTCAATGGGCTTCATTAACAATGAACTCCTAATATATAGTATAATGTTATACTAGCTGCATATATACAAAATGCTGCTGTCTTGCATTTACTGGCTATTGCATTTGATCCTTAGACTTCTGTCTCCTTGTTTTTCTGAATATGTTATTCTTCCCCCACGCAGAGGAGATGATAAGGGGTCTCACTCAAGTACCATGGGAGCGTGTGGATGTTAGCTTCCAAAAGAGTACACAGCGTTATATAGCTCACAGTACAATCCAGGTAAGCTTATTAACTTAAAACTCTTTGCTTCCTTGCAGTCTGGGTGGTGTAACCCTTTTGGCCTTTTGATGATTAACACCAACTGCTTTCTTCCCTTTCGATGGTTAGCATCAACTGCTTTCTTCATTCTGCTTCTTTTAAGAAATGTATTAAATGTAACGGGATAAAAATATGCCAAGGAAATACACTGCACTCATGTCATTTATGAGAATCACTAGAATTGGGGGTCTATGATTCTATGATGGCTAAGGAAGGAACCAAATAAATCTCTACGGAGGGTAATTGCTGAATAAAATCAGAGTAGGGGATGCTCTGATTGTTTTTAATCATGGTAAGAAGGTGAGGTGGGAACAAATTTTCCTTTCAATTCTCCAATAAGTCAATGAATATTTAAATTAAAGACTAATAAAGTACTAAAAAGTATAGGGGGAAATCTAAAAAAATCAACGACCCCATTTTTCTAATTAAACAAGATATCTAAGGTGCAAGACAGCTAGGAAAAGAGTGAGAAAGTACATGATTTTCAACCATCCCCATCCCCATTCCTCTCCAGTTGAGGACAAATGTTGATTGTTTCTATCTCGGAGGTTAATTGATTAATTCTTCCAATTTGACTTTCGCAATTGTCTTGCTAGATTAGAATCTGAGTATTTGTTGGATGTTACTAGTTCCTTTTTCTCATTTCTTATCTGTCTTGTCTTGCTTTCAGGTGAAAACCTACTGGATGAATTCAGATGGTGCTGATGTCGTTTTTCATATGATAGATAATTTCCTCCTTTAGTTCATGACAAGTTTGCTGTCCATAAATCTGTGATCTGAAAATCGGGTGGATGTATTTAATTAGTTTTCCCTCGTGTTGGTCTGCTTTGTAGCAGGTGAAGATGATTTGTTGTATACCAGATCGTGCTTGTTAATACCTCAAAGCCTCATCTGATTGTACCTTTATGTGCATTAGTTGTCATTCCACGTCATTGAACTTGTACATGGAAAAGCTGTCATGAAATCCTTTTCATTCTATGCTTTTCTTTTTTACATATTCTACTTTGATTCTTATGAACACAACTCCAAACAGCATACGAAAAAAAAAAAAAACCAAGGTGGTAGTTCTAGGCAGCCTGTTATCATGTCTCTCCAGTTTACAATCAGGACAGAGGCAAAAGCCTTATAGAATTCGTCCTGTTCAGGTAAAATTGTGTAAGCAGCCTGTTTTGATTATATGAAATGTGTTTGGTGTTACTGTAATGGACATGCTCAGTTTGTCGTTGTTTCTTGCAAGTCAAGAAGATATCTTCTCCATTACTCTTGATTTGATTCCTGATGCTTCTTCAGAAATTGTTGCTTGGATATTACATGCTCTTCCCAAAAAATTTGAAAATTTTCTGTTCTCTGAAAAAAGTGAATATCTAGGACAAAATCTTAAATCTTAAAATTGTTTTTGTCAATAATTTTCTATCCTAAAATTATTGATAGAAAAGTGAGATGAGTGAGAAAGGAAACAGTGAGCACGCGTCACCCATAAGCAACGTCGGAACCAGTGCCGGAAGTGAAAACAATGGTTTATCGAAGGAAGATGAGGACGCCATAGCTAAGAATATTAAGGTGCAAGACGGAGGGCTGAGTACTGACGAGAATATGCACCCTGAAGACAGCCTGATGAAGGATGCGGAGGAGAGAAGTACTGTAGAAGGAAACAGAGTGCCAAAACTTGGAATTAATGTTGTGGGTAAATCTCCTATATCATACAGAGAGAAATTAATAGGGGAAGAAGAGAAGAAATATGAGCAAGATTTCGAGGATCTCATGAAAGACTGGTTGAAAGGAGAGAAGGAAGTTACTCCAGTTCTAATTGATGAACATAGGAAGATAATGGATGCTCTGCCACCGATTGAAATGTCCGACGAACGTTTAAGAGAATTATGCCGACCGTGGAAGGATGCACTAGTCATAACTCTTCTGGGCAAACACATAGTTTTGAAGGTAATGAGAGACAGGCTTAAGTGGTTGCTGAAAACTGACAACTTGAGATTATTGACCTCCCTAATAATTATTTTACCTTCCAATCTGAGGATTTATCTCTGTGTCGTAAGCTATTATTTGACGGTCCTTGGGTTATTCAAGGGCACTATTTGGCTGCACAACGGTGGAGCCCGAATTTTAATCCTTATTGTAATAGTATTGGTAAATTAGCAATATGGATGAGAGTCCCAACACTTCTTATGCACTGTTATTTTGAAGATTTCATGCTGGAAATAGGTAACAAGGTAGGGAAAGCATTGAAGTTGGACATGAACACCTTAGCCAAGTGTAATGCCCGAGGGATTGTGGTGGATAGGGGTCATTATGCAAGAGTTAGTGTTAAGGTAGATTTAAATAAAAAGACTCCAATCCCCTTTTGTAATAAGGAACCGTATTTATAATTTTAGTTTGAAGGTTTGGAAATTATTTGCTTTAACTGTGGGATTTATGAACACAAAAGAGAGGATTGTCCTCTGTTGATGTAACATCTGGAGAAAATTTAATCATGATTAGTTAACTTAATGAGTGTGATTATTAAGTTAATGAGGTGTGTAGCCAGATGGGCCCAATTGATGTAAATTATTATAATTTTAGCCCTAAAAGTGGGTCGGGATCGATGGCGGGCTACCTGGGCAAGGAAAGAGGAAGAAAAAGTAAAGGAATGCCCTCTATGTCACATGCTACGACATGTGATCAATTCGTTGTGGCGCATAAGGGTGGACTTGAATGTAGTGACCTCTCTGTGCCATGCGCCGTGGTGGAGGGCTGCGTGCGCCGTGACGCATGATCAAAAATTTGCTTTATTAGATATGTCTTTGTGTGAAAAAATCAGAGAAAAGGAGAGAAAGAAAATGAAGAGCTTGACCAAAGCTTTGCTAGGGTACATTGTTAGATCACATTGAGGATAGTTTGAAGCTCCCAAACACTCAAGGTAAATAATCTATGTCTTCTTCTTCCTTTCTCTCCCTCATTTATAAAGGTTTGAGTTAGGGTTTGAGTTGGAATGTTGATTTTCAGTCCACAGGAGTTATGGGTTCGATTCCATTAGATAAAATGGATACAATAGGATTTGTTTGACGTAATTAAATCTTATATTGATGATTCTATCAAGAGTTTGTTGGGTAAAGCCATTAACATATGAAAATTATATTTAATATGGTTGTTGGAAGTGTTGGTGGACTATCATGGTGGTTTGAGGAGTTGTTAATGGTAATGTGTATTAATGGAGTCTAATGAACCCATTGGGTATGAATGGGTAGCAAATTTATGGATTGATATAATAGAATGTGTGAAGATTTATGTTAGAAAACTCACAAAATGGGATAATGATGATATTCTTATATTGTGTTTGTAGTGTGATTTAATTTGGCATCATTCAAGCTTGGAAAAGCTTTGAAAGTGTTTTGTGTGAGGGGTAAGCCTTTAATCTCTCAAATGTTTGAGGTAACCAAGGGAAACCTAATTGATATAGTTGAATATTAATTGTTTGTTTATTAAAATGGTTGATTTGAAACGTGATTTATATTTTTAAATAATGATGCAATTGACAATGTGATGATTTTTGAGGAAATGGTTTTGAAATGGGAAAACTCTATGCATGTCATCCATTTGTGTTTGATAATGTTTGGTTTGATAGCATGTTGTGAGAGTTTGCCAAATATGTTTTTGACTTGTGGGGTATGTGGAGTTTGTGAATTGGGAGATATGATTTCATGTGAGATGTATTGTGGATTAGAATACATAAATATGTAAAATGTGCATAGCATGATCATTGGCGGGAGTTCACCTATTGAGAGGAGTAGATAAATAAATTCACGTGGTATTGATAGTGATAATTGAATCAGAACTTCCATCGACCATTGAAATCAGATGGTAGCCTGTGTCCTATAATTAATTTGGGACTGTCCCATTGATTTTATGAGGGATTCAAACCCAACTAGTTTCCATCAGTTCATGAGGAAGGTTAGATTAGGAGTATAACACCCTATGGTTATTAATATTGGGAAAAATTGAGTTACATAAGCAAGTTAACCTTGATTCGGTAGCTCCTCACAAGTGAAAGGTTGGGTTAGTCCGTGAAGGATGTAGCTACATGGCTGATTTTATGTCGGAAGTAATAGGAGGGTATAAGATTGGTATATGATTATGCATATAAATCCAACCATATGGCTATTAGTATTGTGGTTTAATATGAGTTAGGGGCACATGGTTATTATTATTGCAATCATGTGTTGTGCATTGTAATTTAAAATGAATATATGTGTTTTGGCCTGGTCATATGGTTGTTAGTATTGTGAATCGTGGCTAATTCTATCATATTATTGTAAAGTTGTGTTTGTGCCTATTTGCATCTATTTATAATTGATATGTAACTATATAGATTAGATGAGACCTAGTTATTGAATGGTTGTACCCATTTCCCAATTCTCAATATTTTCAGGGCCTAACTCATTAGATTCAAGTTGGGAAAACACATAGAGGCTAAGGATTGTAGAGTAATCCTTTTTGTATGCCTCTCTTTATTGTTTTTATGTGTAAATGTTAACACAATTGCCAACTAAGATCACATGTCATTATTTTGCACTACTTGCATTAGCTTAGTGTACAACTTATGTATTTTGTGCCTCGGGTTAGTGAATTTTGGTTGTAAATTGGTGGATAGGGTTAAAATATTTGTACAAGTAGAAACATGTGTATTTTGAAAGAATTAAAATAAAAATGATGGTTTTGTGCATGATTTTCCTCCCCTTTATGTTTTGTGAAAATTGAAATTGAGTGATGACTTTGAAAAATATGTGTTTGTGGTTGCGTGTGGTGTGTTGCATAGGTCCTTTAGAGTCTATTGAGTGTGGTTGGAGGATCGGTGTAGGCTTTTGGCACTTGTAGTTGAGTTAGGACACCGAAGTTGTGAGATTTTTGTGAAAAAATGATAAAATGGTTTTTGGCGTTCAACTTTTTATAAAAAAAGAATTTGAGTGTGAAACGGGTGCCATTAGTTAGAGTTAGGAGAAAGTATCGTGTAGACACTAAAACCACCACAATTAGACATCAGATGAAGATTTAGGACACGTTTGAAGTTTGCTCCCTGTATTGTTATTTTGATAGTTGATGTCTGTCAAATTCGTATAATGCACCATGGCGCATGGCGCATCACACCGCGGCGCATGGCACATAGAAGGGTAAGCTATGGCGTATATGTCACAAGTTGTGATGCACGTCACGTTTTCTACACAAAATTTAGTTTTGAGTTTTAAAACTCATTATGATGGGTTCTATTTGTTTCCCAAGCTTCCGCATCATTTTTAAACTCTATATTGAGCATAATAAGTTGTTGTTTGTGATTTGAAATGTTTCATGTGGGATCTCAATTGTATATGATTTGAAAATTTTCTCTTTTATGCAATTTTTTTAATTTTGATAATCCTTTAAGGGTTAATCCCTTGATTACCTTAATTATGAAATTAAATGTGGTTAAGTAAAGGAGACCTTACACTTGAAGTACCAAAACTCAGAGCCGAATACCTCCCCTATCCATAACGATTTTAAGAGCATAAAGTAGAAGAGGAAAAGATGCCACATCCAGTGATGAGTATGCTGGGAGTTCCTTTAGAAGAAGAACGAGGGGATGATGAAAGCTAAAAATTCAATTAAGCAAAGACCAACCCAAGTGGAGCCAAAGTTTAACATGTAGTCTAAAGCCTATATGCAAGGAAAGTCAAATGGGAAAGAATAGAGGAACATTCACAAATCAAGATTTGAGATTTTATCAGAGGAAAAGATGACAAAGGAGACACTTGGGAAGAAGAAAACTTACAATGGAAAAGGACTTACTACATAATGGAGGAAAAAGGAAGACAAGGAGGTGACTATGAATAAAAAAGGTTCTGTTAGTATTTCCTTTCACAACGAGAATCAAACTTTTGAAGAAGGTGAGACAAGTGGGATGAAAGCTGATAGAGAAAAGAGCAGGAAAGAGAAAAAGCAAAAAGATAAAAGAGAAATCCAACTTGTAATCAGGAAGTGGGCCAAGTAAGAGAAGGAATGGAGGAAAGAGAAGCAAGACCAAAGGATAGTGATAAAGTTGTTGAAAGCCCAAAAAAGAAGGGTTGTAAGCGCACATCTAGTATGAGGCCAAAGGTTATCTCGCCCTTGCTGAAAAAAAAGAATTAAAGCAGGATCTATAACTTAGTAATAGGGAGTTTGGCTAGAATGGGCCAACTTGAGCCCAGTAATGAGATGCCTAAATATAGACAAGAACTAACAAAAGGTAATATAGACAGGATGCAAAATATGGAGAAATCTGTACAACCAGTTGTGCGAAACAGAGCATAACAAAAGAACTATAGAGACGACTTTATGAAATCTCCCAAAAAACCCCTAAATCCTTCTCTGATCTCTGAAGCCGTAACAACATCGATGGATGGAGTTTAAAACAACAATCTTTGGTATAAGATCTAAGATGATGTTAAGGAGGGAGTGATAGAAGAGGAGAATGAGGTTTAGGTTCTTGAATCTCAGCTATGTTAGTTTGTTTACCTTTGTGCCACTACCAATGTTCTTTTTTTATGAATTTCTTATCATGGGATTGTCGAGGTGTTGCCTCAAAAAATTTTATTGGGAGATTTCGTGATGTGATTAAAGGTAAGACTATTGATTTTGCTGTGATTATTAAACCTTGGGTGAATGGTAAGCTGATAAAATTAACTAAAAATTAGGGTTCAATAATTAGATTAGAATTGAATCTACTGGTTTTGCTGGAGGTATCTGGTTCTTTTGGAATTCAATATTTTTAAGATACTGTATGTGTCTTCTTTTACACAATTGCTTCATGTATGTGTTACTGAATTGAGGAATTAGTTTTCTTTTTAGGTCACTTGTTTTCATGTGGAAACTAATCCTTATAGTCGTAAGGAGCTCTGGGATGACCTATGTGATCTTAATAAAGGAATTAATAAGGAGTAGTTGATATTAGGGGATTTCAATGCCTACATGTCTATAAAAGATAAATCAGGAGGTTATCATCCTAATATGACTCTTATGAGGCAATTTATAAATGTATTTACTCTACTCAGCTTCAGGTTGTTCGCTGTGTGGGAGAGAAGTTTACCTGGGAATGTGATTACTTGAAAGAATGGATTGACTAGGCCTTTATAAATTCCTTTTGGGATATGAAATTTCCTAATACTATAATACAACATCTACTAAAATTTAACTCCGATCATAGACCTCTTTTTGTTTATACGGAGTTGAATATCAAGTCCCCTCTATTTAGATGTCAAGCAGCTTGGTTACTAGGGAAGGACTTTAATGATATAGTTAAAAATGCTTGGAGTTTTAGGATCTGGAACAAGAAATTTAAGAGCTTTGAACAAGAAGCTAGTGACTAGAATAGAAACAATGTGGGCATCCTGGTTAGGAAAAAAAAGAACCTTTTATCTAGAATAGAGGGTATCTGAAAGCAAGAGGCAGCCAGGATAATCCATATCTAGTACAGACGAAGAAGGAATTATGGTATGAGTATAATAAAGTGATTACCCAAGAAGAATTGATGTGGTTTCAGAAATCTTAAAGTCACTGGTTGAAATGGGGAGATAAGAATAACAAGTTTTTTCATGCCTCTACTTTAGCTAGAAGGAAGATTAATTGTGTGGAGGCTCTAAAAAATTCAGAAGGGAGCTAGATCTATGATCATATTGCTTTGAAGTTTTTAGCAGTGGATTATTACAAAGATCTGTTTAAAAGTGAACCAATCTCTAGCTTGAAAAGGAAATCTAGAAACAACTTTCCTATTCTTCTTGCAGAATCTTCAAAAAATCTATATCAGGGAGTTGATGATTGATAAATTAAAGAAGTTGTGTAGGATCTTGGTGCGTTAAAGGCTCTAGGTCTGGATGGTATCCAAGCATTTTTCTATCATGAGTTTTGGAATGTCATTGGGAAAGGTGTTTTCAATGTGGTGAAAAATATGTTTGAAGAGCCAAGTATAAATGGGACCATTAAATGACACCTACTTGGTTCTTATTCCTAAGATTGATTTACCAGACATGATGAAAGATTTTAGACCCATCTTGCTTTGTAATGTTAGTTATAAGATTGTGTCCAAAATCCATAATAGAAGGCTTAAACCAATTATGGATAAATGATAGGGAAGCATTAATGTAGCTTCATTTTTGAAGATAAAGTAGTGATAACATTATCATTGCACAAGAAGTGGTTCATGCTATGAGAAGCACCAAAAAGAAGAGAGGATGATGGCTATTTAAGGTTGATCTTGAGAAAGCATATAACAGACTAGAGTGGGATTTTATTCTCTATACCTTATAACAAATTGGCTTATCTTCTAAGTTATGTGATATCTTCATGGAATGTATTAGAAGCTCTTCAATGCAAGTTCTATGGAATGGTAGTATTAGTGAAAGATTTAAACCTTCTCAGGGCATAAGACAAGGGAACATATTTTCCCCTTATATTTTCACGTAATGTATGGAAAGGTTAAATCATATAATCATAGGTGTTATTGAGGATGGAAATGGAAACCAATCACACTAAATGGCAGGGGTCATAAGTTATCACACTTATTTTTTGTTGATGATTTGATCTTGTTTAGGGATGCTACTTTGAGTCAGGTTGATTGTATTAATGAATGTATCAGTAAGTGTGAAGTCTCAGGACAATGTATGAACAAAAAGACCAAAATATGTTTTTCTAAGTGTGTCCATTCTAATAGAGGCTATGATCTTAGCAGAAGTTTGGGGGTAGGGATAACTTCAGATCTAAGGAAATATCTGGGAATACCACTTTTACACAGGAGAGTGGCTCAGTTGATGTTTTCTCCAATTCTTGAGAAAGCCAAGAAACAGCTATCAAACTAGAAAGGAAATTTTTTAAGTTTGGCTAGGAGGGTGACCCTAACTAGATTATCCTCTCAATCTTACCCTTCAATCACATGCAAACAATGCTCTTATTGAAGGGGGCTTTAAAGGACCTAGAAAAATAAAATAGAAATTTTCTCTGGGGGGATACTAATGATTTCAAGAAGATACATTTGATCTCGTGGTACACCATCTAGAAAGAGAGAAAAGGTGGCTTAAGAATAAAGAATCTTGAGAAACAAAATGAAGCCTTCATGATGAAATTGTATTGGAATTTTCTTACTAACAAGGAGGCTCTCTGGGTCAGAGTTATTAAAAGCAAATATAATTGTGGCATAAATCATCTTCCTTCCATAAGAAAAAAGAAGAACTCTTTTCTTACCTAGAGAAGCATTTGTGCAGTGTGGAGAAAATTTACTAAGGATGTGGGTAAGAAGGTGTGTAATGGAAAAACTACCTCCTTTTGGTTTAAAATTGGTCAAAGTTGAATGTGCCTTTGATTGAGCTAATTCTTGGGAGTAAGGGAGACATTGATAGGAATAAGACTATTTTAGATTATGTAAATTAATGGGGAGATTGGAATGAGGAAAAATTGAGGCTATAGTTTCAACCTAATGTTGTTGCTTGTTTAACTCGTGCTCACCACCTAGAGAGGAGAGAGGAGAGAACAAACACTTCTGTAAACCTTCTGTTAATAGTTGTTTTACTATCAAATTTGCTTATTCTTTTGCTTTTGCAAGTGTTAGAAATAGCATGGATAACATTTGGAAGATCCTTTGAGATGGAAAGTCCTAGAGAAAATCAAAACTTTCATGTGGACCTTTACTTATGGGAGGGCACATACTTGTGAACTTAAAATGAAAAGAGGTCTTGCTGTGGATTATACCTATATGTATGGCTACGAAAATTTGGAGAACTCAATGCATTTAGTCAGAGATTGTCAACAAGCGAGGAATAGATGGCAAGTTGTTGTGAAAGAGGAACTTTGGAACGTATTCACTAGTCTTGAAGGAGTTGAATAGGTAAAATGGAACCTAACAAATGAAGCCGAGAAACATTATACTAGTAAGATTAGATGGGCTACTTTGTTTGGATATATTTGCTAGGACATATGGGTAGCTAGATGCAAGAAAGTGTTTAATGGTGAAGAAGATGAGAGTGATAATTATAATGGCTCTAGTTTCTTTAGAGATTGTTGTGATTATGATCTCCTTAAGAGAGCTCCTTTTCTTTCTTTTGAAAAAGGGATCTCTAGATCAAACAATAGGAATGTTAGTGGGTTTTTTTTTTTTTACTTTAGAAGTGAATGGTTCAATCTGTAATAATGGACATAAAGGTTGTGGTGGAGTTATTTGGGGTGAAAACTAGACATGGGTTAAAGGTTTTAATTGCAAACTTCTACATGTTTTGCCCAATATAACTGAAATCATAGGAATTATTCATGGTTTAAGTCTTTGCTGGAAACTTGGATACAAGAAGATAAATTTATTTTTTTGATTGTGTGGAAGCAATGAATATGCTGACTTGAGGATGTAGGAAAAATCACCCGTTCAAAGATATCATAGTTGATGCACAATCTCTCTTCCATAGAGAGTGGATAGTTAATGTTCAACATTTGTACTGTGAAGATAATGCATATGTTGATTATTTTGCTAGGAATGCTTTTAACTTTGATGAAGCCTTTTGCATCTTTAATCATTCACCAATCCCACCGGTAGGTTTTAGTGGATGATGAGGGAACAACCCTCAGATGAACTATAGCAATATGTAGCTTTTTTGGGCTTTTGTTTTCAATATAATTCAAAAAAAATTATTGACAAACTTTCACTAGACAACCAAAGCTTTTGACTTGAAGTTATTGACAAAACTCTTTATCATGCATACTTAAATTTGGTGCATTTGAAACATTTGATGATTTTAACACGCCCGATAGAGTTCATTGTTTAAATTTAAGAACATTTTTGTGATGGATTGATTTCCTTACAATGGGAACAATAGGAACTGAATCAATTCCATCTTTGATAGTTCTTGTCATTGCAATCAGATATTAAAATTTTATTATTGTCCCATGATTAGTACACAATGATTAATTGACTCCGAATAATATTTGAATCCCTTCTAATTATTATCCATTTTTTTTCAGGATTATATATAAAGAATAGGGTGAATTAATAGTAGTGGTTAGGTTGAATGAAAGAGGCTCGATTCTCCTCAAATAATGAGAGTTCAAATGTTGTGAATTCAACTATTTAATTTGACTCAATAATACTTAAGTATGATATGATAATGTTCGATACCATGTCATTGCATCAAGTTAAAAAAAAAAAAACAGGGTGATGCTGATAGTTTAAAAAAAAAAAAAACTTGACACAGATGTTACTTAGGTGGGGATTACAAATCTCTTTCCTCTTGACAAGGAAAAAGACAACCAAGCAACGTTTGTTTCAATGATATTAAACTAAAAAATGAAATGAGAAATTTTTTACGATTCTTTTGTTGATCTTTATATCCTCCCCAGCAATTTTTTATTGTCACTTAATAGAGAAACAGTATGAAGAGGATTATGTAATTGTTCATGTGATAAATATACCTAATTTTTTTTGTCCTGAATCTATATTAAAATATTACTTTGTTGATTTGATAATCTACTAACGTAAATGCTGATGAGCAAGTGGCCATATTTTTTTGCCGCCCATGTGGGTTAGTTTTTCCTGATTTGGTTCGCCATATAAAATTTTGAAGGGTTTTTTTTTTTTGGGATTAAAGCAGGATCAGGACAAACATGCTTGCATAATCTACATACGTTTGTTTCTATTGGTTTGAGGGCAACTTTAAGTTTTCCTATACATGAAAGAATCAAGTTGTTAAGTTCTGCTGATTGAAATTAGGGAGAATTAATTTGCATGTCATTATAATTTTTCTCAATTTTAAATTAGGTTCTTGCAATTTATTTTGTTCTAATCATGCTCTTATAATTTGATCTATTAAATATGTCAATCCTTAAAGGTTAAAATTAATAATGAATTATTAAATTTTCCAAAGAAAAATACTTTTAGAGTTCATAGAAAATCTAATTTAATAATTTTAGCTAAAATTAAAAAAATAAATTTTGATTTAATATACTGTTTAAATTTTTTTACTTTTTTGTATGAAACTTCTATAATTATAAAAAAATTTTAAAAAACAACCTAATTGTATAAATTTTGAGTTATAAAAATTATGTAATTAATTCTAAAGTTATATAATCATTTAATAAAAATATAAAGGTTTTTAATTTTATTTCTTAACAAAAAATTCAAGGATTTTAATTTTTAGGGGGTTAAAATATTTAGATGATTAAATTATAAGGACCCAATTAAAAAATAAATTAAAAGAACTTAATTTAAAATTGAAATAAACTATAAGGGCTTGTTGATATATTTTTCATTGAAGTTATAGAGAAATATATAATACTAATATACTAATCACTTATTGAAAAATTATATACTCAGTCATATATATTTGAGGTGGCTATTTCTCTTTTGTATATTATTTATTCTATAATAAATTTTCATTATTAATATTATTAACTCATTAAAATCCACTTGTCTTATTTTAATTAGTTTATTAAGTATATAAAGTTAATTATATAACTTTTACCCTTACTTATGCTCAAGATCTGGTGTTCTTCTTCAACCTTTGACTCACATTTCACAACAACTGATAAGAAAAGAAACCCCTGCTTGGATTGAGTTAAGAAAAAATAAAAATTATCAAGTTATATTTTCTTAAAAAAATTAAAAATAATTCTTACAGTTAAGGCACTCTTCACATATGTTATTCCCTCAAAAAAATTTAAGATTTAATATTTTTTGAATATTATACAATAAGACTTTTTATACTTGTTTGATTTAACTAAATAATTGTTTGATTTAACTAAATAGTTATTATTGTATCTTATTGAATGAATAGACTTAGGTGACTAACTGATTCCAAATCCACAAGATAAAGCCAAACAACTTTCTTTCATTGATATTACATTAAGCTTGGGAATAAGAAATTTCCAACGATTCTTGTGTTTTTTTTTTTTTTTGGGGTCCTCCCTAGCACTTTTTTATTGTCATTTATTAGAGGAACAATGTATGAAGAGAATACGTGACTGTTCATGTGATACTGATAGACTACCTGATTTTTCGTCCCGAATATATATTAAAATATTACTTTGCTGATTTCATAATCTACTAGCGTTAAAGTTAATGAGCTAGTGGCCCTATTTTTGGTGGCACATATAGGTAATTTTTCGTGGCTTACTCAGCATTTGCTGGCTTTGCTGGATTAACTATATTTTAATAGCTTTGTTAGAGGCTGGCCTGGGAGCATATGCGGATTGCAATAGTGTGGTTTCATGGGACGAACGTGTGTAGTTTTGCAAAATTGATAAGAATGTTAAGTATGATCTTTTATTTTCTTGATTAAAAAAAAATTTAAATAGTTGAGTCTAAAACTTAATATAAATACTCCCTCCGTTCCTATCTATAAGTCATTTCTATCAATCTCATCAATACCAATACAATAAAAGTATAAGGAATAAAAGTAAGTAAAATTTCAAACATGCCCCTGTATAACACATCTAAAAAGTAATGTTCTGTTACTTTTTCTCTCTCGTAAAGGGTAATTTTAGAAATACTTCTCAAATATTACTTAAAAAGACGCACTATGACTTATAAATGGAACCAAATAGACCTTTTAAAATGGGACTTATAAATGGGACTGGAGGGAGTAAATCTTAGTTTAAAAATCGGTTAAACATATTTTTACAAATTACTTACTAATAAAATCTTGGTATCAGTAGTGTGACTTGAAGATATACCCATATAAAATAAATATTAAGGTTTTTTAAAAAAAAATGAAAGGAGAATTAGGACAATTGTACTTGCATAACCTAAATAGACAGTTTTTTTTTTTTCATTGGTCTGAGGGCAAATTGAAATTTTTCTATCCATGAATGAATCAAGTTGTTGAGTTTTGCTGATTGAAGTTTTAGAGATATTACTAATACTGATACTAATTATTAGTAATTCTCAAGATGTGATATACTTCTTCAACCTCGACTCACATTTCACATCAACCATAAGAAAATGATATTGTGTATTTTCCAGCAGAGAAATTTATGTGCAATGTTTCTATACGCACCCATATGACAGGGATTTGTCTAATATATGTGTCTCCTAGATTTCAGGACTAATTTTATTTCTTATTCAGTTGCATTAATCGAATTCAATCAATTCCTTTTTCTTGATTTGCTTTTTGGATTGTTTGATCTAAAACATTTAGAACCTTTCATTCTTTAAGGCAGATTCTCTGCAATCACAGAGTCTTGCATTTGAAAAGAGTGATACAAAATTACAAAGAGAGGGATAGTACATAATGACCCACTTCTTCTATTTACATCCACCATCTCTTTTCTCTTCATCTCAATCAAAATAAATAACATACAATCACTTTTTGTGATTGCAAAGGATCTTTATTATTCATCATTCCAACTTATAATTATTTCTGATGATGGTTCATAAGGTCTTGATTCTTGATTACCGTTAATTAGGTTGGTTCAGGTGTTGCCTCAAATAATCAATACACTAGACTAGACAAACATGATCCTTTTGTGTACCTGCTTTGAATAGAGACACGTAATTGACAGACATTTCCGGTAGAGAAGCTTGAACTGCTGCAAATTTCCATTTCAAATGTCTAATCAGTTCCTATGAGATAAATTAAAGCTATGGACAAAGCGATGTACTATTGAAGTGGTAAGTTTGCATCTGTTAATCTGTTTGTGATGAATTTAAATATAAATCGACAAAAAAAGGGGGAAAAAATGCTTGGATTGATTTTGAAATTCTGGTTTATCTTCATTCACAAAGCCTGACCCTCACTTATTACAATCATTCACAAGAAGAATGTGAAGAGATTTGGTAAAGAAAATCTTCAGGAAGATGTATAACTATGGATGCCTTTATTGTCTTCACAGTCTTCAGAGCTGAAATAGTTAATTGCAAGGTTCCAGTTAGCAAATAGCGGAAATCAACATAATTATGATCTTAGAATGATGTGATCTAGGCTTATAGATTATAATTACCACCCTGTATCTTGGTTAGCTTTCCCAGTGATTCATTCTTCCACAGACTCTTGGGATGGTGATGATGCAACAGAACCAGATTTTTCTGTCAGGAGACTAGATAGACTTTCACAAAACTGGTCATCAAAATAAATCTCAGTAAGTAAAAAACCAATGTCCTGGCATAACCAATGAAGAGGAAATGCCATCTTACTTCTTTGTATGTTCTTAAATCTCCTGTAGATTTTGATATTTCAACTACACAATGAGCTGGAGCAACTTCAATCACCTGGCAGTTGCCTCACATAGAGGTGAAATAATATTTTAGTAATAGAAGAGAAAAATACAAAATAGATCATAGTATAGAACAATAAATTACCTTAGCTGACAGGTCATAATATGATCTGGAACATCTAGTCATGAATCGTTTGGGGTGCATTTTTAACTGATATTAGTGGAAAAGTCATTAGTTACTAGCCTCTGGAAAAGCTACACAAATTAGATTCACTAAGAAATCAACTAAGCGCGTTTTATACCGTAAAGTTGTTCATTTTTTCTATTGACAGCTTCACATCTGCTGCAGCAGTTTCTATTTTCCCTACAGTTTCATAAATGTTGTGTTTGGATCCTAGTCTTGTTTTCTGCTTGTGATCCTAAGCAAGAAACACCCAACACAGATAATGATGATTGAGTGCAACATATAGATCACTTCGAGATGATTCTCTTGGATTTCTAGACCTACCTGTTCTTCAAAAAGGCCCGATAGATCGAGGTCCTGAGACATGGCTATTAATTGGAAAGCATTGATGAAACTTGAGGACTTGGTGATTGTTGCCTCTAAGATATTCTCCTGAAGCACAGAATGTCAGACGCTTTTTGTCCACACACAGTTTCCTATAACTTCTTATGCTATTTGTTGGTAAATTACCTCAACTGAATCAAAAGCAGCATTGACATCATCCATGTGAATGTTCTGATCACACTCAGACTCACAAGCAGGCAAATAGTCTGTTTGAAACCATTCATTTTCCATCATCTCTGGCACAGTTATTCTCTGAATGAAACAGCAATGAAGCGGAAAAGCATGTTGTTACCAACTAGTTACATTTACAGAAAACAGGTCATTGTTTATAAAATTTCTACCTTTGTAACTCGTGGTTCAAGTATCTTTGCAATTAGTTTCTTTTGACTTAGTGTAAACCATGGTGGACATGTGTACTCTGCTCTACATATCTGCAGAATTGAAAGCCACAAGAGAATGTAAATTGCCTGCTGAGTTTTTCTGTTAAGTTTCACTTCTGTATTGGATTGTGCCTAGAAGAGTGTACCTTCTTATACAAGTTCATCAAGTTGTGATCATCAAAAGGAAGATGACCTGAAAGTAATTCAAAAAGGATCACCCCACATGACCAAACATCAGCAGCTGCTCCATCATAGCCCTTGTTCCATAGCAGCTGATCATGACAAAAGGATTGAGGATCATAAGTTACAGGAATAATGTTATATAGGATACGATCATTAGGTTTTTCTTCCCTGTATGGCCTTCCCAGAAAAAAAAGAAAAAAAAAGAAAACTGACTTGATAAACTTGATTCAAATTACCTCAGGTGCCACATAGCTTGGGGAACCACATGCAGTTGTGAGAACATTATCAGGCTGTCAATGTATTTGAACCAGTTAGGAAGAAAACAAGTCATTGGTGGTCAGGGATGATAAAATTTTCAGAATTGGCTCTACCTTTCTCAGCGCGCTTAGTCCAAAATCAGACAGTTTGAGATTTCCTTTGCTGTCAAGAAGCAGGTTTGCTGGCTGTTGTTGATGACATGTTAAAGATCCAAGTTAATTTGGTGAAATTCCCTTTCAATTAGGCAAAGACAGATTGATTCAACTGACCTTAAGATCTCTATGATAAACTCCTTTGTTATGGCAGTAATCCACAGCATCAATAAGTTGCTGGAAGAGTTTCCTTGCTTCATTTTCATTCAACTTTCTGGCATAAGACTGGGATGATCACAGACGGTGATTAGAATTGAATCAGCATACCATAAAAAAATACTATTTGAACAGTCTATCTCTCAATTCCCACCAGCTTGTCTGATAGTTGTCCTCCTGATACATACTCCATCACAATATATATCTTCGTCTTCGTGCCAAGAACCTGTTCTCAGATCGTTTCAATGGCAAAACATGATTCAGAAGGATTAACCATTTGCTCATCCCAAACTTTTTCTGGGATTCTAACATATTTACATACATACCTCATGAATTCTTACAATATTGGGATGGTTCAGAAGCTTCATTGTTCTTATCTCTCTTTGGACCTGAAACGTTGTAACTCAGAATGAATATGCAGAAAAACACAGCGTACCGACCTGTGACTAGTTTTACATTGAAGGGACAAAAAAGAAAGACAAGGATGAAGGTTGCCTGATACTTGAGATGGCTCTCCATGACCATTTTCTTATCAAGGATCTTGATAGCTACATATTGACCATTGAGGCTGTTAACAGCAAGCTTGACCTTAGCGAATGTCCCTTCTCCAATCGTACGCCCTAGTCTGTACTTCCCAACGCTGCTTGCAAACCCCATTACTGGTAATGCTCACAATCCAAATTGCTTGCCACAGACAAGGTATAGATATTCTTCCTCAGTTTGACCGTCTCAGGATCGTTCTGTTCTGTGTCCAGCTTATTTGGAGATGAAGAGAATACTTGAAGCTTTTTGTTGGTCACCTCCATGGTGGCCGTCTGGCTTAATGATACAGAAATATATTGGGAGGAAAGTGGACACGTCGGTTATTGCATTTGAGAGGTGTTGGAAGTTTCGTAGTGTGAATGTTTTCAACAACCCCCAAATCTTTAACCATCAATAAGTAGCAGTAACGGGATTATTACAAGGACAGAGTGAGAGGTAGATGGATTTAACTGGAAGCAATTTGATATTCTGGGGTAGGTAATAAAGTTTGAATTTCATGGATTAGGGGAAAAAAAAAACTTATAACTACGTTATCTTATATTTATTTAAAGTGTTATAGGAAAAATTTGCCTTTAATGTTTTCCTTCAACATTTTAAAATAGTGTCCTGACCATTAACAAATATTAATTTTGACCATTAGTTGATCACAAAATTACAGAAAATGATTCTAGAAAAAAAACTAATAACTTTTATATAATTTTCTTGATCATTTATTATAAATTTGAGGGTTTTTTAGTTTTACAGTTAACTAATTATTAAAGTTCATATTTGTTAATGATAAAGGCAATATTACTTTGTTTTGAAATGTAAAAAATATATTAAAAATGAGTTTAGGATTTTAATAATGGGCATATAGTTTAAGGACATAATTGTCTTTCGATCCTTTTTTTTAATGCATTATGAATATTGATTTTGTAGGAAGTGATAAGGGAGTACAGCAGATATTAAAAGTACTGAAAGTTGCGGCATGTAGGGGTAAATGGTGGAGGAAAGGAAGGTAAGGAGAGGACGGGTTGATGGAACGTGGTTTGAAAGGAAGATGAGGGTTGAAAAGTGCGTCTTCGTTTCTTAATCTAATAAAAATTTGGAGACTCTTTTGTATTTTATTGTATGGCCTTCCTTTTTTCGCCTATTAACGTCTCCTCACTAATCGTGCGTCACTAATTTCTTACCCTCCACGTTGCCTCATCTTTTATTTAATTGAACCACTCATTAGTTGAGGGGCGAAATGACCTTGAGGTCCCTTCAAGCAAAATAATCGCATTTTGGGTTCAAAGAATTCAAAGTTTCATGCAAGAGGTCAAATGTCAAAAATACCCCTAATACCAGGTAATGGGTAAATGTAACATGTGACAACCAAGTACTGATTTTTAAAGGTAACTTGTAATTGTGTGAATAAATATGACGTGTGATCACTACCATAAATTGACCGGTGATTGACTTGTGAAAATTTGAAATGTTGTTGTCAATTACAAAACTTTTACTTGTTAACTTTTTAGGGGGACTTAGAATTTTATTTTACAATTAAAAAAATAATTACTTGTCACATTTACCATACACTTTCAAATTATCTTCAAAAATTAACACGTAAAAGTTCTTCAATTGACAAACATTTTTAGAATTTGACAAGTCAATCTCTAGTTGTTACATGTCTCATTTACTTGTATAATTCTAAGTTATTTTTTAAAAAATAACATACATGTAACCATTCTCTAATTGACAAGTATGTGTTTGAATTTTGATAAGTGTTGTCATGTGGTGTTTGCTCGTATCATCGATATTTTAAAACTTGATCTCAATATTCAAAAGTCAAAATAGATTTCTACTATAGTCTAGCTAGCTTGTGGAAGAATTTCAAGATTTTTTTAAATCCAAAATAATATTATCTTCTTTCATGAGCCCTCAATGATGTAACATCCTAAGTTTTTCAATTAGGAATTATCAATATTTTTAAAGGTATTTTGGTTAAATTCGATAAATTTTTTTATTGATAGTGTTTAAGGGGACTAATATAGTTTTTGAATTCTTTAATAGCCTTAAAAGAAGGCTAGATTGAAGTTCGAATAAGCCATGGCACAAAGGAAAGTTTAAATTTCGATAGGGCTCTTTGTGTCCATGCACTGCGATGGGATGTGTTAATGTACTGCAGTGTATGTGCAAAATCTGCACTTATCAAATTTGTGAACTAGACTGAAAATCAGAAAAGAAGAAAGGGTGAATGCAAGAGGAGCAATGGAGGAGCTTGTGGTCTGCTAGGGCATAACCTTGGGCCACTTTTGAACACACTTAGGGCAAGATTTGTCATTAGGTAAGTTTCCCTTTTCCTCCCCCTCTCGCTTTTATGCGAAAATTCTGATTTTAGGGCATTTAGGGGCTTTTTTTTTGTGTTTGAGTATTGAACGAACCCATTGACTTATTTAAAGTCTTGAGGAGTTGAATCAAGCCTCTAACCTTAGGTTTATGAGTTTTACGGTGATTTAGAATTTTTGTTGAGGGTTTAAACAAACCTTAAGCATAATTTGAGAGTTTTTAGACAATATGGATAATTGGATGGTGATTTTGGTATGTTTAGATGTTAAATAGGATTTTTAAAGTGTTTTGGAAGGTTGATGTTGTTAAATAAGGAATTTGAGAGTTTTTGGTACTTAGAACTTCATAAATTCAAGGTTTATCTGGAGTGCTAATTGACAATTATCACTTGATTGTATAAATTAGTATTGCTCGAGCTTTATCAGTATGTATTAGAATGTGTGGAGCTAACGTTGAACCACGGTGACTCTTTTGTGTGACAAAGGATTGAGTTAACGAAATAATTTATACTATTTAATTATATTGCTTAACTATTTGTAAGTAGATATGTTAAATTTGTTACTTGAGATTTGATAACCTTGCATATTACGAAATGTGATTTTGTGCATAAAAAACTATTTGTAAATGATGAGAATGGTGAAATTTTATATCGACTGGTTGAGAAATTTGAAATGTATGTGTTATATGATAAGTGTGAATATGATCATGTTAGGGGTGAGAGTTCACCTGTAAGAAGGAGTAGTGAAAATCCATATGGCATATATCTTCTTAGTGTCTAGTGAGGCATGACATTGGAGAAAGTCTCCTTAGTATCTATGTGGGATATGGTGTTGTGTTGGTAGTACGATACCTCAATTTGTGTGCGATATAGGGGGCCATAGTTCGAAGTGGGATAGGATACTTTTAGCTGGATGATCCTACCACTGAAGGTAAGCTCGAATCATTGTGAATGCACATTTGGTTCCAAGAGCCTATGGTTTCAGTCAAGGTGATATGGAGGCTCAAATGATAGAATGATCATGCTAGCGGTAAAATGACTTGTTTTTGTGAAAAGGATTTGTTAAATATGCTAAAGTGAAAATATACATTTATTATGGAAAATGTTATACTGTAATATGCTCTAAAAGTGTTTTGGTGCTTCATTGCTTTACTCTCATATGATTGCATGTTAATTAATAGTAGTGAATTATTCTTTTATTGAATGTTTATCTCACCTCATGGTTATATTTTACAAGCGAGGGCTTCAGTACGAACAAGGGAAAGGAAGGGCAACCGAAGAGTAAAGAACTCATTTGTATAACTCTTTTCCTTGTCATTTTGGTTTGTAATGAATATGCCATAAATATTATGCCAACTTAAGATCATGACATTGTTTTGATATCACTTATATGAGGATTTGTGATAGGTATGCGTATCTTGGCTTAAGATTGATGCTATTGTGATAGAATGAGTATGTTCGGCTAAGATACAATCACAAGTGATATAATTGTAATAATTTATGTGTTGAAATGACCAAAACAATATTTGTTGTTAAGTTTCATCCAACCTCTTTGTGTTGTTGTAATTGGGAGTTTAATGGTCATTTTAAGTATGTTTGGTTAATTGAGTGATATGAATGGCCATATGTATTGTGTGTGGGTTTATTTGAGGTGGTCAATTGATTATGGATCTAATGACATTTGGTAATGTATTTTGGACACATTTGAAAGTATTTTAAGATGAAAACAAACCATTTTGAGTTCAGGCATCCATCTTTTTAATGGATAATTAATTAAGTGTGAGACTGGTGCCATTAACTAGAGTGCTCGAATAGCTTTTTGTAAACACTTAAACCGCCTAAAATCAGACGTTAGATGGTGAAACGACATGCTTTGAAAGTTCGGATTGCTGTCCTAATAGCAATTTCTTGTCATGACAATTGCTATGTGCTGCAGTGCAAATGCTCATTGAGGAATTTGTCCCTTTATGCCATTTGCACGACAAGTGTGGCCTGCGTCGTGGTAGACGGCCATATTTAAAAAATTATCAAATTGTATCAGCTTGTTTTTAGGTGCTATTTGATTTTCATGCTTCCGTTATCATATTGGACTGACTTTAAATTATAGTTTGAGTTCAAACAATATTTCTAAAAGGGTTTTCTTAAGATCCCATTATTTTAAACTAATTACCTTTTAAACTTTTGGATTGTGATAACTTTTACTTGAAATTTTATTTAATCCTGATTATCACAATGACATGTAGTGTGTTGTTTTTATAATGTGAAGGTGGACATTACAAATGACATTTTCTTTTTTGGATACAATGAAAATCACCCTCAAAGACATTTTCCCTTAATTGAACTTGAATCTTCCTTCCGTTCAAAAATGTAAGGCATTTTTAACTGAATCTTACCCTCCAATAAAGTAGTTACTTACTTTCAAACTAACCCTATCTTTTCATATTTACTCTTATTAAACACCCTACAATAAATATAAAGTCATTATCAATAGGGGCACTTTTGAAAAAAAAAAGACAATAATTACACTTTGAAAGATTAAAAATGCCTTACATTTTTAAATATTCAACTCGTCAGAAAATACTTAATATTTTTGAATGAAAGGAGTATGAGATTCTCTTTACCATTAACCATTGAGACTCCTTATAATTGTTTGATTTTTTTATCTTTATCCTTATAATTAATTTAATCTAGTTATGTTTAATAGACGAATGTAATTACTAAATTAAAAGAAAACTATGATGTTTATTTATTTTTTTTTAAATTAGTTCGGCAAAATTTAAACTTTTAACTCCTGCACATCATCATACAATTGTCATCTGAGTTAACATTAGATGACCAAGATACTCATTTCTACGATTTAAGATTTAGATCATTTTTTGTCTGATGTCTTAATTATTATTAATTAATGGGCCATCTTAACTTCCCGCCCTTTTTACATGCTTCTTTCTTTTTTATTTTTTTTAATTGTTTATAAGTATCATTAGTAATTCTGTTTGAGACACAACTAATTTTTTTTTCACATTTCTATTAGTCTATAAATGATTATTCAGATTAAAACTCCACTTTACCTCGAAAGCCTTTTTAAAAGAGTTTTGGCTATTCCAAAGAGATTACATGGCAATGTAACACAATGTTATGAAATCAATACAATAATTTCATTTTTTTAATAATTAACATTAAGTCGAATGTTAGTGTAAGCTGAAAGATTTTTTTTTTTTGAAACAGCATGACTATTTAAAAATGAATAGTATTATATTGTTTTCTTTACATTATTTCACAATTTTTTTTAAAGATACATATAATTCCTCCAAGAATTTCCTAGACCAAAATGCAGGTAAACCCTTAATTATTCGTATTTGAAATGCATGTTGAAAGAAATATTGGGCAATAATGAAATGTCAAATTTTAAAATTAATAAAAAAACTTCTAATTTTTTAATTTTTAAAATCTAGATTCTAGAAGGAACTTTCCAAAATATGGAGAGAATACCCCAAAAAATTTCATTTAAGGACTATTATAGGAAAAAATATTTATATTGAGGACCTAGATTTTTTGAAAAGGAAGAATTATTGATAGTATAAAATATAGTTAATATAAAGAGTAAAGAAGAATAAGACAGTACAAAAAATGAAGAAAAAATAATAGAGAAAAATTTTTATTCACTTGTGTACATATACTTTGGACATAACCTCTATTTAAAATCCTCCAATCATTCAAGTCCTATTTTAATGGTGCATCATGTCACGATTTGAAAGTTATAAGCTATTAACAACAAGAAGCTCCTTATATGTCATTCATTAGGATATTAAGAATAAAGGAATTCTAAGAATTATGAGTTATAGACATTTACAATATAATATTTATAATATTCCCCCTTGGATGTACATAACAAACATTGTACTTTATTAAACCTTACTATAAAAAACCTAATAGAATAAAAACTTAGTGAAGGAAAAAGAGTATAAAATATTTTTAAATATTCGTTAGAGTTGTCTCATTAAAAACCCTTCCAAGAAACTCAGTGGGATGAAACCTTGAAAAAGAAAAAAGAGTATAACATGATATTTACTTCCCATAGTCTCCCCCAGGAATAATATCACTTCATTCCCCTTGATGACACTATCACTTTATGTCTCTGAATCTACACATTCTAATACAAGAAATATAGCTAATATGCAATGTAAAGAAGAATAATACAATACAAGAAATAAGAGAAAAACTAATGGAGGAGAATTCTTACTCACTTATAGTTTTAAAATCTTACAACCTTAAATACATTCATTTATATCGGGCTTTAGGTAAA
Organism: Prosopis cineraria; assembly: GCF_029017545.1. NCBI lineage: Eukaryota > Viridiplantae > Streptophyta > Magnoliopsida > Fabales > Fabaceae > Prosopis > Prosopis cineraria. The sequence continues at coordinate 12,400,543 of NW_026555335.1, forward strand.
CTTATCATTTTTTATGGTCATATCTTTCTTTTAGATTATTCCACAATTCTTGTGGATTTTTTACTTTCAGATACTTAGCTTTTAATCCTTTATGAAGATAATGATGAATGAATATCATTACGTTGGCCTTATCTTGAATACTTGCTTTATTTCTAGGTAAAATTGCATTTCTTAACCTTTGGCGTTTAGGTGAATTTTAGCATCTAGCATCCATAACAAATAATTCTTTCCCATAATATCAAGATCCATAAATTCAAGTTCGGTATGATTTTTCATGATTCAAACTAAAATAATAATAACAATTAAAATTATGATAAATTAATAAATAAAGCATAATAAATAAATTTTATAGTAAAAAATCCTTCACACACACCGAAATGATAAATAACCATATATAAATTATAAAATATTATTTATAATAAATTATAATATAAAGAAACGAATATAAACAATCAAACTTATTAAACAAATAAAGCATAATAAAGATAAAGAAATACAATAAAACAAATAAATTGATCTATAAAGCAAACTATTCATATGATATTAATAAATAAAAAAATTTATATTACAACATAAATTAATCAACACACACATATAAATAAACCAAAATGTATAATATATATATGTAGAGTATTAATTTAATGGAGGTCTAAAAAAAATAAAGATGACATCAAATACATAAATATAAAAGGAAAAAAAGTATATCAATCTTCATAAAAATATAAAACAACAAATAATAAAATAAAGCAATGCATGACCAAAAAAAAAAAGCAATGAATGGTTAATGAGACTTGACTGAATTAAATCACTAATCACATGATTATTTTAAATGACCAAAATGGAAAAATGTAAAATCACTTTATAACTAAAAAAAGAAAATGATAGGAAAATAAAATAATAAAATATAATATAATAAATATATAAACACATAACCATGAACGTTAATAGAAAAATAATATAAAATATAATTTATATATATTTATATGATTTAAGAATACATTAATTTAGTTAAAAGCTCATACCTTATTTTCAAAATAATTCATACTAAAATATGTTATAAAATATAGCTAATATGAATAATAGATAAGAACAAGACAACACAAGAAATGAGAAAGAGAACAATGGAAGAGAGTTCTTATTCATGGTGTGTATATATATTTTGAGTATAAAAACTTTATTTATAGACCTCCAACAATTCAAATCCTATCATACTGTTACAAAGATATAAAGAGCAATATAATGGTGTATATGTGACCTTTAATTTGAAGATTACAGGCTATTAACACAAAAAAAACTTCTTCTATACCATTCATTAGGACATTAAAAATAAAGGAATCTTAAGAGTTATGCGTTACAGAAATCCATCACATAATATTATAGCAAACAGATCAATGCTAAATGAAAAATTAATTATTTACAAGTCCTAATTACATGTAATAAATACAAAGTATAATATGTAAATACAGAAATTTGACTTGTAAAAAGACTGAGAAAATAAGTAATGTTCTTATTTGACAATTAGTTGTGGTTCTCTCTTTAAAAAAAATTACAAAATTAGAAAGCTTTATTTAAATTATTTCTTAGAATATAGATATTTAATTTACAGTTATACATTTCATTATCCCCAAAATCTCTTTCAACAATTCAATCATGAATAGGTAAGGGTTAAAACTCTTCTTCACTCCTCAATATTGTTGCAGGAATTATAAACAACACAAAGAAAATTATGGACCAAAGAAATACATAATTTTTTAAAATTAGTGTAATGTCATTTTTTTAACAATCAACAGTAACATTAAGTCAATCTTTAATGTAGGTCGGTAAGCTTTTCTGACCTTAATATTGTCTGTTAAAAATAACAATATTGCATAGGTTTTTAAAAATAATATGCTATTTTTTGTTTCGCAATTTTCGTTATGGTGCCCATAACTCCTCCAAAAATACTTCTGAAGAAAAAATATATCTTAACTATCCGTAGTTGAAATCTTGAGAGAAATACTGGGCAAGAGTGAGACGTCTAACTTTAAATTTTAATTTTACACTCTTAGAAAGAATTTATACTTAAATTATTTAATTAAATAAAAGAAATTATCAAACACTCTGCAATTTTTAAAATCAAGATTCTAGAAGGAGCTCTTTCCAAACGTGGAGAGGAATATACCAAAAGTATGGCGATGACTGGGTCTACCGGACAAAAAATAAAAGAAGGAGAAAAAGATAACTTGATTTTACCGGTGATCCATGAGAAGAGTTAATGTGACTGACAGGTGATAACTCAATTGAATATGAAATTAAAATTAACGCATTTCGACATTTTTTTTTTCAAAAATTATAACTTTGATAATATGCCACATTTTATTAATTTATTTAACATGCATGAAATATTAAACATGCACTTGCTTGTTCTGCCCTTTTCTGATTGAATTCTCCAGGGTTTTTTTTTTAAAAAAATAAAGTTTAAGATTTCTTCACCAAAAAAATTAAATCTTAATTTTGGAAAAAAAATTTAAGGAAACCAGCTGCCTGCTAATTACAACCATATTTTCAAAAAATATATGACAAAAATATGAAATGTAAACATTTAAACTGTGATGTTTTTCCATCCATAATGACAAAACCCATCATTTACTGAAATGTTATCGTATGTGGATCCACTAATTTCAAAATAAGAAAAAAAATTAAATATTTCGCTATAAAATTACAATAGAGCAACATAATGTAAAACCAAATCAAATATATCAAATTTTATATTAAACTAGAGGCCGTTAATTTGAGCGGCCAAGCTTATTGTTAAATTTTATATGAAATTAAAGTATCATATTTTTATATAAAAAGTTTATATAATTAAGTTTGGTCCTAACATCTTTTTAGCATTTGATTTATTTGGGCTGGCCAAATACTAAAAATTTTTAAAAATATTTTTTCTCTATTTTTTGAACTAATTTCAATTTTTAAGTATAACTCTATTAAGAATGAAATATTATTTTGAATTTAAAAGAATAAAATGAAAAATAATAATTTATCAGCTATGTATTTAAGTAACCTTGCTACTATTTTGTTGTAATATGTGTAATTTATTTATAAATATTTTCTTTACTTGTAAATTAATGTCTTAATTATTTAAATATCACTCTTATCATGATTATATATAAATATTTTATATATTTTAATTAAATTATATTATTTTAATTATGAAAAATTTAATCTCAATTCAATCATGATTAGACTACAATGCCATGATTAGTTCAAACTTTTAATAACTTTTGAGTAAACTGTACTTTTCATTCTTAAGAACAAAAAAAAAAATAACAATCATTATATTTAGTCTGTAAACTTAAATTTTTTAAATAGATCATTCATTGAATATGAGTCGTGATGAGATAAAATTCATAGTTTCTCCATCCATTACAAATTATAAGCAGTGTTTATTTTAAAAAAAAATTACATACCAATAAAGTTATTATTCTCAATTACTAATGCACTCTATAATGAGTGAGAGATACATTTATATAAATATTTAGGTTAATAAATATAAGGGATAAAATGAAAAAATATGTTTAGTCTAATTAGTTGATTAACTATGTGATCACAAATATTAATGTGAGCTTTAACATTTTAAGAGACCACTAGTTAACATGCTTTAGAAAACAATAAAATAATGGATGTGAGCCCAGGCAATTTAATTTTATATCACCTCGTTTTTTTCAACTAAGTCCCCTTCACGAGAGCTAATAATTTAACAATGGTGGTGGGTGGTGTCCAAGTTCTAGATGAGCACTTAAGCCCCCAACGTACAATATCCACCAAACACTTATAATTTTAAACCTAATTTCCCAATATTTAGTGTGCACAGTCCCCTAAACCTCATCACTCTTCCCTTTGCTTTGTCTTTGCTTCAACTACAGATCTGATCGTCATGGCGTCGAGGATGTGAATGATGAAAGTTGTCTTATTTGTATAATAATATTCTTAAGAACAAAAAAAAAAAATAACAATCATTATATTAGTCTGTAAACTTAAATTTTTAAAATAGATCATTCATTGAATATGAGTCGTGATGAGATAAAAATTCATAGTTTCTCCATCCATTTCAAAATATAAGCAGTGTTTATTTTAAAAAAAATTACATACCAATAAAGTTATTATTCTCAATTACTAATGCACTCTATAATGAGTGAGAGATACATTTATATAAATATTTAGGTTAATAAATATAAGGGATAAAATGAAAAAATATGTTTAGTCTAATTGGTTGATTAACTATGTGATCACATAATATAATGTGAGCTTTAACATTTTAAGAGACCACTAGTTAACATGCTTTAGAAAACAATAAAATAATGGATGTGAGCCCAGGCAATTTAATTTTATATCACCTCGTTTTTTTCAACTAAGTCCCCTTCACGAGAGCTAATAATTTAACAATGGGTGGTGGGTGGTGTCCAAGTTCTAGATGAGCACTTAAGCCCCCAACGTACAATATCCACCAAACACTTATAATTTAAACCTAATTTCCCAATATTTAGTGTGCACAGTCCCCTAAACCTCATCACTCTTCCCTTTGCTTTGCTCAACTACAGATCTGATCGTCATGGCGTAGAGGATGTGAATGAAAGTTGAATCTTATTTGTATAATAATATTGATACATTTTTTTTCAAACATTATAAAAACATATACTGTTTATTGACAGTGTAATTTAACATAAATTTAGACACAATAAATTAACATATACTTTTTTCATCTTAAATTGTAAGACAACTCTGAAAATATTTTGTTGTCTCAAAATATAAATTTATTTTCTCAATATTACTCATCAAGTGAATAAAGAATTAAAATAATTATAACATAATAATTACATAAGTGTGCAAGTTTGAAGTTTTATATTAAATGAAGGATATATTTTTAAAAGTTTATAATTTTATTTTTTAAAAGTAAGGTTTTGTAAAGTGTAATTAATCATTGAACTTCATTTGTAAGTATTGGAATTTATAGATCAACCCTTGATTGAAGTCAGATTATTTATGCTGGAGCAATCAATGGATTTGACAATATTCTGAAATAATGAAAGTCAATTGGAGTTAGGAATTAATGCAAGATTGATTTTTAATTGAATTTCAAAATGGAAAACAATTCCTCCGCAATTATGATAATTATTTTAATTTATTATTCCTTTCATTATGAGGTGACTTAATATTGTTGGGTTTTCCTTTTCTATGGTAACTTTCCCTCTTTATAAATATAGATGAGGGTCTGATGAAAGAACTTCTTCCAAAGCTAACAATTTTCTCTCAGTGTTTGTTCTTCCTCTCCCTCTGTTACTCTTTTTGATGCATCTTCTATGTACTTTAATTTAGACTTTAATAATCTAGACTTGTATAGGTAATTGGGTAGATTTTGATGTACCAGGATATGGTAGACTTTGATTTGACTCCCTTATTTGATATATTATTTATATTTCATATTCTTTTAATATGCATAATCTTATAGCAGAGAGAGTACTATTCATGAATATGCTCCTCAAGATTTTGGGAGCCAGTCAAGTTGAATGCCAATTGACACAAATAGGGAATGCTAATTATTAATAATTCACGTGATGTAACCTACATGTAATTAAAGGACGAAGCTTTCCATTCTAATAATTTAAGCCATCTTTACTTCGTAAGAGTCCCTGTGAAAGAGATACAGTGTTGTAGGTTTATTTGGAAGAGGCTTCATCCATTAATTAAGCATATTATATATTTCTTTTAAATCGAGTTCCTATCACCTTTTGCGCATGCATTTTGTTATGAAAGAATAATTCTTAATAAATTAATGGTCACTATTTTGATTATACTAGAGACTAGATGTTTGGGGCTTGTGCCTCACATGGAATTAACAAAATTAATTAACTTAAATATATGATAAAGCACAAAAATGAATCCATAACTTTGAAATATAGTATATATCATTAATTACAGTTTCCAGGTTACGACTCAGAAAAGCAACAAATAAAGGGAAGAAATTTCAGTGATCGATACTGAAAAAACACATATCGGTTACAAATTAATTGCACAATGTGAATTCATGACCATGTTATAAAGAAATATAGAGAATCTGATGAAGAATTGAAGCCGAGACGTGATAAATGTGTTTCAGGTGTTTGATGTACACTGTCACACTACATTACTTGTAGAGGAAATAACAAAGTGATAGAAAACGAAAAAGTCAACTTTTGAACAAATTAAATATTACATAGCTAGATATCATACTATATATATATATATATACACACACTAGCTTAGTAGATTTTATCCAAAAAAAAAAAAAAACTAGCTTAGTGGATTCATTCAATCTTCATATTTTATTGCTTCAAACACAGGACTGACTAGTTGAGAGTAGTTGATTGGATTTGTCAAAAGGCAGATTAGATTTGAGAATTAAATTTTAAACAATTCAATCTTCATAATTTATTAAATTAACAATTTAAGGAATTGAGTTATACTAAGTGAAGAAATTATAAATTTAGTTCTTCTGAGTTAAAAAATTATCAGGATTGAATTGTTATGAGGTAAAGTTCAGAAAATGATCAATCAATAGTTAAAGAACAATGCAAGGGGCAACAGATATATTCACCTTATATAAATTTAAAATTAAATAGAGGACCTAACCTGAATTATTTATTTATTTCTTTATTGCAGGAAATATCTGCCCACGTGCTTGCCAACTACTCAGGTGGCAGCGGCCAACTAATTAAAACCCTGTTTGTGACTAATGAGTGTGCGTGTACGGAGGAATTTTTTTTTTTGGGCGGGGTTTCAGATGGAACACGTGCGTTACAGTTAAGGATGATTATGGGTGAACCAGAAAGTTGAACAGCTACTTTATTTGGTGATTCTTTGATTAGGCGTGGGAGGAGCAGTCAACTTTTGGATATTTTAAAACGCAACACAAATATAATTATACTAATTAATCGGATTAGGGAGAACTTATTTCTTACTAAAATTGTAACTAAATATCAACTTGCTAATATTAAAAAAATTAATTATTTAATTCTTATAATTTTAACTTAATTATAATCCAATCACCGAATGTTTACTTGTTTTAACTCGATTTTTATAATTTTAATTTAATTGTAACTCAGTCTTTTAATTTTGACTCTTACAATTTAGTTCTTATAATTTTAGTCATATAAATATTAGTCCCTATATTTTATCCATGTTCATGATAAATTCAATAAAGTTTTATATTGGCTATTGATGGCCTAACACAACCTTCCTCTTTTACCCGAGTTTGGTCCCTATATTTTAAAAAATAAAATTATAAAAATTAAAATCATTTCAAAATTTAGGACTAATATTTTAAATTATTAAATCCTTTTAATGTTTATACACATTAGGATAAAGTATACTTTTAATCTTTTAACTTTATATAAAGTTTTAATTTGGTCCTTTAATTTTATAAAGTATTTTCTTAGTCCTTTAACCCTAATATCATTAGTTTTAAATAATTATTTTTTATATTAGTCATTGTTATTTTGAAAAAAAGTTAACTCAATATGTTAATATTTGATAATATTTTGTCAATATTTAAAAATTTAGTGTAAAAATTTGTTAGCATAAAACTAACCGTGTTAGGCTTAAAGGATAAAAAAGATACTTTATAAAGTTAAAGAATTAAAATAAACTATTATGTAAAATTAAAGGATTAAATATATACTTTAGCCTAAATATTACAAACATTAAAATTTTAAAATAGTTTTAATCTTTATAATTTTATTTTTTAAAATATATGGATCAATATTTAAATGGTTAAACTACATGGACTAAGTTGTGAAAGTTAAAGTTAAGGAACTCACTGATAACTAAGTTAAAACTAAAAAGATTAAATTATAACAAGTTAAAGTTTAAAAATTGAGTTATAATTAGGTCAAAATTATAATAACTAAATGATTAATTATTCCTAATATATTATTATCTTGAGTTTTAAGTTGAGCATCCTCTTACTTGTGTAGAAAGAAACAGTTGTGTTGATTTTTATTTTAATGTAAACAATATTTGTGAAAAAATTATTTTCCGTGTTATTTATGTATATGATATGTATCACTTATCCCGTTCTATATGTATGAATTTCTTCCAAAAGTTGATAATATTACTCTTTAGTGTCACTTGATTTTTTTGTATGTATATTTGCGTGTATGTGTGTGTCAGTGTGTGATGCCCGGACTACATTCAAATTCTAGGTTCGTAGTTGGCTTGAATGAGCTTTGAGCAAAAGTATATAGAAACAAAGTTATATTATTTTAAAAATGTTTGCATTAATTGTTAAGTTATCCACCTTGCTCGGATTCCAAATTTCAAGTCCCATCTTTTTATTTTATTTTTCTAATCTTATTTATAAATCACTTTCAATATATTTCAATAGTATTAATAAAAATTTTAAAAGTTATTAATTCTGTCTTAAAATTTAATGAGTTTTTAATTTTATATCTATAAAATATACATATTTTAATAATATTTTTCTCTCTCTAATATTCAATAGAAGAAAAAAGAAAAAATTTGTCATGAAAATTTAACGATATAACTTGTAAATAGAATAAAAAAATTCTTCTCTCTTTATCCTATAAATAGAACAAGAGGGAATATTCATAACAATAGAGCATTCCATGAATGTGACCTATGGTGAAATAAAATTTATAATTACTTCCTCAATTAAAAAATATAAGATATTTTTAAATGGTTAGATGTTCAAAAATGTAAAATATTTTTAGTATTTTAATGTATAGTTACTACTAGTTATTGTTTTTTTTAAAGGTGCCCTAATTAGTGAATAAATTATTTTATATTTATTTTAAAGCGAAACACCTATTTAATAGGAATAAATATAAAAAATAATATTAATTTAAAAATAATTAACTACTTTATTAAGGGTGAGATTTAATTAAAAATGTCTTATATTTTTAAATAAAGAGAATATATCCTAAACCCAAGCTCCAAGGATCTATCTAATTTAAATTAATATTAATATATATAGTAACTTATATTTAATATTGATAAGTTGAATCTTATAAATAGAAAAAGTCTCATAAAAAAAACTAGCATCAATTAAATCTGACAATACTTAGTTAAATTAGCATTATAGGAAAATAGATTTTTTTAGTAATTTATATTATTTATAAGCTATAAATTATATATCCCACCTTCATAAACTATGCCATTTTTTAGAGTTCATGCCACACAATTGGAACGATATTTGCGCGCGCGCGCACTCTCTACACACACATTTCATATTTGTGTGAAGCGCTCCAAACAATTATTGTATAATAAAATTAATATTAATTCATGTGGAGATTTTTTTTTTTTTGGCCAAAGGAGATTTCATTCAACAAAGCTTAAGGCTAAACAAGCCCAAAGACAAGAAACTAGTCGATGACAAATATAGTTACAGTTATGTGGGGATTTGAGGAATAAAAAATATAGTTATGTATATTTTTATTGTTATAGTCATTTATTTGTAATTATTTATATAATTCTATTTTTCACCTTTTAAACACTATTACTTTTTATTAACTTATCAAGTTAATATTTTTAATATTTAAGTTTTATTAAAAAATCAAGAGAAAATAGCCAATAAAGACTCCACCGAGTTTGAGATTGCTGAGAAGGACTTGAGAATTTGAGAAAGGATTTAGTCTTGCAGTGTCAATAAATGAAATGAACAAAAGATCTAAATGCCTTGGACCAAAACCTCTCTCTCTCTCAACTCTCCCTCACCTCCGCTCCCCTCTCAGTTCCCATGAGATTTCTGGCATTGTTCAGCCATAGCTTCATGATTTTGAAGGTGATGACGGGTGGTTGTGATTTTGTTGATGGTGAAGTCTTGGTTTTGAAGATGGTGAAAGAGGGAATGAAGAAGGTTTAAACACTAAGGATTTTTCTACTCTCAGTTAAATTCGGTGAGACCAAGTTTATCAATTTAGCCCCATGTCATCTCTTCTTGATGTCATCGCCGTCGCCACTTGCCCACCCTTTCAAGTTCCACGCTACCTCTTGGAACATTTTTTTGACTACTCTCCAAAGTAGGATTCAACCACTGATATATATGCCTCTTAGATTTTCTTCGGATCCTTATATTTAAGCTCAGAGCATGGTGTTCCTGATGTTATTGCCTACAAAAAGTTGCTCAAGGAGACAAACAAGCAAACAAACAAATTAATTAGTAGTGGAACAAATAACTATAGATCACCAATTGAATCTTTAAGTCTAGAGAAGGGACTAAAACAGGAGATCAGTTTTGTACTTGCCTATCCTCAATATATGGCACTTATTAAAACTCATATACAAGTTGGTATTTCTTATGTTAAATATAAGAAAACCAAGAAACTAACATATATGAAGCTTAGTAGTGTTGTTGTGCAATATATAATCAACTTCTTGACATGATAGAGAATGAATTTGTATGGCTTCACTTTGAAACATGGTCGTGTGGTTGATGCTCATGGTTGTATATTACATAATCGATAAGGAATCTTAATATTTTTAAGAAGATTGCATAATATAATGAGCTTATGTTTGTAGCATTTATGTCCCTTTATTTGTAACATATATGGAGTTTATGTCTTAATTATTTACACTGATTCTTGTTTGGGGAAAAGTACTTGACAATTAAGCTTCTTGCAAGAATTTTGGATTGATTACTAAGTAATTTTTGTTCATAAAACATGCTCTAGAGTTTTAGAAATTCAATGCAAGATTTTGCAATTGATATTTTGCCACTTGATTTGCTGCATGCATTTAAAGTGCCTTCTTATATTTTGCCACTTATGCTGGTCCATCCCAAGTATTCCAAGAAACTTCTAGTATTCTTGGTCTTGGTGACGCTAACTAGATGCATATATTACATTACATATCATCTATTAAAATGAGGATCTTGTTCTTGGATTTCCCTATTGATTTTGCTAAAGTTCCACTCTTGTTTAATGAGGACCCTCTTTTACTTTAGGGGCATTTTAGAATGCCTAATTGTGCATTAAATTTGAAAATATTGCTTCATTGATGTGGTTCTTCATTTAATTTTTCCATAAAACTATTTGTACTATATTATATTCAAGTTAGTTGCCTTGTATGTTTATCGAATATTTCTTTAATGTAGTTGCAGATTGGATGCTTGGAACATTATCAACGCCAATAACCTAGAAAAAGGCCTATGTCTTTTGACACTAATGTTAGAGATAAATTTATGAAAAAACTAAAAAGATTTTGATAATTTCATGAAGCAAAATATGAAGATGCATATTGTTTTTTGATAATATAATTTATGCTGTCAAGAAATGTAAAAACATGTTATTGTTTAATGATAAATGAATTTGTTGGTAATCAATTGTTGTTCTTTATGCTTTATATTAGTGTGATTAAGCTTTATATATAACAATAGTGATCATTAAGAACAAACATTTGCATTTTCAAAATATCCATTGGTATTTTCATGAAAAATGAGCAAATTTTCAAAATATCCATTGTGATTTTAGAATATCTATAGGTGTTTTTATGAAAAATGAATTAATTTTTAGAATATCCATAGGTGTTTTCATAAAAAATGTGTTTACTATTCATGATAATCATTCCACATATCCTAAAAAAATTAAGTGATAGACGCTCTATAATATTTAGAATTGCCATTTTTCATGATATCCCTGATGCTTTTCATGAAAAAAAAATCAAGCTCCTCCTTTCATTTGAATATCTAATCATGATATTTTGAAAACAAAGGCCATATATGAGATGTATGGGTACAAACACCATCAAGTATATGCAGATGGTTTTTATGTATATGCAGGCATCTTCAAGGAAATGCAAACATTTTCTATGAGAGAGCAATTGAACCACTCATATACAGGAGATCTCCTTTATGATGTAGGAGGCTCCCTTATATGAAAAAATCTTCCTTATATATAGACATTTAGTCCGTATATGCAATTTATCTTCCTTCAGGTGTAATTTCTCTTGGGTGTAAACACTATCAAGCATCTTCAAGGAAATGCAAAGATCTTTCATGAGGGAGAAACTGAACCATGCATATATAGGAGGTCTCCCCTTTGATGTAGAGGGCTCCCTCATATGCAAAAGTCTTCCTTATATACAGATATTTAGTTTGTATATGCAATTTATCTTCCTTTAGGTGCAATTTCTCATGGGTGAAAACACTATTAGGCATATGCAGATAGTCTCTATGCATATATGGATATCTTTAAGGAAATGCAAACATCTTTATGAGGGAAAAACTAAACCATGTATATGCAGGAGGTCTTTCCTCTGATGCAGGAGGCTCCTTTACATGCAAAAGTCTTTCTCATATGAAGACATTCAGTCTGTAAACATAAAACATCTTCTTTCAGGTCAATTTTGTCACAGGTGCAAACAACATAAATCATATCCAATTGGTCTTCATGCACGTAAGAATCTTTAAGGGATAACAGAGCCTATATAACATATATTTTCATGATAATCATATTCGATATTCAAATATATATGTATAATAATATAATTTTCATGATAACAACAATTGATATCTTATAAAAATCTTCATCTCTTGAAATTTAAATATAGGAAAATAATCTATCTTTCTATACAGAGAGATGGCACTCACCAACATATTCCTTTCCCTTGCCTCTATACACAACAATCTTATATTCTTTGACCTCTTTCATCAACTCCCTCATCACAATATTTGACCATTTGAAAGGACCTAACCTTATCTTCTTACAATAAATCATTTTTAACAAATGTTAGGTTACACTTTTATATGTAAGATGGCACAACAATGTCCCAAGAGTGTAAAGAACAAATAGGGGTTCAAACATTTTATCACATTCCCTTAAAATGATCATGGTCTTCACCTCACTATAATATTTTTTTGTCAAAATCTATCTTCAATACAAAATGTACTTCCTTATTTAGTTCTCCTTTATCTATAGTGTTCACCCTCTCATTAAGTAGCCCCTATATATTTCTAACTAGCCTCACATTTCTTATGAATATTGATGATGTTATAGGTGAATAATCTAATCATTTTTGTATAGATAGCATGGTGTAGTTTTATGCACCTAACATGTAATACTCCTTCTAAAATTCAATTAACTCTAAAATTGAGGTAATTATAGTGCTAATCCAAAAGGTTATGAGATTTTTAAAATTTCACAAAAGGGGAATCCTAAGCTCCATAATTTAAAACATTCCCATACTCTATTTATTCACAAATCAAAGTTTAAAACATGTGTGGAAGCATTAGATTTAAAGTACGTTAATGCATTTGCAAAATAGTTGAAGACATCAAAACAGTGTAATAGGGGCAGATGCATCGTGGCTTGTGCTACATATGCCGTAGCATGTTGTTCTCTGTGTCATATGCTGTGGCAAAGACATCATGTGCCATAGCACATTGTACAAGTTTGGCAATAATTTGCTATCAAATGATAATACTTGGGATGAACTTTTGACACGCCTTAAATCTTCGTTTGACATCCGATCGAGTTGATCTAAGAGTTCATAGAGAACTTTCTCTTAGCTCTAACTAATAACATTGATTTCACAATCAGATTATTTCTCTATCAAAAGTTAGACACCCTTTACACAACTCACTCTTTTTTTACATAAACACACAACAAGGGTGCTTAAATCATAACTTAAGTGCCAAATGCCTACACTAACTTTTAGATCACATCCAATGGACTATCACAAACTTATGCAACACACTATAGTCAAACCATCAAACATAAATCATAATTTCAACACCTAGCCCCTTAATTGACAAAAACAAAAAAGGGGGGAGTGGTTTTCACATAAAATTCACAAAATAGTCATTAATGTCATCATTTACACTATACCCCACTTGCACTAGTATTTTAGCCCTATTAAGCTTTACAACCATGTATTAATAGTTCAGGGTATAAAATATACAAGACATTTTCAACAATATGCAAGTAGTTAAAAAATAAATTGTATGATGTCCTAGTTAAATAACTTCAAAATACACATAAATATAATTAAGAGGCCTACAAGTAAGATTTACTCAAAATCCTATACCTCTAGTCATTTTTTTGGTCCTGATCTAATGAGCTAGGCTCTATAATATTAAAAAATAAGGGATGAGTACAACTACTCAATAACCAAGATTAATCTAACCTATACAATTATGTATCAATTAATTACAAATGTAAATTGCAATAATCTTACAATCATCATATGCACATATTTTAAATATAGTTTTGGCCACAAAAATAACAATTTCAAATTAAGTTAGCCTATAATGAAATCACAAGAATACCATCATCATCCTTTATTTGAATAATTTCAATCCCTTTAACCCAACAATTTCCTTTTACCAAAATTACAAATTCACTTGCAATCATACTCAGTAGGTTTATTAGATTCCAATAACCTACATTTTCATTAATGACTAATTAGGTTACCATTAATGGCTTTAAAACCACTCCAACAACCCTCATTATGATAGATTTTTGAGTATTAATGTCATGTATCCTTTAAAACCATTAATACTATGTTTAAAAAACCTAAATAACTTCTATTAACTTTATTTTAGCTAATGGGTAACTGTAACTCATATAGACTAAAAATCACTTTCCTTATTCACATTGTAACCCTAATCTATGGAAAATAAAAGGAGAATGAAAGTGGAGAGTATAAAGAAATTACCTTTGATTTTAGGAGGCTCCAAAATACTTCTAATGGTCCCCAAATTTGTGCTTTAGCTAAGCAAATGGCATGCTCTTATTTTCTCCCTCCTTTTCCTCTTTTAATTTCAGTCCGTTCACGAGTCACTTATAAAAATAATTGACCATGCATCACGATGGATGCATTATGCATCATAATACATGATATAAAGAGGCCTGCCCTTCCTTGATTTCCCTCTATGTGTTGCGACGAATGTGATTCACATCGCATCATGTGGCACAGAGGCTCCCACTTTAGGTTTTCTTACCTTTTGATGCCTGAGTAACCTAACTTTACCTCAAACCTGTATTTAGGGCTGGAATCATATCCAAACACACTAATTAGACCTCTTTATCTACACACCACACTAATTAACTCAATTATTCTATTTTTACTTAACTTAATACTGATTAATTTTCAGGATGTTATATAACGTTTAAAATCCTACCAAACCTAATTTTTTCAACCCCTGCCTTTAAGTTTACATTATTCCTCACATGCTTTGCCACTTTTACATATTGTTTTCGTAAGCATTGTATCAACTTTTCACCTCCTTTAATTGAAGAAGTTCCTCCTATCCTCTCTCTTTCCTCTTTTACCATGCTAGCATACTTGCTCCTTTCTTTCTTAGACAAGTTTTTCCATGCTTTTCTTGCAACTTTGTTAGCCTCTTAAATTTCCTTGAACTTGCCTTTTCCTTTCTTGTCTAATGAAAACTCTTGCTTAAACTTATGTAAACTATTTAACCTTTGATCCTTTCCCTTCTTCATTCCCCCCTTCACTATCCTTTCTTGCCATTTAAATTTCCCAAAGTTCACAACATATTTCAACATTGTTAAAAATTAATTGTAACTTACTGATCATTGGATAAAATCTGCACAAATTGCCATAGAAACTTCAAAATAAATTAAACAAGTCAGGAAGCAAAGATTAAGGGTTTCAAATAATGCACCTTAAACTTAAAGCCACTGAAACTCTAATACCTCTATGGGCATCATGCAGGCATGATTATCGTTTTGGCATTGTCTGATTACTCCTCAAGTTGCTAAGAAGTTAAGAAGCCAGTCCCACTAGTTCTTCCTCTTTTTTGGTCATTCGTTCATTCATTCTATCGCCAGTGAAAGCCTCTACTTGAATTTTTTTAAAAATTTTCAAATCTTATTTGCTAGCGGCATTTTGCTCTTTTAATGATAGGACAATAATGTCATAAGAGGACCTGATTTTTCAAAACTCCCCAGCTCCCTTTTAGCAATTAATTTGCTCATAAAGTCTTTTTTAACCATTTTCCCAAAAATCAAATTTAATTGTAAGGAAGAAGTGTTATTGTCGTCCCATGCATCATGCACCTAGAGACTCAAAGTAATTAACATTACCACATATCTTACTATCAGAATTGGGCCCTTAGCTAGAATTCCAAGTTTGTGGCTTAGGGCATGCTTGTAAGTTACAATCAATCCACTTTTCGTAAAGCACTCCATACAGTTATTGGATAACATTTGTTCGTATGCTAATGTTGTGTGCAAATATTATTGTTCTAATTGTGTGGTATATATGTGAACTCTAAAAATTGACATGACTTTAACTTGTATGAAGGTAGGGGTGTACAATTTATAGCTTATAAATGATATGATCTGTTGTGTATTGTAGCAATTTAGTTGGAAGAGATCTATCTGGGATATATTCTCTACTATCAGTAAAGCTTACTTCTTATGCTTACCAAAAAAAAATAATATAACTTACTAATTTTTTTTCTATTTTTGTAAAAAGTTAAATTAATTAGTTGTTATCATGTTTAATTTATGTTAATTAGTTTTTCTAAGGGAGAATGACAAAAGATACTCCAAAATATGTAAATAATGATTAAGTATTGTAAAATGTAATAATTATTATTTAGTCCCTTAGGCCTTATATGGCATTTTATTTTTTTTTTGACAAAATGACATATTTGTCCTCAATGACTATTATGCATTGAAAAATGACTATTTTGGTTGAGCTATTAACTAAGTGGAATTAAAAAAATGACTTCTTTCTTTTTGCAATTTTGTTTATTAGTCAAGTGTAAAAGCTAAAAATTAGTATCTGTTATATATGTTGGGTGATGACTATTTTGACTAAGATATTAAATAAAATGAGATAAAAAATGACTAATTCTTTATGTAGATTTGTGATTTAGAAATAGATTATAGAATGACTAATTCCTTTCTAAAACTGGTTACTTTCTTTCTAAAAGCAGTATATATAATCTAGCCCATAGTTAATAAAAGTTAATTTTTACTATTAGTTAACTAGAAAATAACATAAAAAGGACATCTAAATTACAAAAAATGATCATTAAAATTTCCTGAGTCCTTATTTGTAATTGTTTGGATTCTTGTCTATTATTTTTAGGTATTTTATTATAATTTTTTTGTCATTTTCTATAAGTTTTGAGGTTCTTTGTTGTAATTTATTGATCAATTAACCATTAGATTAGTTGAATTTTCTTAATGATAAAGGTCAAATTGCACAATTTTTTTAAAATTGAAGGAAAAATGTTGTACCAAAAAAAATTTAAGGTCATAAATACTCCTAGACTTATAATTTAAGAGTTAATTTTTCCTTTTATCCTTTATTGTTTAAATAAAATTTTTATCGCAATAAATTTCTCTACTATATAAAAGAGGTAAATGAATTTTATCTATTAAAAATAAAAGTCCATGACTCTAATAGATATAAAAAAATTATATTGAGATGATTTTGATTTTCTTATGTCGTTATAATTTTATGTTCTACGTATTGTTCTTTAGTATTTAATTTTAATAAATTCTACCTTCAATATAACTTAGTAAATATTTAAAATTATTTTTTGAAAAAATATCAACATCTATCTTATGTATGCATGATAATGATGCTTGCGCACCTAATTTTATCAGAGGTCGTCTTCTCTATATCTTTAAGAGTTTTGTAACCTTTGGTGAGAAAAGCACATAATAGATTAGGGTTAGAGAGAGTTGGAATCCAACAAACCTATTAAATAATGCTTCATTAGACCCTTCCATTATGAGATTTAACAAGGTTCACTGACTGAGTCACACTTTGGTCAAGCCCTAACCAAACTAGTTAACTCATGTCTAACTCTAACTAGCTAGTTAACTCTATGATCACATAATATAATTTGAGCTTTAACATTTTAAGAGACCACTAGTTAACATGTTTTAGAAAACAATAAAATAATCAATGTGAGCCCACACAAGTTATTTTTCCAACACCTTATTTTCCCAACTAAGTCCCCTTCATGAGAGATAATAATTTAAAAATAGGTAGTGTCCTAGTTCAAAATTAATTACCACTTAAAGCCCCCCACATATAATATCCACTAGGCACTATAATTTAAACCTAATTTCGCAATATTTAATGTACATAGCCCCCTAAGCCTCATCAACTCTTCCCTTTGCATCGCTCAACTGCTCATTTGATCATGGTGTAACGATGTGAATGAAAGGTGAATCTTATTTGTATAATAACATTGATGCATTTTTTTTCAAACCTTATAAAACATATATTATTCATGACCTATTGACAATGTAATTTACTATAAATTTACACAAACATTGAATTAACACATATTTCATTTGTCTTAAATTATAAGACAACTTTAAGGATATTTTGTCATCTCAAAATATAAAATAATTTGACAAAAACAATGTTTCATTAACTATATTTTTCTAATATTACCCATTAAGTGGACAAAAAAATTGAAATGATTGTGGCATAATATATTTTCTCTCCTTCTTTTTCTTTCTTCGGTGCATTTGTCATGCATTTTAGTTTAGATTCTAGTAGTTTAAACTTGTATAGATAGTCAGGTAAAGTTTGTTATGCCTAGATCTAGTAATAATTTGATTAGGCTCCTTTATTTGGTATATCATTTATTTTTAATATTCCTTCAATATATGTGTTCTTGTGTCAAATTATCTTATAATCCATGAATATATTCCTTAAGATTTTGGGAGCTAGCTAAGTTGGATGCCAATAAACACAAGAAGAGAATGCTAATTATTAATAATCCATGTAACATAACCTACATATAATTAGAACGTGAAGCTTGTTGTTCCAAAATTTAAGCCATCTTTACTTTGTAAGAGTCCCTGTGAAAGAGACACTATGTTGTAGGTTTATTTGGAAGAAGCTTCATCCATTAATTAAGAATATTATATATTTCTCTTAAATCGAGTTTCCATCACCTTTTGTGGATGCATTTTGTTATGAAGGAATAATTCTTAATAAATTAATGGTTACTATTTTTTATTATATTTATAACTAAAGACTAGACATTTGAGGCTTCTGCCTCGCATAGAACTAACAAAGAAAAAAATTACTTAAAAAGACATGACTACTATGTTCATTGCCGAAAAGGACTTGGGACATTGGGTCCTTTGCTGGTAATAATTTCAAAAGATAAATGACTTAAATGCCCTTAATGATAAAAAATAGAGAGGAGGTTGAACAAGGTCCTTGGCCATCAATATGTCACTCAAGATCCTTTGAGGACAATTTATTTGACATTAAAGCACAAGGTCTTTTAGTGTCAATATGCCACATAAGATCCCTCAGTGTAAATATGTCTGCACCTAACATATGTACCTAAGGAAGTTTCTTGCCTATGACAGAAAAAGAAGCATTACGTATCATGGAAGAAATTCGCATATGCAAAATAATATTGCATTTGATAGGAGACTGTTGCATATGATAGAAAAATGTTACATAGCATGGAGGAAATCTGCATTTGTTAGAGAGTGTTGAATATGTGGGAAAGAGTTGCATGTGACTAAAGAAACATTACATACATGGAAGAAATCTACATCTATAGGAGAGTATTGCATATTCAAGAGAGTGGTTGTATATAGTGGAAGAAATATTGCACATCATGAAAGAAATTTACATCTACAAAAGAGTGATACATATGCAAAGAAGTATTGCATATGACAGAAAAGTATTGTATATGTGGGAGAGTGAATGGAAGAAGCTTTGCATACCATGAAAAAAATATTCATTTGCGAAAGAGTGTTGCATATGATGAGAAAAATTTTACATATCATGGAAGCTTATTGCATATGAACAAAAACGAATCATAACATCCAGTTCTTCAATTTTTCATGAAAATATAAATGGATATTTTGAAAATTTTCTCAATTTTAATGAAAATGCAAATGAATATTTTAAAAAAAATTATGAAAACACCTATGAACATTTGAAAAATATAGGCAAAAAGGAACCATAGGTTCTAGGCACATTGTTTTCATGAAAAATTTGTACCATGCCAAAATTTATTCAATATGACAAATATACTCATACAAGTTTGGAACAATTAATGGAATGGCAACTAAACATTAACATTAGATCATGGAGCCTTTTTTTTCATTATTGAACATTGGGTCTAAAAGAAACACTGTACAAAAAAAATGCTTTCTATACAAAAACATTCAAATCATATTACAAAGAGTAATATTTACAAAATGTCATCTACATAAGAAGTGGATGCTTTTGCTCAACTTTTTCTTTAATCGGATGATCTTCTTTAATTCATATCCATTCACATCTCCAACAAGTCATTCTTTTACCTTAATTGGATGATCTTCTTTAATGGAATCCTCTTTGGAATCTTCTTCTAGTTCTTCACATGATCCATCTTTTTATCTTCTACTTTGATCACTTCATTAGAAAGATGTAGGGACAAAACAAAGGCCATTAAATTCTTCTCCAACTATACAAACAAAAGCCATATTCAATGGTGTTAGAATAGTAACAAATAGTCACAAGTTTCTTATTGAGAGTTTTATTCTTTTTTAGGGGATTATCAAAGAAGCTAATTCTCGAACCATAGGTTTCAATGAAAAAAAAAGCTAAAAGGAGCATGAAATAATTAGAACAAGAGTATGCCATTAGTTTGAGCAAATATAAACATAATCTTTTTCTATAGAACCTATAGCTTTGAAATTGCATGGAGGCAATTAAGATGTCCTAAGGTCTATATTGTTATAGGTAATGTGGTAAAATCACACATATGCACAAATCATGTATTTAGTACTCTTGAACTTATGAAAAGTTCCTATCCAATTTACTTTGGATGATTGTTCAATGAGACAACCAAAAATTTAAATTTAAAATAGTAAAAGTATGTTAAATAATAAGATGGATGGTAACATCCTATAGATGAATTAACATCTAGAAATGTAGCATCATATAGAATAAGGCTTGGAAATAAAACATAAAGAAAACTAATCAGATAAACCTTTCCCAAGGTTTCAAAAAAGTGCAAAAGATAATATTTCGACCATTTAGATATTACCATATAGTAGAGTTATAAAACTTCAAATCTAATTGAAACTGCATTATCAATCAAATAACACTTTTTTCTCTCTCTTGAGAGTGTAAGTTGTGAGGAAGGGAAAGGTTTGTGAATAAATGAAATAAAATTGTATTGCGTTTTCAAAACTCTTACTCTCATTTTTATAACTTGAGAATGAGTAGAGAAGTTGAAGGTTTAGAAGGAAGATGATACACTCATGTTCTTTAAGAACTCAATGTGAACACCGTATTTTATCCGGACATTTTTTAAATTTAATAATAAATAATAAAATAATATAAAAAATACAAAAATGAAATTTAATCCTTTTTTTAGGATTATATTTAAAAAAATAATTTTAACAAAATTAAAAAAATCTTGTTTAAATCTTTTAAAATCTTTCCTAAATTATCTCAACCATTCAAAGATATTGGAAATTAATTTTTTTTTAGACTCAACTATTTTTTAAATTTCTCTTCTTAAATATTTTTTTCTCCATTTAAATATATATATATATATATATCTAATTAAAAAAGCATTAAAAAGAATGGCAAAAATGCTGGACATGCACGTACGGAGCATAAGAAGCTTCATAGAGCAAGCAAACACAGAGCAACAGACTAGAGAGAAACTTGCGTGCACAAAAAACATGCAAACAAAAAACTAAAGTCACAGACAACCACAGCACAAAAGAGAAATACAAAACATGAGCAGAAATGCAGAAAGCAAAACAAAGATGAAGGAACAGACGGCAAGAAGAGCAGAAAGAAAACAGAAATAGAAGAAGCAGAGGCGTGCACTGAGAAATAGAAACACATACAAAAAAACACACAAAAAGGTAGCCATGCAAAGACACACGCTCACCCAGACGGAATAGCAGAGAAAGCAGATGTTACAGCAGGGAAAAAGTGAGAAGAAATAGAGCAGAAACGCAACACCCACTCACCAACTGAAATGAGCAAGAAAAACATAGAAAAAGGCAAAACACACACCACACGAAAATGAAAAAATAGAGCATAAAAGAGAGAACAGAGCCAGAGACGCAGGAGGACAAGAAACTGAAAGAAAAACAAAGTACAAAGGGAGAGAAACGAAATGAAGAAAAAATAGAAAAAGAGAGCAGAGAATGAGAGCAGAAAATCGAGGAAGCTTTAGCGATAAAGCACAGAAGAAAAAATCAAAAAAAGAAGAGGAGAAAATCGAGAGGGAGAGACCGAGAATGGATCGAAAAGGAAGCAAAAACAGAGCATCAAGACAAGACTAAGAGAGAGAGGAAATCGAGCAAGAAAAGCACAGAAACAGAGCAAAAGAGAGAGACTGAGGAAGAGAAGAAAAAAAATAAGGAGGAAGAAGGAACAAGAAAGCTGAAAGAAAAACACAGTAAGAGATACGTTGGAGATGAACCGAGTTGTTGCCAAGTTGTTAAAGAAAATGGGCAGTGGGATTTGCGCTTGGAAATGAAGGGGAGACAATGTTGGAGAGCTAAGGAGGATGCATTATTATGTGCTTATGTTAAACAATATGGTCCAAGGGAATGGAATCTTGTGTCTCAGCGTGTTCAAACGTGCTTAAGTTTATTCTATTTCACTAACTACACTAATGCTTGTCCACATTATTCTTGATCTGTTGAGTGTGAAAACTCATGAGCTGATTCTCAAGAATAAGGCTGAGGAGCTCGACAGGGAGATGAGACTCATTTTTACACAAGAAGAAACTGGAAGGCATGTTAGAATGTTGACCCATAAGATTAGGAGCACTCTTGATCGGTATAGCATTTTGAAGATTACACTTGTTGAATTGGGAAGGACTCTGTGCTTGAAAGGATGTGCACTGTGGATGCCATCAAAAAGTAGTATTATAAGATATCCAACATACCTAAGGTACATTTAGTTTTGTATGGTTGATTCTTAAATTACCTTTCTAACTTTTTAATTACTATGTTTTAGAATAATGCAACGTGAGGTAACATGGTTTGATCCTTACATTAATCTTTGTTCATTTGTAATAGTTTATTCATGCATACCGATAATTATGGCTAATAACATACATATACATCATGGTGCTTTATATTCCCATATGCTGTCATAATTTTCTTATAAAAAGAAAAAAAAAAGATATATATATATATATATATACGTGCATGTATATATATATATATTTATGGTTTATTTGTAGTGTGAGATTTCAAGAATCTCCACAAGCATTTAAATTTAAAATGATCTCATATCGTGTAAATCAATAAAATTTCACAGGTATGAGAATCAATCTTATAATAAATATTTAAGTCTCATGTGAGATTTTAAGAATCTTCGTAGAGACTTAAATTAATCACATTATAATGTAGGATAATAAATTCTTGTACATATCATGATTCACAATTTATATGGTAAATAAATAAATGAATTTTGTAAATAAAATAATAAATGTTTTATGATTTTAATTAATCAAATTAATAAATTTGAATTATAATTATATTGTCTAATTAGATCTTTTAGTCATGTGAGATTTTTGAAACTCCGTAGACTTTTAAGATAATCGTACTACCGCGTGTGACTTAATAAAGTTTTTACAGATATAACGATTAAGATTTTTTATATTTAAAATATGCATTGTAATTATTCACATTAAAATATAAACAAAATGAATATTATTTAATCTTTTTTATCGTGTGAGACTTTGAATCTCTGTAGATATTTAGGATAATCTTGTATCGTGTAAATCAATAAAGTTTCACAAATATGAGGGCAAAACTATATATTAAAATTAACTCTCTTTTATAATCAAATTAATTTATTTAAGTCCTCGTGTGGGATAATAAGTTCTCGCAGATATAGTGATTCTCAATTTTTATAATAAATAAATATTTTTGCAAATAATCGTATAACACAATTTAGAAATTAATTAATTAAATTAATATATTTAAATTTGTAATCATATTCACCGATTATATCTTTTAGTCATGTGAGATTTTTAAATCTCCATAGACTTCTAAGATAATCGTATTATCGTATGAGTCAATAAGACTTTACAGATATAATGATTAAGTTTTTAAATATATATAAATTATATATTAATTAATAAACTAAAAGATGTATTTAAATAAATTTAATTCTTTTATCGTGTGAGATTTTAGAATCTCCACAGATATTTAGGATAATCATATTATCGTATAAGTCAATAAAGTTTTGCAGGTATGATGATTAAGAACCTTTAAAACATGCATATACACACTTTAAATATAGTTTTAACACTTAAAATATTCATAAGAATATAAAAATAAAATAAATTACTAATTTCTTTTATCGTGTGAGATTTTAAAATTTCTGCAGGTATTTAGAACAACTGTATTATCGTATGAATTAATAAGGCTCTGCAGGTATAACAGTTTTAAATTTTCAACATCAAAATAAAAATAAAAATAATTTTAAACTCTTTTCTTTCTTTATTGCAAAAAGTTAAAAATTGAGAAAATAATTAAAACTAAATTACTTTTTGTAATTTAAAACACACATATCAAAATTTAGGAATCATTTATTTGTGCAAAATGGTGAACTGTTTTTAATTAATTTCTCTTCAAAAAATTTATTTTCACCAAT
Source organism: Prosopis cineraria (assembly GCF_029017545.1). Taxonomy (NCBI): domain Eukaryota; kingdom Viridiplantae; phylum Streptophyta; class Magnoliopsida; order Fabales; family Fabaceae; genus Prosopis; species Prosopis cineraria. Next base: position 12,425,170 of record NW_026555335.1, read on the forward strand.
AATTTTCAAACCCGAACTACGGTGGACTTTGATCCCCATCACAGGGTACATAGGCCTCCGAGAGTCAATTTGCTGGTCAAGTCCTCCCTTATAAATAAATAAATAAATATTTTTTACTTAATTCTTATCTTTTTTAAATACATGAATATAAAAGGGATAATTAAAATAATTATAAAACCATATTAATAGAGCACAACAAACTTCAAGTAACCGTTCTGACGAATGGGTGTTGTGGGGGGTGCCTAACACCTTCCCTACACCAATCGACTTCTGAATCTATTCCTTAATTTCGTAGACCATCCTTATCCTCCATTAGTCGATTTCTCGAGATTTTTCTTAAAATCTTGATGGCAACTTCTCGTTTCGTCTGATTCCCATCGCGAAGGCCAGGACCTCTACTCGTGTGCCATCCGTGTCGCATTTTTCTGGTGCGACACTCGATATAGAAAAGAAATTGTCAGTATTTGATTGTTGGCATGCCAAATGCTCAAAGAAAAATGTCAAAACTACATTGAACCAAATGCCCCCAAACCCATTTAAAAGGTAATTTATGAAATTGAGAAATATAGAAGAAAGAAAAAGTATCCTAAAACCTCCAATAACACACTAACACACTTTTTAAAAGATCAAAAACAAAATGAATCTCTATTAACCTAAAAAATAGAAAAGCCTCATTGAGCGAAAAATTACAAAGAAAGGAGAGAGGAGAATTAAAAGAAGAATAGAAGCAAAACGAGATAAGAAGGAGAGATGAGAGATAACCTAAACAGCAAGAGAGCAATAACTAGTAACAAGAGAATGACAGTCAAATCAAAGTGTCTGTGAAATAGGAAAGTGAGTGGGAGTTGAGTGGGAAGAGCAACAATCAAATCAATATTTTTTCTTTCCTTATTAGCTTCAAGAACTCACCATCGACATCACCTCAAGGATGAATCAAGAAGAAAAGGAAAGATTTGGGGGAGTAGTAAGGGCAGGGTTGTGAGAAAATGGGAGAAAGAGGCAAGTGAGGAAGAATAAGATGTAGCTCAAAAACACAACAACCATGTACAAGGTCACAGGTGATGGCGGAGGAAGAGGAGGCACCATGTGCAAGGTCAAGGTCAACGACAAAGGAAGAGGAACTGTAAGCGACGTCGAGATTACTAAGGGAGAAGCTTGTGATTATGGTGAGGGTATTTTGATAATTTGGCTACCAGTCTTTATTCTTCAAAGACCTCAATCTTCAAACAAATTTTAATTCCTTTAGCACAATAAATTTGTTGGTCAAGTCATTTTGAGTAACTTTTCCTTGACAAAATGAACTTACATATATGATAAAGTGAGAAATATTTAGGTAGATTGACTGCACCACATTATTTACGGTCTGTCCAATAAAAACATGATATTTAGATGCCATTAAATATAAATTGATTCTGATATTAATGATAGTAGAGAGAGAAAATGCAAGAAATCAAATATGCATTTTGTTATAAAAATAAAATCAATTAAAAGATGTTACACAAGATATTATTTAGATCATTTGAAATATTTTAATTCAACAGACTACAAATGATATAATGCGTCCCATTTACCTAAGTATTTTTCATGATAAAGCACAAAAATGAATCCATAACTTTGAAATATAGTATATATCATCTCATTAATTAGAGTTTCAGGTTACGACTTAGAAAAAGCAATAAATAAAGGGGAAGAAATTTCAGTGATCGATACTCAAAAACACATTCCTGTGGCAAATTAATTGCACAATGTGAATTCATGGCCATGTCATAACTCCTGTTAATTTCTCGACAAAGGAACGGAGGGAATCTGATGAAGATTTGAAGCCGAGACGTGATAAATGTGTTTTATGTGTTAGATATACACCGTAACACTACTACTTTAAGTGATCGAAAATCAAAAAGTCAACTTTTCAACAAATTAAATATTAATTAGCTTGAGATCATACTATATATACTAGTTTAGTAGATCATTCACCTGTTTGAACCATTATTGGCATTGGAAATACGAAATACTTAGTGAGTCCAAAGTAAAGATTTAAAAATACAATAAGTAGACCTTGCCATCATTTCAAAATATAAAACATTTTTTTCAAGTAATTTTAACTTAAATATAAGTAACTTAATATTTGTATAAAAAATTTTCATTGTGTTTAGTAACATGAATTCTCGTGTTTACAGTAAATTTAGGGTTAAAGGCCATCCCTAAAAATTTTTTGAAATTGGACACTTGTAACAAAATGGGTTAAAAAGTTTTGCCGTCACTCTATTCTACGCCATTAGACAATGAAGAAGATGATAAATTTTGATTGAAGGGTGATTTTGCTCCTGAAAAAATTATTTAAAAAATATTGCCTCACCTTTAATATAAGGTATCCATCACTCCTAAAAAGAATTAAAATTAAAAATGGTCTTTAACTCATAAATTTATGACCTTTTCATTCATTATAAAATCAGGACAACTAAAAGTAGAAAAAAAAACAATATATCTTTTTATGATAATAAGATTTTTTTTTTTTTCGTATACCAGTTGTTGTTGGAAGCTGCTTATATTTTAGCTGGAAAGGAGCATTGAACAAAAGAAAGACCAAAGCAATATTATTATTGTATTTTAAATTGAATTAATGATGTTATTGAATTAAATAAAAAAATGTTTCTAATATACTAATGGATAAAGTCCACATTTGGTCTTCTAACTTTACACAAGTTTCATTTTTATCCATTAACATATTAATTTTTAAATAAAAACTTATTAAAATATTAATACTTTAACATTTGATAAGTTAAATATTATTATTTATAAATTTATGAAGGAAGACTTATAAATTTTTAAGAAAGACATATAATTTATCATGTTATTTTAATTTACAAATTAGTTAGTGTAAAAACACATTCACCTATAAATTTTAAATAAACTAGTTGAGCACTTGGGCTATTAATATTTAAAAGAGGATTTATAAATTTTAGATGAATATCTATAAATAATAATATTTAAATCATTAGATATTAACATATTTGATATTTTAACAAGATCTTAGTTAAAAAAATATAATATATTTTAATAAATTACCAATGTTTCCGGTATTTGTATCCAATAATCACCCAATAATCAGTTAAAGTAGTTGGCTAAAATGATATTTTTATATTTTATGAGAAATAAATAATATTAACCTATTAAAATTTATTTTTAATTTGAGGTACTTAGCTAGCATTAATTTTCTTTCAAGATCAATTTGAGTAATTTTTTGGATTATTTTATGTAATTTTCTAGGTTTTTATTTATAACTATTTTGGGTAAAATAATGATCAAATTAATAGATATTTAACAAAGGGATGACATTGCTCCATCTCTAATTTATGAGGGGCAATATTACACTTAAAAAAATTTTAGGGGGAACTAACGTTTTAACTTCTTTTTTTTTATTATTATTGTGTATATATGTGTATAATATCGATAGCTTCATAAATACAAATATAGTCATTTTTTATCCTGATTAATATTAATTTATTATTCAAAATAATGAAACTTTTGATCCCTCTATATCATCTCAATTATCAATTTAGTCTCTTAAATTAAATTTTATTAATCAAAACGTTAAAGTTTTATAATCATACTTTATAGTTTAAAAGGGAGATAATACCTAAGAATTAATTGTATACAATTAGGAAACTTTGAAAACTTCATTGACAAAAATTAAATTTTAAAAACTAAATTGATAGTTGAGGAAAATTTAAAGTCTTTTTGGTATTATTTTAAAAAGCTTAAATTACTATTGATATTAAAAAAATTATGCATTATCTTCCTTTCTCTTCCATAATAAAATAAATTTAGAAAAAATTATATCTAGATTCCACAAAAGAGAATTTATTATTAAAAAGACCCATAAAATTTATAAAATACTCTCAAGTTTCAAATCTTATACATTTATAACTTAACTAAAGACATTTACAATTAAAAAATAGGCATTTACAACTTGTAAAGGAAAATGATAAATAAGTTGTAAAAACTTATTGACTAGTTATAAATGCTCTTAGTTAAGTTATAAATGCACAAGATTTAGAACTTAAGAGTATATTGTGAATTTTATGAGACTCTTAGTAATAAATTTTTCTTTTATAAGACCTAGGAGTAATTTTTTTAAATTTTATCACCCGAAAAAAATTAAATATAATTTTTTATGTCTACAATTTTAATATTTTTCATTAAACACATTGATAAAATATAATATTGATGTGTTTGTTCTTAAAAAACTGTTATAAATATCAATTCATATCCTTAAAATAAAAAAATTAATAAATTATATATGACTATTTTTAATAACAAAAAATAACTTAAATTTAATAGGAATAAAATTATCAATTTATTATGAGTTTCTCTCCTCACTCCTTGAACTGGGAAGATGTTGCCTCCACTTTCCTTCCCTCCATTTCCCTCTCATCACCCTTGAATTGAAATTTTTCAATGATTCAGATTTAATTTTTAATAAAAAATTATTATTTTAATTTTATATAAGATATATAAATAAAATATAATGGTTTATAATTATATAGATTAAAATTTAATGGTTCAAATTTATTTATATGTCTTTGTATAAAGTTAAAATAATAATTTTATCAAAATTGAATTTAAATCATTGAAATTTTAATCCAAGTGTAATAAAAGAGAAATGAAAGGAAAGGAAGGGGAGATACCCTCATCCCCCTTAAACCTAACAATTGTTGATGAATATCCTTCCCCTCAACATAAAAATATCACTTATATTTTATTTTACAAATATACATATGATAAAAATCATTAATATATATTATATGATATCACAATATTTCAAACCAATTAATATTAATTAACATATTTTGTTTTTTTGGCCAGCTTTTAACATATTTTTTATTTTATTTTCATAATTCATTAAGCTCCGCTCGTCTACCCTTAAGGGACCGGCTGTGTGCATGCCCCAAAAAAAAAAATGAAGAGACTTGGATAGATATATTAAGTTAAGGAAAAATAACAGAAAATTTTTACTGAAATATGTAAATGACAATAAGATTCTGTAAAATGTGATAATTTTTTTTACATTTTTTCAAACCTTTTCAATATTAATGTCATTTGTAAAATGATTATAATGCCTCCAATATAAAATAAAAAAGAAATGGATCAATGATTAGTGATAAAAAAATTACAAAGCAAAATTTTTTATTTGTTATCTCGTTTTAGTTATTGTCAAAAAAAATTAGTCATTTATTTTAATAAAATTAGTTACTGATATTTACAATATTTGAACTTTAGAAATTAAAAAATTTATAAAGAGAAAGTTATAATTATTTATTCTGTTTTAGTCTTTTCTAAGAGGAAAACAATCATTATTTAAATCAAAATAGTTATTGATATTTACAATACTTAAATTTTAGTTATTAAAGAATTTACATAGCAGAACTTGTTATTTGTTATTCCATTTGAGTTATTGATAAAAAAAAGTAATTATTATTTAAACTAAAGTAGTCACAAATATTTTAAATTGGGGTTCATTATGGTCATTTCATAAATAAAATTAATGTCGAAAATGTCCCAATGAACTTAAGAAAAATTATCACATTTTGCAAGATATTATTGTCATTTTTATATTTCAAAAGAATTTTTTATCATTATCCCTTAAATTAAAAAATAACTATTTGGGGGAAAAAAATAAAGGCAAAATTACATTTAAGGAATTCTGAAGCATGGACCAAAGGAAATGTTAGTTGCAAAGAGATTAAACTATGGGCTTGTTTGTTTCTATTCTCATATTTTTTTAAAAAAATATTTTATAATACAATTTTTAAAATTATTTTTAAAATAAAATAAAATAAAAAATCCTTTGGTTATATCATTAAAAACAGTTTTAGAATTAAAAAACAAAAGATAATAGTGATAATTATAATAAAAATTAGTCAAATTAATTATAATTTTTAATAATCAAATATAGTGTATTTTAAAATAAAAAAATAAAAAATCATTTTTTTATTTTTAAAAATAAAAAATAAAAACAGTTTCGAAAACAATTAAATGAAGAACACTTACTCAATTAAGTTTTTTATTTTAAAAAATAAAAAATACTCATCCAATTAATTTTTAAGTAGAAGTCCCATCCCATGGTCCCTACTTGCGGGTCGTCGTCGGAGACTCTTTGCCAACCACTGATCACAGAACTCTAACAGCCAGTGGTGGGCATAAGCCATTGCGGGATGAGACCTTTTTCTTTAAGAAAAAAACAAAAGCATTACTGTCATTTCACATGCAATCATATTTTCATTTTAGTGTTTTAACATCCTTTTAAATTTCAATTGAATATAATAAATAATTTATTAAATAATAAATTTTAATTATAATTGATTATGTTATAATATAATATGTTTGAATATTATTTTTTTAAATTAATTTTAATAAAATTAAAAATGTTTCAATAATTTAATCAAAATTAATTTTAACTATATAAATTACTATATAATTTAATTTTAAAATATTAAATATTAATTTTTTAAAAATATAAAGTTTAAATTTTATTAAAAAAAAGAGAGTTTGATTTTATGTTTATTAAATTATGTATTTTTTTTTGTAATTTTTTTTTGAACCTGTCTTTATAATTTTTTTCAATATTTTTGATAAGAAAGCAGGAGGGAGCTTCCCGCGTCTTGCCTCATAATTGATTTTTAATATTTTTTACTGTTTGGATAATTTTGATTGAAATTGATTATTTAACCCAAATAATCAATTACTTGGGCTATCCAAACAAGCTTTTAGTCCTTAGGCTTTGCAATGTCAAATTAGAATATTTTAATCTTTTGTTATTAAAAAATAAGAATCTTTTAATAATTTTTTCGTAAAAAAAGTCCTCCGGCACGCTGTTGTGTGATTTTCTTAAAATTAAAATTTGAGATAAAGTTAATAACCAAATTGGAGCGTTAAGGAATGAGCTTAAAATTTTAATTAAAGTTAAAAAGCTAAATTAAAACCAAATAAAACTAAAAGACGAAAATCATACATAAAAAGAGATATAGTTAAAAATAAATGAAGTTAATGAAAATAAAAAATTAGATTAAGAAATAAAACCAAAAATCGCCAATACTGAAAAAATTAAATACATAATTAAATGTATTTAATAATCCAATTTTAGTTATCTTTGAAATTTTGAATTTATAAGTTTGGACCAAAAAATTTTGAATTAAATTAGTTACTTTGTTTCAAATTATTAGACACTTTAAAAGAAATTTTATATCTTAAAATATAAAACATTTTAATAAAAATAAAGTTTCATTGATAATATTTTTTTAGTATTATCCTTCTCATTTTATGTTCTTTCTTTAATATTATTTCATAACTGAAGTATTTAATAAAGGACATTTTGAATGTTTATATTTTTATTTTAAAAAATAAAGTTATAGAATATATTTAATAAACTTTATTGTTATATATAAATCATTTAAAATTATTTTATAATTTAAGATAAAAGAATATTACTTCTCTGTTCTTATTTATAAGATATTTCTAACATGTTTCATCATAATTAAGAAAAACTTTAAAACTCATTAATTTTACATAAAAATTTAATAATTTTTCAACTTTACTCCTATTAAATACACATACTCTAACAATACATTTTCTCTCTCTAACATTCAATGGAGATTAAATGAAAAAATTTATAATAAAAATTTAATGAGATAATTTATAAATAGGATAAAAAAAATTCTTTTTATACCCTACAAATGGAATCAAACCAAAGGGAGTATATCTTTACCCATCTAATTGGTGCTCAAAGTCGAACCACATAATTGAAACTCATTAATTGTTGCTCTTTCCTCTCAACATCATTCACTAATCTGGAGGTATGCGTGTTCACCGCAAAAATTAAATGCTTCTCCTTGTGCTGCCTATTATAAGGATATATTTATATGCACACACATAAGCTCAAGTAGATTTTATGATTCTTCACATAAGATTTTTTTGATATTATCTAAAATCTAAATCATTATTTTTAAATGTAATTTTTTTTTGATATTCTCTAACTAACCAAACAACTTCTTAATTTATACTTCTTTGGTCCTATTTACAGAGTATTTCACTATTTTTTATATTTATTTTTATTTTTTTACCTTTATTAAATGTTAGAAAAAGTTATTAAAAATAATTCTTTTTATTCTTGTAAAGGGTAGAGATGAAAAAATTTGAATTTTAAGACAGTGTTAATATAGTTTAAGGTTTTTTCTTATTTTTGATAAAATATGTTAAAAGTAATTTATAATTAAATAGGACCGGAGGAGTAGAAAGTAGTTAATAAGCCCTTGTAACTAGCTTATATGATCAAGATGGGATTAATATATACGTAACGTCAGAGGCCCGTAATTAAAGCACGAAGTTTCCCATTGTAATGCGGCCATGTTGTAAGGTTCCATGTGATAATGTGAAATAGACAGTGTGTTGCAGGTTTATTTGAAGAGGCTTCATCCATTATGTCCTCGTCGGCTTCATTTTTTGCCCATGAAATGTTGGGCCACACCATGAAGCTCTTCAAAACCTACCTCAAACATTCAACTTAATGATATGAAGAGAATGTGGCATAAATTGTAATGGTCTGAGCTCAATTCTTAGACACACACACACACACACATATATGAAAAAACATTACTTAAAAGAAGACAACCTCTTAAATGGCGTTTAAGTTTTTCAGAGAATTAATCTCATTGCTGGCAGCTGCATGGATACCTTGGGCAACAAAAAGAAAGGGGGAAAAAAAACTTAATGATTCATCTTCCATATACGCGTGTGTGTCTGTGTTTGTGTTAGTTAAGTGCACGCCTGTGGTTTGACATTATATTGATCTTTCAAATTCAATCACGATCATGTTTTGTAGCTCATATTGATACATTAATAAGTTTGAATCCAAGTTGAATTTTCACACATTGAAAGTATATTATACTTGATCGTTAAGTTGGTACAAAAGAATATTATATATTTCTTTTGAATAAAAGTTTCATCACTTCTTGTATTTTTTTTTTTTTAACATAGATCATGACAATTGACAAACAGTCAGGTTTAGAAAAAGATTCAACATGTGTAATTAAAAATTTATATACCTTAACGGGGAAGGGCAATAGATTATAAGAATCTCTAAATAATAAGCATGTCGTGTAAGTCATTCAATATATTTGTTCGCTTATCTAAGAATCAGAAGTGATGATCCAACATACATGACCAGTTCTTTTACATCCTTAATAACAAGTCTTGCAAGATAATGATAGTTGGAAGAGTCCTTTTGGGTAAAGTTAACTCGGACAGATTCAGAAATCATCATGTGAGGGAGCCATAACTCAAAGTGTATCTAAAGTGTGGGATTAAAATTGATTTCAACACTTTTTACAAACAAAAACATATATTTGCGAAGAATATTCAAAAGTATGGGAATTAATGACCCTGCATGCCCCTAAATTCATCATTGTAATAAGAGCCTCTAAGGAGTGAGGATAGATATTAACTTTTCTGTGAAATCTTTTGATTTGAAGCAATAATGTTAGACTCCAACTTGAGTTCATCAATGACCTTTTACATTTAAAGGTGTATTTTTTTTTTTTGCAAGCATTTTTTTCTTAGAAGCAATCTTGTTCGAAATACTATTAAGTATTAAAATGTAGACACCTCTTCTAACGAGAATTCAAACCTTAATTTATTATATTTATCTTTACTTTTTTACTTTTATTAAATGTTAGAAAAAGTTATTAAAAATAATTAATTTTGTTATTATAAGGGGTAGAGAGGAAAATTTATTGAATTTTAAGGCAACGTTAATGTAGTTTAAAGTTTTTTTTAATTTTAATAAAATATGTTAAAAATAATTTATAATTAAATAGGATCAGAAAAGTACAAAGTAGCTAATAACTTCTTGTAACTAAGTTATATGACAAAGATGGGATTAACATATACGTAACGTAAGAGCCCCCATAATTAAAGCACGAAGCTTCACATTGCAATAAGGCCATGTTGTAAGATTCCATTTGATTATGTGAAAGGGACAGTGGGTTGCAGGTTTATTTGGAAGAGGCTTCATCCATTATGTCCTTGTCGGCTTCATTTTTTGCCTATGAAATGTTGGGCCAAACTATGAAGCTCTTCTAAACGTTCCTGGAATATTCAACTTAACGATACCAAGTAAATCTACCAAAGATGATAACGATATAAACTCTTTAAATATCATTTTAAGGTTTGATTCCTAAAAGTATGCATAGAAAAATATTACTTTAAAAAAAATAATCCCTTAAATGGTGCTTACATTTTTTGAGGGATTAATCTCATGACTATAGAATATGGTAATACCTTGAGCAACTAAAAAAAACCTTATAAAAGGGGGGTGGGCATGTGTGTGTGTTAGTTAAGTGCCACACTTCTGGTTTGACATTATATTGATCTTTAAATTCAATCACGATCATGTTTTGCAGCTCATATTGATGCATTAATAAGTTTGAATCCAAGTTGAATTTTCACACATTGAAAGCAAATTATACTTAATCGTTAAGTTGGTACAAAAGAATATTATATATTTCTTTTGAATAAAAGTATTATCACTTGTAATTTTTTTTTTTAACATAGATCATGACAATTGACAAACAGTCATGTTTAGAAAACAAGATTCAATATATATAATTAAAAAATTCATATATCTTCACGGGAAGAGCAATAGATTCTAGGAATCTCTAAATAATAAGCATGTCGTGTAAGTCGTTCAATATAATTGTTCGCCTATCTAAGAGTCAAGTGACGGTCCAACATATATGACCAGCTCTTTTACATCCTAGATAACAAGTCTTGCAAGAGAATGAAAGTTGGAAGAGTCCTTTTGGATAAGGTTAAGAGTCAGGGACAAATTCAGAAATCATCATGTGAGGGAGCCATAACTGAAAGTGTATCTAAAAGTGTGGGTTAAAATTATTTCAACATTTTTTTACAGACAAAAGCATATCTATTTACGAAGAATATTTTAAAGTATGGAAGGCAATGTCTCTGCAAGCCCGTAAATTCATCATTGTAATAAGAGCCTTTAAGGAGTGAGGATAGATATTAACTTTTTTGTGAAATCTCTTTGATTTGATTTTGATGGGATAATGTTAGACTCTAACTTGGGCTTTGAGATCATTAATTACCCTTTACATTTAAAGGTTTTTTTTTTTTTACCATAAGTATTTCTCATCAAAAATAATTTTATTCAAAACATTATCAAGTATTAAAATATAGACATCTCTTTCAATTAAAATTTAATATTAATTATCATATTACGAGTGACTAACTTTTTTTATTAGATCTAACCTCAATTGATTTTATTTAAAGGAATTTTCATAATCATTTAAATCATTTAACAAGTAATTGTTTGTCATTTCAGATAAGGGGGGGCCATGGTATATCACTAATCATTCTACGGGCAATGGGTACGACCAATATTTTGGGGTGGGTTTTTCTTTTTTGCTTTTTTTTCATTATCTTTCCATTGTAATTCTGAACCATTCAAATTAAATTTATATTTCTAAAAATCATCAAATCTAAATTTTTAAATATAATTTAATGATTTAAATTTGTATTAATTTTTCTTTCTCTCCTTTGTGGGGAAGAAAATCTAAGTCCCAATACTCCTCTCTCTCTCCCCCTCTCCCTCTTTTTAGTTGGAGGTTGGGCCAACCTTGCCTAGTGAACAACCTAAAATGTTGAGACATTGTCAGTGCCACGTTAACTTCCACTTTGCTCGGCTTCAAGCACTATGTTGTTCAAGCACCTAAAAAATATCCCTATATTATGATTTAGATGGAGAAGTACACCCAATTAAATTAATAGAACTACGTAACATAACGGCCCATAATGAAAACACCAACATTTCCCATTCTAATTAAGCCACCTTGCAAGATTCCTGGTGAAAGAGACCTGAGTCGCAGGTTTATTTGGAACTTGGAATAGGCTTTATCCATGAAAGCACTTTTAAACCAAACTACATTAATGAAATGAAATGGTTCATCTTCCAATATACAGCTCATCCATGCGCTGATCACATTAAGTTTGAGTCAAAATTGGATTTCCACATTGAAAAGTATGTTATTATGCTTAATCATTAAGCCAAGATGAACGAATATTATATATATTTCTCTTAAATCTAAGTTACATCACATTTTCTAATTTGACATTAGAAGGAATTGTTTATAAAATGTTTACATTTTACTCCCTTCAATCGGGGAGAGAGGAGGCTTTTTAATTTTATTTATAAGACATTATTTATTTTATAAAAAATCAGCCTTTTACTCCTCATTAAAAGATAAGAAGAAAATATGTTATTAAATTAAAATATATATTAAAAAGGATAAAATTAAACACTTGTTAAATTTTTAAAGAATTAATAACTAGATGTTGTGCTTGACATGAAATTTAAGGTACAAAATGACAATAATGAGAGCAATGATTGATGAAATATATATTATTATTGTACCACTAGGATTAACAAATTGAGCTTACAAATAAAGAACAAAACGAATTCATACATAACCTATAAGCCAACTCTAGTAATTAGAGTTTCCAGGTTGCAACTTAGAAGAGCAATAGAATAAAAGGGAAGAAATATAGTGATACGCGTGAAATTACAAGTCTCTCGGTTACAATTTTGGATAAGTAGATACACGCTGCAACATGTACCTTTTTGGGCAATAAAACAAAGTGAACACAAAAGGATGTCAGTTTTATAACAGTTTGAAACATTATTGACATTGGAAATATTATTGGCCCAAAACAAAAGGACATTGGAAATATTGAATGAGTCCAAACTCCAAAGACATGTTTGGTAATAATGTTGGAATGATCACTAATTAAGCTGACTCATCATGTAGTAATTAATTGGAGGATCCCAATAATGCCACTAAAAGAAAATACTCTCAGACCTTATCTTGAAAAACAAGGGGAAAAGAGAATCAAGTGAACACTCTAAAAACAATACATTAATACTATATTTGGATGCACAAAAATTTGAATTTAAATTTAAATTTAATTTAAATTTTTAAAAAATTATAAATTAAATTTGATTTCATATTTTATTATAACTTTTTTATAATTTCAAATTTTAACCTTTTCTTCTTCTTTTTTCATGTCTTCATTATCAATATCTACTGTTCTTGCCTCTCCTCTCATTTCTTGCTCTCATCTCTCCCTAACTGAATAACAGAGATAAACATATCACTCCTAATTTTTATTTGGAAAAATTAATCTTTTAACTCTTTAATTTCTAACTCACATGTAACACAGTCTCTTAATTATATTTTTTATAATTCAATCTCTCAATTATGATTTGTTGCGACTCAATTCCTCAATTTTTAATTCACTTATAACTCATTTTTTATTTCTTAATTTTTTTAAAAAAATTATCTTTATCAAATAAAAATGATAAAGGAAATGCTCATATCCTACTATAAAATATCCCCTCTTACTCTTTGATGTGAAATTTAAATTAACATTAGAAAAGAGAATTAACAAAAGTTGAAAGATTAAAAAATTAATTTTTTCTTTTTGTCTTCTATTTCAAATCCCAACCTGTCTCTTCTTCCTCTAAAATTTTTTACATTATTGAACAATAGACGTTATAATGTTAATGCTAGGTCGTTGCCCGTAAGTAACGCGTTGCATGGCTCGAATACAGTGATAAGTGAGTTAGAGCCGCTGCATTGGCGCCCGGATGTAGTGTTAAATGAGCAAGGGCTACCGCGTCATTCTAGACGCACGCGGCTAAAGAAGTTAGTCCATGAGAGCAAAATTAGATTTGGTACTTGGAATGTTGGAACATTGAATTGTAAATCTGTAAAGGTTGTTAGGGTTATGATTCAAAGGAAAATCAATATCCTTTGCCTGCAAGAAACAAAATGGCGTGGAGAAAAGCTAAGGATATTCAAGGTTTCAAACTTTGGTATACAAGAAAAGTAAGTGCACGCAATGGAGTAGGCATCATTATAGATAAGGAGTGGAAGAAGAACGTTGTAGAAGTTAGCAGAATTGGAGATAGAATTATTTCCTTAAAAATGATAATTGGACGTGAGACTGTTAATATTGTTAGCGCTTATGAACCGCAAGTCGGGACAGAAGCCAGTCTTAAGGAATTATTTTGGGAGGATCTGGAGGGGTTGATTCGACACATACCACAGAGTGAAAAGATTTTTATTGGAGGAGACTTTAATGGGCATGTCGGGAGGGAAGCTGGTCAGTATGCGAGGGTGCATGGTGGTTTTGGTTTTAAAGAGCTAAACAATGAAGGACAAACTCTTCTTGATTTCTCATTGGCATATGATTTTAAGATTGCCAACACTTGTTTCAAAAAGAGAGATGAGCATCTCATCACTTACAAAAGTAGAGCCTCAAGGTCACAGATTGATTTTCTTTTGGTTAGGAACACCGATAGAAGACTTTGTAAAAATTGCAAGGTGATCCCCGGAGATGCTGTAACGACACAACATAGGGTCCTAGTCCTTGATGTGTGTATTATGAGTAAAATCCAAAAACGTCGACAAGTAGTAGCACCAAGGATTAGGTGGTGGCAATTAAAAGGTGAGAAGCAAGATATTTTCAAGCAAAATCTTTTGGATAAAGGAATTTGGGAATCTCAGAGAAGTGCTAACATCATGTGGGAGAATATGGCTAAAAAGATATGGGAGGTTGCAAAAGTAGTTTTGGGAGAATCAAAAGGTTCTGGTCCGAGAGATAAGGAGTCTTGGTGGTGGAATAATAGTATACAGGACAAAATTAAGTATAAGAAGAACTGTTTTAAAGCCATACATTTGTGTAATAATGAGAAAAATTAGGAGAGGTACCGTATAGCTAAAAAGGAAACTAAGAGAGCTGTGGGTGAAGCTCGTTCTAAAGCTTTTGAAGAATTTTATAAGAGCCTTGAGACGAAGGAAGGAGAGCGAAATATTTATAAGATTGCCAAGAGTAGAGAAAAAAAATCAAGAGATCTAGAACAAATAAGGTGTATTAAAGATGAAGAGGGAAGAACTTTAGTTAGAGATGATGAAATTAAAAATAGATGGGAGACTTACTTTTCTATACTTTTCAATGATGGAGAGGGTTCATCTAGTAACTTGGAAGATTTAGTAAGGTGAAGGAGAACAAAATTTGTCATTCTATCGAATAATACGTGATAAGGAGGTAAAGGAAGCTCTTAAGAAAATGGCAAATGGTAGAGCCAACGAACCTGATTGTATATCTATCGAAGCGTGGAAATGTTTAGGTGAAGAAGGGGTGAGATGGTTAACTAAGTTATTTAATGTGATTTTACGGTCCAAGAAAATGCCTGATGAGTGGAGGAGAAGTACATTAATTCCTATTTATAAAAATAAAGGAGATATTCAAAATTGTACTAACTATAGAGGGATTAAGCTCATGAGCCACACAATGAAATTATGAGAGAAAATAATTGAGCACAGGTTGAGATTGGAGATAAGTATTTCTGAAAATCAGTTTGGTTTTATGCCAGGTAGATCAACTACAGAGGTGATTTATCTACTAAGGGGATTAATGGAAAAGTATCATTGTAAAGATAAAGATCTACACATGGTTTTTATTGATTTGGAAAAAGCTTATGACCGTATACCAAGAGAAGTGCTTTGGAAAGCGTTAGAAAAAAAGGGAGTACGGATTGTTTATATTAAAGCCATACAAGATATGTATGAGGGGGTAAAAACTAATATAAGAATGCCTAGTGGTCAAACAAAGGATTTTCCTATAAAGATTGGACTACATCAGGGATCATCTCTGAGTCCTTATTTGTTCAACTTGATCTTAAATGTTTTGACGGAACATATTCAAGGGGAAATTCCAAAATGTATGCTCTTCGCGGATGATATAGTTCTTATAGCAGATACAAGAGAAGAGGTTAATTACAAACTTGAGTTATGGAGGAGGACATTGGAGTCAAAAGGTTTTCGTCTGAGTAGAAGTAAGAGGAATATTTATATTGTAATATTGGTAAAGGACTATTCGACAATAATTTGAAAGTGAAATTGGGAGATCAAATTATACCTCAAGTGAAAAAATTTAGATATTTAGGAGCCATTATTCAAAATGATGGCGACATCAGTGGAGATATTTCACATAGAATTCAAGTGGGTGGTTTAATTGAAGAAAAGCTAAAGGAGTTATTTGCGACCGTAAGGTGCCTAATAAACTTAAAGAAAGTTTTATCGCACTGCTATCAGACCGGCAATGTTATATAGTAGTGAATGTTGCACTCTAACGGAACAGCAAGAGCATAAAATTGGAGTAGCAGAGATGAGAATGTTACGATGGATGTGCAGACATACATGTAAAGATAAAATTCGAAATGAACACGTACGCGAAAAAGTGAGAGTGGCACCTATTGAAGAAAAAATGGTAGAAAATCAATTGAGATGATTTGGGCATGTACAAAAAAGACCAAGGGAGGCACCAGTGAAAAGAGTGAAACATATAACTTTGAGTCCGATTAAGAGAGGTAGAGAAAGGCCTAAGAGAACACTTTTGGAAGTTATTGAACGCGATTTATTAATTAATAATATTCCTAAAAACTTGATAAACGATAGAGCACAATGGCGTCTTGCAATCCATGTAGCCGACCCCACCTAGTGGGATAAAGGCTTGTTGTTGTTGTTGTTTGTTGTTGTATTCAAACAAAACATTTTAAATATATGAATTTTAAATTAAAAATTTAAATTCAAATCTATCAACACAAACATTACCTAAATTTTTTCAAGTTGATGATACACACACACTCACACTATCAAACGAGAAAGACCAAATAAAGTATCAGTAAGGTATTTTAAACAGGACTAAATAATAATATAGAATTAAATAAAGACAATAATATTACCAATATACTACTAATGTATTGTCCACAGTAAACATATAATAACACACAAAATATTCCAATGATATTGCAATAAAATATATAAAAATTTGATTTGATTTGCAGTAACTAATTACAACAAAAGGCAAGGTAGGAAATAAGAAAAGCTCCAAAAGCAAAACACGCCAGTTTATCCGCTGTTCAATAGCAATATCGCTGAATGATTCTCTTTTACAATCTATGAAATGGTAAAAGAAGAGCGCTTATTACCCTTTATTCAGCAATGCATGCTTGTCATCTGCTCTCCTCCGGGTAATAGCTCTAAGCCACAAATGAGAATCTCCCTCCTGCTCGACTCCGCATCATCTGCAAAAGAAAATTTCACTTTCAGCTCAGGCATCATTTGAAGAGCTCCTCTGTCATCAACAAAGATATCTTTTCTACTCTTACTCCCCCCCCCCCCGGTCCAGTCATATCTGTTCCACTTTCCCGTTTCCTTCGTCCCCGTTCATTTCTCTTGTCTTATAGTCCTTCCTAGTCTGTATCTTTTTATTATTAATATAACATGCTGTACTAATGCATCTTCGCCGAAAGTATAGAATATAAGAGGGCTACCAGACTCAATAGCCAACTCATAAGACTATACTTCCCGTTCGCCTAGTACCTTAGTTTTGACTCCTCCATTTTCCTGAATTAGTGCACGTATCACCTTAAATAAAGAGTATTCACTCATGGAATCAACCTTTTCAAATGAATAACATAAAAAGATTCATAAATATTATTTCCTCTGTTCTTTTTTACAAGACAAAATTATCAAATTTACGCATGCCAATAAAGCAGTTTTAAATAATTTAGAGTGTCTTCAAAATTTTCCATCTTTCCACTTCTACACTCAATTAATGCTCATCTTACTCTTAACCTTATTCCAAGGCAGGCCAGGTCTTTTTTCATTGATTGGGACATTTTAGGCAAAAAAATATTAATTAATCATAGAAACATCACGCCTTCCGAAATTTTGTCTTATAATAAGGAACAAAGGGAGTAATAGCAACATAGAACGTTATATTTATCTCAATTTTGAAGTAGATAAACACTTATGCTCAGAAAAATAAACATATAATCCCCGCAATTTGTGGCGCATAGACGAAATGCATGCATAAGTTACGGAAAACTGCTAATCATTATATAGTAGTGTTCATGGCATGGCCTATTCAAATGGAAATGGTCTCGTTCTTCTCAAAATGTAACAGATATGACGGAAATGACAGAACGGAAATGCTGGCACACAAATCGAATGCTCATCTTTCCACAATGTGACAGAATATGAAAGGGTGTACCTGCCCATAACCACCACAAGTCACAATGCGTTGGTCATCTGAGTGGGGCATAAACTTTTCTGGGAAAACATTTCTCATGCGACCAGAATGCAAAGACAACTTCATATGCCCAATCTCCCAGTCCCAGAGGATAGCTCTCCTGTCATCACACCCTGACACCAATATTTCACCATCTCCATTGAAGCCTACACTGTTAACAGAACCTCTGCTTTTCCACCTAACAGCGTAAATCAAGTCAAAGGACAAGGTTCTATAACACGACATTAATTACTTTAGAGCTTTGATTCTGAGTTTGTGGAATTAGAAGCACATTCTTTTTCATTCCCCAACCCACCCTCAGCCCCAGGGTTGCGGGAGCTCTTATTTGAACAGAAAAGTAGGAAGGTAAATTTCAGCATCACAATAAAAGCAGAAGGAACTGTATGGTGACATATTTATCTGCCATTAAAATTAAAATGTCAATTTCAGATGATAATAGCATTGAAAGATTTCCAGTCAAATGACTGACAAGTGGGAGAAAAACTATCATTGACAATTGGAAGAATCTACCCAACTATACCCTGCTTGCTTCTGGATTGATCTTCTTTCCATTGCCATTCTCACTTTCTCTGCATCATCCCATTGTCCTAGATCAGCATACATATTATATAACAATACAAAAGGAGCTGAACTTTTTGGTTCAAGCCTGATCAAAGCTTCAGCTGCTACTTGGGCTAATTCTACATTATTGTGGACTCTACAAGCACCTAGGAGTGCACCCCACACAGCATTATCTGGTTCAAATGGCATATTATTTATCAAATTTAAAGCTTCCTCAAGTTGCCCGTGCCGACCCACAATGTCCACAAGGGAGGCAAAGTGCTCAACTCGTGGCTCAATACCATATTCATTAATCATGGAATTAAATTGCCTCTTCCCTTCTTCAACCAAACCTACATGGGCACATGCATTCAAAACAGAAATAAATGATATATACGTAGGGTGAACTTTGGATCTCTTCATCAATTCAAAAAGTTCTAAAGCCTCTACAGCAAAGCCGTGAGATGCATAGCCTCCAATCATTGCATTCCAAGAGATCACATCCTTCCTTAGATCCATCTCATTAAATACATTACGTGCCTCAATAATTGCTCCACATCTAGAGTACATGGTGATTAGGGAATTATTTACCGGCACATCTGGAATAAAAGTCTTCATGACAAGCTGGTGTACCTGCTTACCAAGGTAAAGATCCACTAAACCAGTAGAGACACTCAGGACTGAAGACAAAGTGTGTCTATCTGGTCTGTGTCCTTCAAGTTTCATCTGAGAGAAGAGCTTAATAGCACCCTTACAGTCACCATTTTTCTCATAGCCTGCTATTATTGAGTTCCATGAGATCAGACTTTTGTGAGGCATCCTCTCAAAGAAATCTTTTGCAAGCTTTAAATCACCTATCTGTGCAAATCCAGATATTATTGAATTCCACGAAAAAGTGTCAGGATTTGGCATCTTACCAAAAAGGGTTGAAGCCTCTTCCATAGCTGAAATTTGAACATATCCATTGATCATGGTGTTCCAAGAGAAGGTATCTCGCTCTATCATTTGATCAAAGAGGTCCCTAGCAGAAAGAATATCACCCACTTTCACATAGCACATCATCATGGAATTCCAAGAAACTATATTTCGTTTAAATTTATTTTTACCTACATCTGTTTGGCCTTGATAATTTGGGATTTGATCAAAAAGGCGTCGAGCTTCTTCCACCCTCCCTTTTTGGCCATAGCCAGCAATTAGGGTGTTGTAGGCATGCACCAAATCGTCTTCTCCTTCATCAATGTTCCCATATTCATGCAGAGTTCTAGCAGCTACATCCAATTCACCATTTTGAATGAGTCCTGATATAAGTGCACTAAGAGATGCTGAATCACGCTTAGGCATCTTCTTGAAAAAATCAATTGCCAAAGCCACATTACGATTCAATAAAAACCCAGTAATAATAGCATTCCATGACACAATGTTACGTTCAGGCATTCTATTAAATAGATTCAAAGCCTCATCCATCATCCCATTTTTTGCATACCCACTAATCATAGTATTCCAAGAAACACAATCTCTATCTGGCATTAGATCAAACAATTTTCTTCCTTCCTCCACATAACGACTAACATGACAAGATATGTAGCCCGATATCATCAAATTCCAAGACACAGTATCCCTCTCAGGCATCTCATTGAACAATTGACGTGCTTTAGCCATCTCTCTCCGTTGAACATATCCACTGATCATTGAATTCCAGGTAATGATTTTTCGCTCCTTCATGGAATCAAACAAAGCTCTCGCCTCACTTAATCTGCCAGATCGAATTAAATGGGATATCTTTTTGTTTAACTGGTATGATTTCGGTGTTTGAGAAAAGCTCTTCACAAAGGAAGATAAGCCAAGATAATAGAGGAATGTACAGTCATAGTTAAGCCTATGTTTTAGGGTTGGCACGCAGGGAAGCAGACGTAATTTGCTCAGTTTCATTACAACTCTAAAGAACATTGCCACTATGCTTGGCGAGCAGCTATGCAGGTATATCCAACCTAAGAGAAGATGAAGTAGAACTGTAGAAGTACAACAGATGTGCATTACACCTACACCAAATAAGGTAAAATAATGCGAGTCCAGTACTATCAATATATCAAGGGAGAATATGTCATTAAAATTGGCATGCCTATTGTGACAAAATTTCAAAATAAATTATATCAAAAATCCCAATCAGCTCTTACGGTGATAAAATCACTTCTAATCCAAGTCCAGCGCCCTATGAGACAAGGGATTGTCTGAATATTTCCAAAACCAAAATTTTTTATCTTTGATCAAATACTCCCTATGGTCCTATTTATAAAGAAGAGAGAGAATAATTTTTTTGATCCAATTTATAAGTTACATCATTAAATTTTTATCATAAATTTCTTTTTTTACCCTCCATTGAATATTGAAAACAGAAAATATGTTATTGAAGTGTGTATATTTAATAGAGACAAAGTTAAAAACTTATTAAATTTTAAGACAGAGTTAATGAGTTTTAAGGTCTTCCTTGATCTGATAAAATATGTTGGAAGTGACTTATAAACAGGACTAGAGGAGTATTTTGTTAATAGAGAAGAAGAGAAATGAACTTATAATACTAATGTATAAAAGATACTACTAGTTGAAATGGTTTTATTATCTTAAAACTATCTTTTATCTCTTCTAGATGGCAAAATACATGCACTAAAATGGTGCTAAATTAAGGGCACAACAGTTATATAAAGCCTCCAGTTACATTGACTTCCGTTCAAGTGAATTTGTATCTGTATGCAAAAAACTTAAATTCCACACGGGAATAAACCTAATTATTTACCTTCATCAATAGCTACATTAATTCGAAGCCCACCACACTCTTCACAAGAACAACGCTACCTTGTTCATAGCTCCTCTTCGTTTAGAAGTTAGCCTAAAATTTTCGCCAACAACCAACATAAGTTACCAATTAAAAAAGGAAAAAAGTCCATAGCATCTGGTGAAAAAGAAACGTTCCCCAGCATCAACCTACAACAGATATGACCTCTAAACCATTGCATTTCCGCCAATAAAAAACATATTTCCCCCAGTTAACATAGGCATCAACAAGCAAATAACAGACAAGGAAAAATGCGAGCAAAATAATAAAAGGGAAGCCAATACTAAAGAGTTCTGGATAGTCAGACATCCTAGACACCGAGACCCTGGACGAAATTCCTGCCAGATAGTTCGCCGACCTCCCGCTGCCAGACATCGACTGCGTTGCCGATGCTCGTTCTTGGCCCCGTGTTCATCCTCTGCACCAGAAGACAAGTGGAGTAACGAAAGTTTGCTATTAAAACAGTAACCGTTTATGTATTGATGAAATTATAACCAAGAAAATAGAAAGAAAGAAAAATCCATGAGCGAATTGAGGCAGTAAAGATGACCCAACCCTATGGATATCAGAGGTCGAATAGGAGGATGGTACTACAGAGAGATTTTGACGAGAAGGAATCGAATTCCTGCGAGATCTCCAAAAATGGAACAGTTTCGGCAGAGTAGAATTACTGTCACCAAAACCAATTACGGTCTCTCACTCTCTCTCTCTCTCATAAGTAAGAACTGGGGTGTTCATGGGACGAGACGGTCCTGTAACAATCCTGAAAAAAAAAATTGACATTGAATTTTAATCTCATGTCCCGTCTTGTCTTGAAAGTTGTCCCGTCTCGTTAAAGATTGGGACGGGATCGGAATAAGATCGAGACATCCCGCCGTTCCAATAAATAGAATAATATTAAAAAAAATTGAATAATAATGTTTATTAAAATTTTAAATTATATAATTTATTAAGTTTAAAATTAAAATAACACAAGTACATAAATAACAATAATTTAAAATCAATTATTGAATTATATTAATCACAACTACATATTATAATTAAAAAATACAAGTGATCTTTATGCTATAAGATTAGCAACAACAGGCAAGTCAAACACAACATCAAATAATTATTTTTCTACTTTAGTGAAGATGTACTAAGCTAATTACTCTTCTAAAAATAAGCAAGAAATATGTTATAAATAAAAGTTATTAAATAGATATATATATAAGAATAAATTATATTAATATAATTAATACATTATAAAAAAGATATCGTCATGTTTACTCCATGCTATTAAAATTATCAATATAAAAACACTTTAGTTTTAAATAAAAATTATAAGTATTAAAATTATAATTGATATAATTAATATAAGTATAAATTATATTAATATAATTAATATATTTAAAATAAAAAATAATATATATAATATTCGAGACGGAACGGGACGTCCCGATGGTAATCCCGTGTCCCGTCCCGTTACGAATCCCTTTCCTGTCCCGTCCTATAAAGTCCCATCCCGATTATTTTCGAACCAGAACAAGACCCGTCTCGATATAATCGGGACGATACCGGACCAATCGAGACGGGTCTAAATTGAACACTCCTAATAAGAACTCAAGCTGAGTTTCATAGGAGGAAAAGCTTGTTTCAAGCAGAGATGGAAATGCGAGCCAACTAGGATTTGCAAGCTGGCCTGCTGCAGGTCACGGGCACGGGTTGAAAATACTCTACTGGTGGGCTGGCATATTCCCAGCTCGAGCCTACATGAGCGGGTTGGCGCGCCCGCCCGCCGCCTTTTAAAAAAAAAATGGACTTTTAGATTTATACCCTAAAATCTCATCTTTCTCCCTTATAAAATACATTCAATTCAACCAGATCAAACTATAGATTCAATTTAATCATAAGTAGCAACAAATGTACTTCAACTAAACAAGTTTAAAAGATTCAAATTTCAGACTTCAAATAATCAAAACCTAGAACCTGGAAAACTTGAAGGGGAGAAGATGGCTATGAGTAACACTCATGGGATGAGATATGAGTGAAGTGAAGACACGCTGGAGAGGAGCCGCAAACATTAGGGAGAGAGCTAAGGTGAAGTGAAGAGAAATGCCTGAGATGTGAAAGCCATGAGCACACCGGCCACCACCTACGACACGAACAAGCTGAAGTGAAGGAGGAGAGGGGAGCGAGTGAGCGACAAACGCCGACGACATATGAGACAACAAAATGGAGAGCCCACCACCGACGCACGCCGTTAACCAGAACTCGAGAGGACAACAGCATCAACCTCAGAGCAAAGACGTGATTGTTTTTTTTTTTTGGCCTAAAGAAGACGTGACGGAATTCGAGAGCGAAGCTCGAAGCAAAGTGTCAAGGATGGGATTTGGAATTTTGGGAATTACTGAACAGGTGAGGGAACGCACCAGTCAAGATTTAATTTAAATGATTCAAAATTTTCATTTTTTATTTTTTATTTTTATATAAAAATAAAATATATAAAAATAAAAAAAATTTAATAAACATATGCATTAATCTGATTTAATATAAATAATTCAAATTTAATATTAAAAATTTAAATTAATTATTTAAATATATTTTAAACAGTATATATATAATTTAGACAAAATAATCAATTTATTAAAAATATTTAATATCAAATTGAAACTGTCTATATTTTTTCATAATAAAAGGCTAAACTAAGGCCAAGACGAGCCTATAATACCCGAGACACCATGGAGATCTTTCAGGAGAATATTCAGCAGCTACACAAGCGCACTCGAGAATATCACAAGTCCAGCAGCATATTTAAACCGTGTTTTACTTTGCTCTTATACGTGGAGCAGCATTTGTAAAGTTTGAAATAAATTCATATCTCATGTAAGTTAAAAAGTTGGTAAAGAAAATCAAATATCTTTCTGATATAACAAATGGTCTCCGCTCCCTGACCCTCTTGTCAAGCATGCTTATCTAAAAGCTGATTCTATTCTCCATGTCAAGATCTCTAATTTTCACAGTAATTCATGAGGATGGAACGTAGATCTTTTAAATTATTACCTCCACTCAGATGTAATTAGACAAATTTTACTTGTGCAATCTCCAAACCGTCAAGGTGAAGAAGATGTTCTCATTTAGAGACCCTCCTCAGATGGAAACTACTCCATAAAATCTACTTATAGAGCCATGAATTTTCATAAAGATCAACACCACCATGATATATGGACAAAATTTGGAAGTAGCCTACATATGAAAAAGTAAAATATTTTCTATGAAAAGCTGCCTCAAATCATCTTCAGAGAGCATCCAGGGATGCTCCTCATCAATGTCTATGCCTATTTGGTTGTAACTCTCCTGATTCTTCAATTCATATTTTACGTGATTGTGAAGAAACTAAAAAAGTCTAGAAAAATTTAGTGAATCCTACGAGGCTTAACATCTTCCTCTCCTTTAATGTACAGGATTGGATAGTCTAGAATGCAAAGAATGAAGCAGGAAGTTTAAGAACAAGAAGAACGTCATGGCAGAAACTCTTTGCACAAGCCTGCTAGAATATTTGAAAAGCTAGATGCAGCAAATTATACTCAGCAGATGACATCCCAAACAATGATATTGCTTTCTCCAACACTCAACAGATTAATAATGATTTGAAGCTTCTATCTAAAATCACCTACTTCAGCAACTACAACTCTACAGATGACGGGAAATGGAGTCCACCTAAACCCGAATGGGTTAGACTTGACACCGATGGTTCTATTAACACTAATGGTGCAGCAGCATGTAGAGGCATCCTCAGGGATGAGAAGGAAAATTGGATTAAAGGATATTCCAAGTATCTCGAATATCAATTTAGCACAGCAGCAGAACTTATAGGGATTCTTGAGGGACTAAATCTTTGCTGGAGTGCAAAATTATCAAGAGTCAATATCCACTCTGATTCGATGGAAGCTTTATCACTCATTAATTGTACCTACTCTGACAGACATCTTTATTCTGACACTATCAAGAAGATCAGAGATCTTGTTATGAAAGATTAGATAGTTACTTTTGACCATGTTCATAAAGAAGCAAACAGATGCGTTGATCTTTTAGCTCACCGGCCTTCGCACAAAACCTTTAATATGATAATTTTTGATGTACCACCACATGAGTGTAGAAGCTTTATGGTTTTATGGTTTTAGATATAACTAGATCTTAGTCTATTGCATGGTTTTACCGTAGCCTTGTAATTCAAAAAAAGACCGTGTTTTACTAGAAAATCAATAGCATTATTCCTCCTATGTCTCACACAATTGACATACACTTCCCAGTTGCATTGAAGCATACCTTGGATTCCAAGATGATCCCTTGATCAATATGCTCAACATTACACTTAAACTTTCTAAGATCAACAGCTTCAAATGAATCTGTCTCATGTACCACTTTACAAAATCCTTCATCCCAAAAAGAGCATGCCCAGAGTTCAAATGCAAGGATGTACCTCTCCTCTATTCCGCAACTAAAATGCAACAAGAATTAGCTATTTGAAATTTTGAGGAACCCCCACAGGTACTCTTCTGATCATGATGGGAGAAGGCTCCATCAACATTACATTTCACTCAATTCAAGTTAGGAGGTTGCCATTTATTAAACCTTTTTGGTGTTGTTTTCCTGCCTAATAGTTTCACACTTGCTTTTCTCATGCTCTGAACCATCGCTCTGGTGCTATCATCAATCGTCTTGTTACTAGCTCTGCATTTCTCAAACACAAAAATATTTCTACATCACCATGGCCACTAACATCGCCATGGCCCGGGCTGCTGTCAAATGACAGTAGAATTTATGTCTATTATGGGCAACACGCTGCTGCACATGGTGTAGAGAGGGACAACCGCGGCACACATGGGTGCGTCTCCTTGTTTTTCATGACTTAATGTTTTTCAATAGATTTTAAATCTTTTCACTCCTATAATACATCTCATACTTCCGAAATAATATTTTACTTTGATGAAAAGTTTGATAAATAATTCTTTTAATAATTATAAATTATGAAAATTTGAGATCTTATTTTTATAAATTATAAACTTAGTAATCTTTGTTAGGATTGGCTCTTTAATTATCTTGGATTTGCAAACTTAATTGTGATTAAACATTTGAAGATATTGCAGAAAGCATGAAAGAAACAATATTCTAAGCCTTCTTTAATATTAGACTTTTAAGTTGGGTGCCCATTGTTTTATAAAATGTTCAAGTACATATACAGTAAGTGTAAAGGGTTTTATTTTCATTTTATTAAAAAAGGTATAAAAGGTTTCAACTTATGTTGTTACTTGTTACTTATAAGTTTTCCTTTTATGTTATTTTCTAGTTAACTAAAGGTATAAGTTAACTTTTGATAATACTAAAGATCAAATTGCATCGTTTTTAAAAGTTAAAGAAAAATATTGTATAAAAAATGAGTTTAGGATTTTATACACTTCTAGATTTATAATTTAAGGGCAAATTTACTCATTTATTCATTTTAAATTGTTACTTAGCTTTTTCGATGAAAGTCGATATTCCCCTCCCTTCACCCTAGCCAAATAGATCTTTAGTTCATTTGATTCCATTTCATTGTTTTATTCCATCATAAAATCTCAAACTTAAATACTTAAGGTCATCACATTAAAATGTATCATACTCTTTAATAAAAAAATCAGCATATTCAAATTTGTTTCTAAAATAAATTTATAAATCCATGAGAATTTACACACACACACACTTGATGTCTAATATACATGTGTGTACTATTCAAGTGAAAAAAAAATTCATTGTTAGTATTCCCTTCATTCAAAAATATAAAGTATTTTTAATTAAATTTCATTCTCAATAAAGTAGTTACCCACTTTCAAATTAATCCTATCTTTTCATATTTATCCCTATTAAATACCCTACAATAAATACAAAATTATTATCAATAAGGACACTTTAAAAAAAGAAAATGGTTACACCTCGAAAGACTAAAAATGCCTTACATTTTTAAATATCTAACTTCTCAAAAAATACTTTATATTTTTAAACAAAGGGAGTATCTTTTTTAAATTAAAATATAGTGTTAATATGTAATTTAGATCCTAAATTATAGGTTCATTTGTAATTTAAATCCTAAGTTCATAATTAGTATATTTGGAATTCTAAACAATTAAATTTGGGGCAACCCTATTGCCATCATTAAATTGATCCAATGTGGACCATTGGAAAAGGAGAGAGAGATTTTTTTTAACCATATTTTGCCTAAGTGGCATGCCATATGTGTAGGTAAATATTTTCAAATGGAATGAACAATAAACTTTGCATCTCTCATTCCTTGCCTTTTCTTCCCTCCCCTTTCTCTCTTCCCCCTCCCCCCTTCCACTTCCAATAACTTGAACAAGCTAGCATGAAGCAATAACTTTAACAAATGCAAGCAAAGCAACAAATTCATCAAAAGGGCTCCTGCATTAAGTGGAGAACTTGGAAATTACAATAGCAATGTATCCTAGTTTTGAGAGTAACGAGGTTCTCTTCTACTTAGTCCAAAGAGCAACTTGCATGTTCTTTGGCCTTCAAGTGTCCCAAAACCTAAAACAATATCCATTCTTTGGCCTAACAATTTAAAACAAGCTAGAACAATCAAAACCCAAAATCCATATCTATAAAGTGTTCGCATTTGCTTGGCCAAAAAAAATTCCATTTAGTGTCTACAAGAGATGAAGTGAGCTCAAGGTTGATTAGCCATTACCGGATGTCAGAAGCAAGGAAGGAGATTAAAAGGTGGAAGTTTCAACTATGAGCTACATGCTCTATAGGCACTTTTTTTATTTGAATATAAGGCCACAATAAAACTATACAAGAAGACCAAAAACAAAAAATTAGGTCATGTTAGAAGCCAAAAGACTTTTATAGTCAGCTGATGGTATGTCAAAAAAGGTAATCTTAAAGTGATCTCTTGAAGCCTTGTGGGCTAAAAAATTAGCACACCAATTGGCTTCTCTATAAACATGATCAAAGGTGATCTCTCAGTCCCTTATAGTGAGATTTCTGATGTTCCTGATAGTTGTTGAAAAAGGATGGTTATGATAGAAGTTACTATCAATAAAGGACAAAGCCTTTATAAAATTAGAGTAAACATTCATTTTGGAAATCTTTGCATCCTAGCACATTTGAGTCCTTCCAAAATTCCTATAAGTTCAACTGCTGTGCTAAGTTGATAACCCAAAATTTTGGAGAATCTCTTAATCCAGTTATCTTTGTCATCTCTAATAAGCCGTTCACAAGCAACTACACCATTATGTTTAACTGAGCTGTCCACATCCAGTCTGGCCCACCCCAGATTAGGAGGATTCCATCTAGCTTCATGCCTGGTGTCAATTTTGTTCAAAAGATCAAGTTTGGATTGAAGCTTCATGTCATCGATAATCTAGTGTGTTTTGGAGAAAGCGATGTCATTGTTCAAGGTGGCATCTTCAGATTAAACTTTTTTACATTTAGTTTTTTAAATGTTCCAACAGGCTTAGGCAAAAAGCTTCTTCTAGGGCTATAGACACTTTAAGGAGGAAGAAGATGACTCGACTAGTAAGGTTCTTGTAATGACAGAGTAAGAAGATGATTTGGCTTTAGGCTATTGTTACTCTCCTTAGCCATCAAATCTAAGTGAGGAAATGAAAGGTTAAAGGAGGTAGGTGAGGTTGAGAATGACTGAATGAGCAAATGAAATAGGTGGGGTTGGATCATGTAGACTCAAAATTATCATCTCACCCACATTAGCCATGGTAAAAAAAATAAAGTTATCCTAAATTTAATTATGTAAGATTCAAAATATATCAATTCTTAGTTTAGGGTTCAAATCTTCGAACATTTAATTTAAGGAATAAATTACATATTAACCGTAAAATATAATAAATAATATAATTACTTTAATAATAAATAGTTAATACATTTTTGTATAAAAATGTATATTTTAAATCAAGTGATTATAATTAATTATATTTTGATTGTAATGTAATAAACTAATAATAAAACTATTAAAACTAATATAAATTATATCAATATCTGGCCGGAAAAATGATCACCAATATTATAAATATAAAATATAAGAAATCCCAAGAGATCGAAAATAATTATAAGAAACATAAAAGGTAACTTGAAAAATATTTTTAAAATTCTGTGATGGAGGCTAACGAACGAAAGAAAGAAAGAAAGAAAAAAGTTGGCTTGTACGGGTAGACATTTGTGATCCAGAATCAAGCCAGGTGGCAGATGAACTAGCTAAAGAACTCATCTGAAGGAATTGCTCGCTGAAAAGATAGAACTTCGCATAAAATTACAGAAAAACCAGACCCGGTGCTCTTCCACGGAAACATGAAATTGAACCTCAAATCGCTGTGCTTAATCTCTCTGATATTCTTGCTCATAAGCAGCCCAGCACGTTCATCATCAACCCCAACTCCGAGGCCTTGGCCGGACCAATTCCACGCGCTTCTGTACATGAACCTTAGCGACACGCGCCTTCAACTCAGTGACCTCTGGTACGACTGGCCCAAGGGTCGGAACGTCAACATTTTCCGGAGGCAGCTGGCCGGCGACATCCTGTACGACGTCGAGTGGGACAACGGCACGTCGTATTACTTCACGCTGGGGCCAAACCCTACGTGCAGGGTGACGGAGTTCGAGGTTGGGATTCCGAGGCCAGATTTTCTGGACAACGCTAATTACCTTGGAACTCAGGTCACCGACGGCTTCCTCTGCCACGTTTGGGAGAAGGTCGACTTCATTTGGTACTACGAGGATGTTCTTACCAGAAAGCCCGTTCGATGGGACTTCTACGACGGTATCATTCTAAATTCCAAGTTTCCAATTTCACACAAGTTCTTCTGTTTTTTTTTTTTTTTGGGCAAAGTTTAAACACCAGAATGGATCGCACTCTCTCATTCTTTGTGATTGGGGGAATACAGAAGGAAAAGGAAATCATGAGGAGGCTATAATATGATGATTATCTGTAAACGACACGTTTGAAGAGAATTTAAGCTCACATTTGCATCAATACATTTTCAGTCTACTATAGGCCAAGACTGATTTTCTTAGGACTGTTCTGTGTTTCGTGTGAGGCTTTTACTTTTTAGTGTCTTTGTGGTCTTGTTGCTAGGCTGGCGTTTTGTGTTGAAACTTGGTTTGTTGCGTTGGCATATTTGCATTTTCTCCTTGCCATGGAAACCGGGTCGACCGCCTAGTTAAACAAGTAAACTATTAAATCAGTATATCTTCATTGATTTCATAAAATATTTTGTTTATAATTAATTTAATCATAATTTAATTATAATTTTAATCATTAACTCTCGAAACGTATTTTAACTGCTTTAATAAATTATCCAAATTTCAGTGTTTCTTTTTGTTAAATGAGAGACCCAAGATGACATTTGCATATTCGGTCTCTTATTGGTATATGACATTACTTTAGTGTCTTTCGTGATTTATAGTTGCTATTGAACCTTCCTGTCCAAGATGATACCGTACGGACTCTAACTAGCCACGTAAATTTGTTTGGAATTTTTTTTTTGTATTTTCTGCATTTACGCAGATTAAAATATAAAATTTTGTACTTAAGAGTTAAGAGGCTATATAGACAGCCTTTTCTAATAATTATACTAAAACATATGCGTTGTTTTCTGTGTTCATTTTGCAACCAAGAATGTTGTTTTTGTTTTTTGTAGAGATAATTTTATTTGCAGAATAAAATTTAAAAAGTAATATGGATTCTAAGATTCTAATAAGTAATAGATGTGATTTTGCAGGAATATCGTCACACGTCATAACCTATGAGGAAGGTGCGGTTTTGCCAGATTCAGTTACCCAAGCGCCTGCGCATTGCTTCAACCAGGTCAAGCACAAGCCCACCGTAAGCTGGTTCAATAAGTTTCGCCGCCGTAATATTGATACTTAAATTGTGTGTGTTGATGTGGAAATTTTTCCCCCCTTGACCAGAACTTATTTACGTTAAGCAGACATATTTTTCAGTATATTGTATACAGATTAAGGGTGGTAAATCATGTGAAACGGACGCCGTAACAGACGCTAGAATCCATAGTCAAATGATGTTCAATTGCTCATAGAAACCAAACGAC
The DNA here is from genome assembly GCF_029017545.1 of Prosopis cineraria. Lineage (NCBI taxonomy): Eukaryota > Viridiplantae > Streptophyta > Magnoliopsida > Fabales > Fabaceae > Prosopis > Prosopis cineraria. The sequence continues at coordinate 12,456,871 of NW_026555335.1, forward strand.
TTGGACTAACCTGAATCTACCAGCCATATGTCAGAGCTGTTAGGTTACACCTTCGTAATAATTTTATGGATCAGAGTAGAGATTTACCTTCAATGTTTCTTTTCAGGTGCATTTCTTGTCATAAAATATTTTTAATTTTATCGTCTTTGAACAGGATGTTAACCTTTAATCCCAAACTTCATCTCTTATGAAGTTTATCAACTTCATCATCTATCTTTAAACTAAAACCCCAACTAAGTTATTATTCTAAGTTTATCACCTCCAACATAACCTAAACTTCATCGTCTTTCTTTATCAATGTAACAACCCTTGAATAATTTAATTGACAACAATCCCTTATACCCCTCGAAATTAACAGAGGTTTAACAAGAAATTAACAGAGTTTTGAGAAGAAATTAACAACAATCCCTTGCCCCAAGGCTAGAGAAATTCTTGTTAGAACCAAAATCAGCAACTGTATCATACAGGGTTAGTCAACCTATGCCAATTGAACCCCTCAAACCCCTTCAATCGAACCAAGGTAAAAAAAAAAAAAAAAGATGCCCACAAGCCTGTGCTTTGGTTCGGCTCTCACAATCTAGAAATTTTCAACGGTTCGACTTTCATGTCTTGACATATTCTTACACAATGAATTTTTAACAAAGTTTGAACGAAGAGCCAGACCATTTTAGAAAAAAATAACAAATACTATTAGAAAAAGGGAAAATTTTAGTGAGGAATTCTTGATTAAAGATAATGAAAAAGAGGCCCTTGAATTTTTAAAATTTTACTAAAGGACCTGTATGCATTTTCATTTGAATTTGTGATAGAAATGATAAAATTACCCTCATTTAAATGAACAATATAAATGACTTATTCGTTTTCATATTATATATTGTTCGTTTTCTTATTTTACTTATTTATAGTCTTACTTTTATTTAATTTTATTCTAAGGTCATAAACAAGTGAAGTAAGAAAACGAACAACATTTCATAAATAAATGAACAATATATAGTGTGAGAACGAATAAGTTATTTTATTATGAAACTAACATTTAAAATAAAATTAAGTGAAACTAAAGCTATAAACAAATAAAAAAAATAAAACAAACAATACCCCTTAAATAAATGAACAACATACAATATGGAACAACAAGTCGTTTGTATTATTCATTTAAACAAGGATAATTTTATCATTTCTTTCATAAATTATATTGAAAATCCATACAAATCCTTCAATGAAATTTCAAAAATTCAGGATCCGCTTTTTTATTATCTCTTGTCAAGGGTCTCTCATTGAAATTTTTTCCTAGAAACATCACAAGGGGCAAAATCAAAGAGCATAACTCGAGGGGAAATACACAATGCATTAATCATGGATATGAAGAAGGCAAAGGTGCTCCTAGCCGTAGCGAACTGATGCAATTTTCCTTAATGATTGTTTTGCCCTTTATCTTTCCTTTCTCAATGTTACATTTTATATTTTATATTTCTCCATATTTTCAAGTACTTTGATTCTTGTATAATTTAATTCAACTATTTAATCTAAAATAATTTTTGGGATCACATTGTTTTCGTCTTCCATATGAAATAAATATTTTGGTTTAACCATGATTGATTCTTACAATTAAGAATTGTCAGTTAGTTGAGTTAATTGAAATTAATGATCGATGTTATTACATAGCAACCTAGCTGGATAGTTCATGGTCAAAATTCTTGATTTAACAATCAACACAATCAAACCTTAATGATAGGGTAAGACTATACCAATTTGAAAAATGTTGGGGCAAAATTGTGCTAGAAAATATTTTAGAATATGTAGTGTGTCTAGCTGAAAACATTGAAAGCAGATTCATACTTTAATTTTATTTTTACTCCTTATTTATAAGGCATTTTTATCATTTTTTATATTTATTTTTACCTTTTTGCTTTTAATAAATGCTTGTCTTTATTAAAAGTAGAGATAAAAAAATTAATAAAATTTATAACAGAGCTAATGAAGTTTAATTTTTTTAATTTTAATAAAATATACTGAAAGTGATTTATAAATAATAATAGAGAAAATATTGTTGAATGGAAAGAGTAATATTTTTCTTTCATGTAACTTTTTATTCTATAATCATTCAACAATGTAAAAGGGCAAAATTAAAGAAAGTAATTAATAATATACTTTTTTTTATATATAAAGTGACTCATGAAAAAAATCATGAATTCTTTCAACAATATGACTTAGATATAGGATTGAAGGAAGTATACTTCGTAGAAGGAACTGTGAAACGAGAAATGGGGGGAAGAATTTTACTCCCAACCACGATTGGTTGATGATTATTCAGGTTCTAAAAAATTAAAACTCATTGCTATCACTAAAGTCTGTAAAAACTACTTGTTTAATTTTCACCAACCAAAATTACGTATTAAAAGCTCGGAGGCAGACAGAGTTCAGAAACAAAAGCTAACAGAACAAGTAAAAACCAGAAACAGAAAACAACTGAAACAACAAAGCGAAATATTTAATTCCTGCACGATCTGCCTCCAAAACAAGCTGGTCCAAAGAAAAATAAGATCCATGAGATTGTAGATTCTCTGAATCCTGGGGAAGAATACGAGCTTGAGCAGGTGGTGGGGCTTAAAACCCAACCATCTGGTTCCATTTCCTTTGAATTAATGGTCCAGGCCAGCCCCGTTCTTGTTTAAATTATAACAAAATAAAAGAAAATAGAAATAAGAATACAGTTATTCACTTTCTTTTTCGAAAATGATTTATTGTTTAACAAATATTGCAAATGAATCATAAATATTATAGGATGCTTTACACGCTTCCATACTTCCCTTGCAGGAGGCTGATATTCCAACCTGCCCAGTATACCCCTTCTTCATTTTAAGTTTTTTTTCCCCTCCAAATTTTTTTTTTGTCTTTTGCATATTTTAAGACAATATTAAATATTTTTTAATTTCCATAAAAAATTGTTAAAAAGAATGATAAATAAATACTGCAAAATGGAATAATTACTTTAAAGTTTTTATTAACTAATTTGACATTTTTTTTGCATTTTGACCCTCAATAAAACAATAAAATGCATCATTGTTAAAATCTAATTGGTTAATAATGAAAGTAAAATTGTTAATATAAAAAGCATAATTTTTAATAATGAAAGTAAATTGTTAATGTAAAAATTTTAATTGTTAATTTAGTTATGCAATTAAAAGGTAAACTTTTTTGTTAACAATTTCAACTTAATGATTAACAATTTCAGTTTAGCTATTCAAAACAAAGCTAACCATAAATTCAATTAAGCCAAACAACAACAACTACATTTCTTATATTAACAACTTATTTTTGTCATTAATAACTTTGATTTAAATTTTAACACCTGTACTTTTTATTATTTGTAGATGGTTAGAAATATAATTTCATAAAAGAATTTATAATATTACCTAAGAATTTTAGAGTAATTATCTCATTTCATGGTCATGCTACTATTTTATCATTTGTTTGTTTTTCATTTTTCTATTTTTCAATTATATTCTTGTTTTTAATTAATAATTTTTAAAGTCCAAAAAATATTAGTTATTAAAATAAAATTAAGAACACATAAAAAAATTAAAAAATATGACACATTAATTATATTTCTTACACTTTTATTATTGTTCTGTTATTGATTTCTACATTTTTTTAATATTTTAAGTTTCAACATTTCTTTTTTTTTTTAATATTTTTGTTTTGCATGAAGGGACCAAAAATATTGACAAATAAAAATATGAGAACTTAAAATATTAAAAAAATATAAAAATTAATAATAAAATACGACTAAAATGTATAAATCTGAAGTTATGTTTTCTCAATCGAAATCAATACTCTATTAATGTTAATACTAAAAATATATATGAAAGACACGAAGGAATTCAGGAAAAATAGTTGAAAGGAGATGTCCCCTGTGCTTGAGTCGTGGTCCTCGTCACTGTGTAGTTTCCCATTCCATTTTTTATTCGATTTTCTGATTTTCTGAGAGAGCAGGGTCGTCACCCGTCTCTTGGACGCAGACCCAAATCCTTCTCTGGCTTTCTATCCCTCTCCTCTGGAGTGCTTCTGCTTTCGAAATTCAATAGCAGGCGCTCCCGTCTTTCTCAGGCTCGCAAACGCATGCTTTTGAAGAGCACTTCAGTCTCACTCTGACATTGACATTGGCATTCATTCCTACCCGTGGTCTTGCGGGGAGCTTCGTGGTCCTGCTTTGAGATCTGATCTTGGTTTTTCTCGTAAATCAGAGTTTCTTCTTCTGATTTGACTACTATTGGTGCAGTAAGTGCGCTCTGCTAGTCCTTCTCGGCGCAATCAGAACATGGGTTTAGTGTTTACCAGATTGTTTTCTTCCCTCTTCGGTAACAAGGAAGCCAGAATCCTTGTTCTTGGCCTCGACAATGCAGGAAAAACCACAATTCTCTGTATGCATCCGAACTCTCTGCTTACCCTGATCAAACCTTTGTGTGTCCGTTTCTAGGATGTTAACGTTTTCTTGGTTATTGCTGCCATACCTTTTCAGATCGGCTTCAAATGGGTGAAGTTGTCTCCACAATACCAAGTTGGTACTCTTTCTCGTTTTAAGATTATCAGAATCTAACCTTCTACATTCTCTTTGTTTCATGGTTTGTTTTTATTTCTGATCTGCTGTAGTTTTAACTTCTGTGGTTTTGGTCTCCGTTGGATCTTCTTGGAAATCATTTTGTGAAAAGCAAATCATTCTGTTGGGTATATTGTGTAATTATATTTTGTTCTTCATATGTCACGGTTCGAGATATAAGAATAATTCTGAATTCTTGGTGTAACTTTATTTGGATGTGTGCACTGCAAACTGCATACTTGATGTGTTTCCAGCACTGACGTTGTTTATGCTCTTTGATATTTCCTTTTTGGTAAACGACTAATTGATTTAATTATTGGATGCAGCAATTGGATTTAACGTTGAAACAGTGCAATATAACAACATTAAATTTCAAGTTTGGGATTTAGGTAAGCACTTGAATTTCCAAGACCAAGATCTGTGTGTAATCGGTCATGGCATCTAATTTCATTGCATTTGTCATGCGACACAGATTTAAAATAAAAGAGATAATCATATATTATTGGTTGATAATGGAAAATATTATTGCGTTGACATCTTTACATCGTTCAACCAGTGATTTATCAATTAGTACATGCTCACATATGTATCTTACACATTAAATGATTGTTTGACAAAATAAACTTAAATGGTTGTCTTGCTCCTAAATTGGCATCTCAATGAGATTTCCTGGTATTTCTATACCTGATGGACTATATTTCATCTGCATGACATTTCTCTGTATATGCTTAATTCAAGCAAGCACGAAAGGACCTATGTTCTATGCAAAGTCTCATCTATTTTTAAATTATAACTCACAAGTTAGCACCCAATATAGTGGGAAGATGGCATGATTTTGTTCTCTTTCTATGTGTGCACATGTACTGGCACCTGTGAATGATAAAGGATTCATTTTGACATATTTATGTCTTGTTTCATATTGATCCTTTAGGATTTTCTTGCATCTATGTATTGAAGGAAATAAACTCCCTCTCCAATAGCCAATTTTGCTTTTGTACTTTCATTAGTTATATATTATTGTTCCCAACCTGTGAACTTGTAATTGCTGGGGATGTAACATGTTTTAATCAAATAGTTATTTCAGTTTCTTATTCTGATAGTATATCTTTGTTGAAACAGGTGGGCAAACAAGTATCAGGTAACATATGGTTTTAGATTTGTTTCAATTTACTGATTTAAGATGTGGTTTTCTTTTCATATCCCTGCTTCTTCTTCTTTTTTCTTGACCCTTTCTTTTATAGGGTAATAATTTGTGAACTTCGAGATTTGTTTCCACCCTATGCTAATGTGATCTTTTTTATTTTTTCATTTTATGTACTATGATCATGCCCAACTGACAGATTGTTGTGAGTTAGCATGTGACGTTATTTTAGAGGATTTTACAATTTATTCACATTCATTGCTATGGTATGAAACAATATACCATGCAATTTCTTTGATTGAGACAAAAGACTTGAGTAGCTGTAAGGTTGTTCTCAGTCGCTAGTCAATACAAGAAGTGAACAATTTTAGGAAGAATTAGGTTTTTACTTAGTAGTCAACGTAATGAAGCATATTACTTATAAGATGCTTAGGCCTACTATATGTTTTTACCTAGCAGTAACATGAAAATAGAAAAAAAGATCATGCATCAATCTATTATGTGGTTGGCTCCAGTATTGTCATTCCTTCAGTATATGAGTTGCATGTATCTAAATGATGTTGTCATTATCTGATTACTGAACTGAGGCTCATTCTTTTGTAATAGATTTGATGAATCCTTATGCAGCAGTAAACATTTATGCTTCCTGCAATGTAAATATATAAAAATGAAAGATAAATGAAGAAAAGCAATTCAAAATGGAAGGAATGGTAGGTTATGGTCACTGTTGTTAACTTAATTAATACTAGGGTAAATTACATCCAATTTCCCAAAGTTGTATAAAACCTGTACTTTCACCCTCTATAGTTTCAAATATTATGCTAATTTCCTTTACTTTGAGTTTTCTCTATTGGCCCATCTGAATGTGGTGAAGCATCAGTTTTTGCATTTTGATGATCAGAGACAATGTGAGTCAAGATTGAGGTGGATAATCTTTCTAGAGATGCACTGAACCAACCACCATTTCACAGCCCTTGGACATAGTTTTGATGAAAGGAAGCCAAATTAAATTGTTTTTTATAACTATAATGGACCAATTATGAAATTGCAAATTATAGGGGCCATATTAGAAATTAAGTAACAGCCCACGCTTCCTCCAGTGTTTCAGGGATGCAGGCTAGAGTAATTTGGACATTTTGGAAGATGTATAAGGTCTGTTAATAATCTTATTAAGATAAGGCAGATTAAAATCCTGAAACTAGAGGAGTGCAGATAGAAATTTCTGCACAAGGCAAATGTAATTTACTCTCAAGATTATATATATGAACAAGAAAGAGGAAGCAGCTTTGGTTTTACCAGTTAATCCCAGACATTTATTATTTCGTTGAAATTGTGGACGCACTCTTTTTGAAATTACAGTAGCAGAAAATTTAGAAAAAAAGCATACGATTAAGACTGAACATCATCTTACTCTGCTCTATGGATTTAGGATACGAATGGTTTAATAAGATGGTAGAGAAAAATTATCTGGCATGCATTTATATGTAGTCTCTTATTCTTGAACACTTGCTTGTTGAAAATGAACTTTCGATTGATTTCATGAGTGTTACAACTTGTTTTGATTTTCATTGCATAGGCCATATTGGAGGTGCTACTTTCCAAATACTCAAGCAATAATCTATGTTGTAGATTCAAGTGACACTGACAGACTGGTGATTGCCAAAGAAGAATTTCATGCAATTCTTGAGGTATGCTGTTCCTGGTTTACGTTTCACAATGCAATATAGTTATATGATGTCAACTCTCATCATTCTATCTTCTTATTCGTATTTAGTGTTAATAGGTACAAGAATTAAGGAGGATTTGTAGGTCAAGGAAATAGTTGCTCGTTGTGCACTGAAGTGGATGTCTTTATGTGCTTATAATATTAGCATTGAAGGCACTGAAATTTCTTTATTCCAAAACAGATGCTAAGAGATTTAACTAATCATCCTTACCGTCAAAGGAAATAAACATGAAAAGTTTCAGAAAACATGAAATATAAAAGGAAACTAATAGGGATTGGGCGGAATGGAGTGCCTACCACATCAAGTAGTGTGGACTATTTAGTGTGGGTTCTTAAGGAAAATGGTTTTTACTCTTTGAGACAGTGCAAGAAGCTGGAGTGAAATGTAGAGCTAAGACATAAGCTTTTAGAGGGTAGTGCTATATTCGTGACTTGGTGGTTACTACGGGACATCTAAATTTCATATCGAGTAGTGTTTCAGTGTTTAGTGTGGTACTTAATGAGAGTAGTTCACTTTCCTTGAAAATGTGTTTTTAGGGGTGGTTCCCTATGCCTAAATCTCACTACTTTTGGTAAACAGATTAATTTCAAGTTGAGTTTTGTTCTCATTGGTTATAATCGTTTACTAGTCTCCTCTTTTTGCCTTGATTTCCAGTGTGCTGGTTTGCCATGTATTGTACAACACATGTACTTGGCGCAGCCAGCCTTATTGCAATAGTCACACCATTCTTTTCCACCCTTCTGTTTGAAATCAGGAGTGAAAATGCTTCTAATGACCAAGGTGGAAGCTTCAGTCATAACTCATTGGTTGAGTATTTGAATCTCATCAGTCAGTTGTCACCTGCTCTCCTCCCATTTGACCTCATAAAACACTTCTAGAAAGGGAAGGGGTTTGGTAGGCATAATTCTTCCTAGAACAGCTCAAAGACGGGATTTGGACCTAAAAGGAGTCCTTCACAGAATTCAAAAGTTTCCTTTTGTGATCTTGCAGATTACAGAGGTTTTGCCTATCTCAGTTGTCATGGATTACACCATCCCAGACACGATCATATTATTTTTGGCAAACCATACCATGCCCTTAGGCATGTGGCACCTGGTGGGGGAGCATTTCTTGTGATATACTCTTTCTTTACACCGCCATAGATGAACATCAAGGCACATGGTGATCAAGGTATAATTGTGAACATTTAAACAACGTCCAGTAATCATTGGGGGAATTTCCAGTGCTCACAGATGTCATGTTTTTATGGTGTTTGGCTACTCTTATGGAGCCAAAAGTAACCATGGTGATTGTTTCATGCCTTTGAGGGCTGTAAATACCATTAAAAATTTCATTGTTAACCTAAATACGAAATCTATGATTTCTACTAGTCATTTAATCATTTAAATTTGAAGTGTTGGAGAGATTACTGATAAAGATTTCAGTAGAGCATTATGTGGTATGGTGTGTATCTTGGGGGGTGGGGGAGTGATATTGAGAGTGGAAGACATGCATGTTAGATTAACGCTTAGAATGAGTAATTTCAAGCAATAATAACAACATTTTTTTAATAAACAACTATTGTATTATACATCTAAGCTTGGAGGAGGTTTAAAATTGCTTACATTATAGCCTTATAGCAGTATTTCCCCTTGGAATTAGTGTTATTGCCTTGCTTATTGCTTTTATTTATTATTTCTTATCATTAGCAGCTATCATGAAGGTGTGGTCATTCTAACTTGAAAGACTATCGAGTAAATAACAGTACTGGATGAGTAATTTCGTCTTGGCATATTAAGTGAGTGCTATAATGCTTCATTTGTATCTGAGAAATGCTATACAAGTGCACAATAACATTCACCCCACTGGTTTGATCTTTAAGTTAATGTAAATGTAGATTCATGTATTATTATTATTATTATCATTATCATTATCATTATTATTTTAGTGGATACTCTGTCTGCAGACACGATAGTGGATTATAATGCTTATATTGGAATTGATTTATTATTTTTTCTGGCATTCTTTCCTGCTAGTCTACATGACTGGTTAGGTTGCTTGTGGTTGCATTTTGCAAGCTTATAAATGTATGCAATAATAATAACGTGTACTTTCTTGGGTCATTTTTCTCAGGAGGAAGAACTAAAAGGTGCAGTTGTTCTCATTTTTGCAAACAAACAGGTCTGAACTTGATCTTGATCTTGGCTTTTACAATTCTGCTATCCAAGGAACAAATATAGAGAACATTTAAATGAGTTAGGAAGCTGATAATGTTGGTGAAAGTGTTTGCTTTGTTAAAAAATATATTTCTATTAAATTATTATTTTTTGAGATTTTCTCTCCCTGTACAGGACCTTCCTGGTGCCCTTGATGCTGCTGCAGTGACTGAAGCTTTAGAATTACACAAGATCAAAAACCGCCAATGGTCTATTTTTAAAGCTTCTGCCATGAAAGGTGAAGGGCTTTTTGAGGGCCTTGATTGGTAAGTCAAATAAACTTAAGTAATAATACATCTGTTTTTGATCTGTCTCCGAAAAAATAATATCTGTTTTGATTCCTTTTATTTTTTTTTACCAATAATGATCTTTAACTTGCTTAACAACCACTTGTTTTGTATCTGTAACTTACAAATTGTTAAGATATTGTCTATCAGTCTCTGAGTCCTAAGAGTTGAATATGGAATCAGAATGAAACAGATGCCTACGTGTTATACCACCTAATTGAAAGTACTGTAGAATCTTGAAGGAGTATTCAAATTATAATTTGCATATAGATGAAACTAATGGTTTATGGATAACTGATACATTGACATAAAATGTGGGGGCAAGTTTACCTTCTTCACAAGAAGCATATCAAATGAAAGTAGTTTGTCCTAAATGAGAGATGAGAGGAGTAACTAAGTACCATTAGATCACAAATTAATGGTTGAAATAAAGTAAAAAAAATTGTCATAAATGTGCCATAAAAACCAAAATATTGTTTGGTTTTTCTAATTATCTTAACTATTCATTTGTAATCTAGTAATGAGTAGTTACCCTTCTCACCTATCACCTAAGGTCACTCTTTATGAGTTGAAAGGCTTAGAAGGCTTACCCGTACTGCACAAATATAGTTCATTAAATGTTCCTTCATGCTTTTGTTATTTGAAATTTTGCTAATGCAGCGGGATTATTTGCATCATTGGTATATGACTTAAAATTGTACAAAACACTTCTTTTGAACCTTGGATAGGAAAAAAAATATTGAATTTCGCTTAAATCAACCACAAGAATTCACATGAAGATTACATGTCCTCATATATCTACATTCCTATCCTATTCCAAGTTGACGCCTATCGACAAAGATTGCCGAGGCAATAAGGCAGTCTGTTACAGTTCATTTAACTTAGTTTTAAGTAGTTCAAAAATAAAAGGGGTTTTATATTACAGTTCATGCGCCAATTTTGTATTTAAACCTTAGGTCATGGAGGTAAAAATGTGGTTTCCCCAAAAATTTGAAGCCTCCTCATTTCCCCACCCTGTGCGCATGGCTTTGTACTTAGGATGTCATATACTGGGAGTGAACGTTATGGTGGTTTGTTGAATTTTATTTAAGGACGTTAAAAAAAAAAAAAACTTGTTTTTAAGATAATTGGAGATATCAATTTGAAGAAAAATATGGCAATGACTGTATTTGCTTTATTTATTTCTCTATTTTTTCCACTCTTTTGCCTTTTTTTTTCCTCTTGTGGTTTTGGCTAGTTTATATTGTGCAGTGTTAATGTATGAGCTTCTTGTCTGCGTAGGTTGAGTAATACACTAAAAGCTGGAGGCGGCTAAGCTTCAAAGGACTTGAGAATTAAAGAAAAGGTTGACCTATGTACTCGGTATGACTTTCACATGAATATTTCATAATCGATTTCTTGACAATGCGATTTCCATTCATTACTCATATACATGTATTTATTCTCTTTCCTATTTTGTTTACTTGTGGTAAAGATTTGGACATTGGTCAATGTCTTTTTCTTTTCTGGGCGTCTTAACAATTTTTTTTTTCCCTTCCTGATATGCGTAGTCGTATCTCATTGTCATCATTTGTGATTCTTCATTAAATTTCGTGTGGCATTTGCCATATCATGCCCAAAGATCAACCCGACAAACCTGTATTTTCTATTCAATCTATTGTTAAGGAAAAACTTGAAGGCAAACTCGGCGTATACTGTATAGCTATTAAAACATGAAGTTCACTGAGCATAATAAATATAGAAGTAATATTATGACTGGATATCGTGCATTCGTGCCTCCTGTACTTGGATTTAGAATCTTAAATTCTATTTCGTGTCAACTAATGTAAGATCATTACTCCCTTCGTCCTAAAAATATAAACTAGTTGAGGGGTTTGATTTCGTCCTAAATATGAGATTTCAATTTTCTTGTCTCTCGTGTTGCTTTGCTTTTTTTTTTTTTTTTAAATTTGGGGGCAGATCACCCTTGTAGTAGATATTTGTATGATGTTTATACTTCAATGTCAATCATTTTTTTCTTTGCCAGAAAAAGAGCCAATTTTATTAATAAAAAAACAATTACAAACACTAATAGTGGAAGCCAAAAAAACCCTCAAAAAACCTACATATACAACCTAACACACCAAAGCATTAAAAAAAAAAAGTTCTACAAAATAAAAAAGCAACCAAGAAAAACAATTATCGAACATAAAAAAAAAACTTTTAACATCACCTGCAAGAAAATCTGTAGCTTTATTCCCATCCTTACAAATAAGAGACAAACAATAATTCTTCACAAAAGACCATAAACAACAAATATCATTAATAATGCCAGTATTTTTCCAGTCATAAGCAAAGCTTCTATAATCAAAACTGAAGAACCCATCACCTTTTCATTTATACTTGTCATAAAGTTACCCAATTTATTTCTTCCAACAATCCCAATACCCACAGCCCTTTTCCTCATCAAAAATTCCATTATAATTCAATTTAATCCCACATTTGCCTGGAAAACATCAAGGCAACTTCACTTTCTTGTTTTTATTAGCCTTACCCACATTTATGCCTTCAAAAACAAATATGCAACGAGATTTCCAAATATATGAACAAGTTAATGATTAAAATGAAAGGTATTTTAAAAAGCCATCACAATTTTTTTTATAATAAACTAATTTCTTAATTTTCTTAATCTATGTGAATTAACTGACTGACTCTTACATTTAGGACCGGATGGAGTATTTTTTGTTGTCATAGACTAATTTACTACGTATAATCAGGCGCGCTTTTGTGAAATGAACAGGGTATCAAACTGTATTATGTGAGGATTTTTTGTGACCTGTATCTGAGAATAATATAATTTAGTATAAATTTTTATATTTTGTATACCTTATATTGATGGTGATATTGATTAAAATAAAATAACATTCCAAGAAACGAATATGAGCTAGACTAGCTCATAATAATATTTAATATTTTTGAAAGGTATGTTTTATCAAATGTGTTTTATGCAATAAAATGTGTAATTTTATTTATTCATAATGAACTTTTTATCAACTCAACGGTCTTGTTTTAAATCCAATTGGTGTAGTTAAATATTGAAGAGTGGATAGAGAAAGTACTATATTTTTCTCTTATCAACATAGTTTTGTTGTATTTGGTAGATGAACATCATTTTTTTTAAAGCAAGAATTACTTGTGTTTATGAGATTGAGCTTTGTCTTTTGTTAAACAAAAACCCCCCCTCCAACCAAAAAAAAAAAAAAAGTGTAGCAAATGAGAAATTCAAATGGTTAACAAAGATTGATGCAATTTATCTGCTTTAACCAAACAGTTTGGTCTCTTGGTAATCCTCCGTTGATGGACAAATAACAATTGTAATGTACTCATCTCCAATTGATCAACAATTTGCCTAATACTAAAAATTTATCGCTGTTTCTGAAGCCCAGACTGAAACAGTCTTTACATGAGCGAACAACTTTTGCCCCTAGACAAATCTGTTTAATTTGTTTTAAGAGTTGCATATAGAAAATATGTTTTTTTTATTTGCCTGATATCTAATACAATTGAACAATTTACCCAATATCCAGAATTTATTTTTGTTTCCAAATCCCATATTGTAACATTCTGACCAATCTTTTGTATCATCATCATCATCATTTGTCAGCTGCAGGTAGGAATTTTTTCCCTCTTCTAAACTTAAAAAAAAAAATTCCTTGTTTAAAATTAGATAAAAAGGAAATAATGAAACTTTTGATCTTCCCTATTTATTTCAATTATTAATTTGATCATTGAAATTTAATCTTGATCACAACTTCCTAAAATTTCATAATCATACAAAATTAGTTTTTGTGGTGTGAAGGAGAATTGACACCATAAAGATTGATTGTGTATGGTTATGTTATGAGATTTTAAGATTATGGACTTGATTAATAAGATTTAATTTTGAGGATTAAATTAATAATTAAGACAAATTTAAAAGATTACAAATTTTATTATTGAAAAAAAAAAAGTAAAGAATGAGGGAGCGAGCCCATCCAATGTCAAGATTACAGAAATCTAAAGTAATGATTACATAATAAATACAACATTTGATCAGCATTTCTGGCGTGAATTATATATTTATTTATTATAGAAATCCAATCCAATATACTCTCTCTATTTCAAATTATAAAATATTTTTAAAAGAGTTTTTTTCATTTTAAAAATAAGATATTTTAAATAGATTAAGGTTTTATTAAATATATCAATTTTAATATTATTCTTTTTCTCTTTATAATTAATTTTCTTCCCTCCCCTTTTTAATGTATTAAATTATAGATTTTTTTATAAATTTATATTTTTATTTTAAAAAAATAAAATTATTTAATATATTTAATATAATTTATTAATATGTGATATTTTATTTAAAAGTATTTAATAATTTGGCACGGACGGAGTATCACAGTGTCGTCGTGTGATTGGGATCACAGTCACTGATCACCGCCCTTCACGCAGTGCGGATAAATCCTGTCGAAGGTTCATTAGCAGCGAACCATCTGGTGGGGCTGGCTTCACTTCACTTTAATTTACATCATTTGCCAATAATAATTTACTCAAACGCACACGGATAAATAAATTAAAACGTGCGTAAATAAATTAATCTTTTGGTAAGTACAGGGATTAAGGAGTAAACTTTGTTAATAACAGAAAATATCATCCTAAAGATATTAAGAATAATGGATAAATCTCTTTCAATTAAATTACCACCTTCGTATTAAATTATAAAACAACGTTAGAAGCATTTTCAAAATATGATAAGATAAAATTTTATTAATAATATTTTTAATATTATCTTTTAAATGAAAATAAAATTAAAAATGATTGTAAATTTAAAATTATGTTAAATGGAGGGTAACAAATAAGCTTCCATGGTCCTTATATTGAAGACCAAATAATTTACCTACGAAGTTCTCTATAAAATTCAAACCTCCAAGTACGGTTTAAACGACAAGTGTATCTCTCGGTCAATTTTAGTTTGGATAAATATATTTATTTGCCAACTATTTTTTTGGTAAGATTAAGAAACGTGGTCCGACGTCATCGTTTTATTTCATCATATCTGGAACGTGAATTAATTTGTTAGGATTCGACCATTCTCTCGAAAAGGTTGAGTCGAAATTTTGAATGCTCATGACGTGATTTCTTCTTATTGGAATATACTAATTAAATTATGTTTACGCGTTTAAATTATTATTATTATTATTCTGGAGTAAATCCCGGGACTGATGATCTAGAAACAAACACATGGGGGATTTTTATAACTCACGTGTAATTTTATATTTGAAATATCCTACCTAATTTCATACGTGTTTACTATAAAGGTGTGAGAGTAACTTTAACTTAAAAAAAAAAAAAATGAAGATAACAGTTCTGGATATGTTCGGTGTTTTCATGTTGACTATAATTGTTGTTATTGAAGTTGTTAATTCCTTAAATTTACCTCAAATACTAATTTCGTTTTTGAAGTTCAATATTTATGAATTAAGTACCTTCAGTTTTAGAGAGAATTTTATATAAATCTCACTTAGCATAATTAATTACTCTTAAGTTTATTGACAACTGAACTTCAGAGAATGATAACATAATCAATCGATCTGAGAGTAATTAATTGTATTAAGTGAGATCTTTGAGTAATTTTCTCTATATTTTTATAATTATACACAATTACACCACATGTGTCTAGGATTACATATTTTCAACATAAATATTAAAGAATCATTCACCTTTGCTCACTCAAGCATCATTTATTCCACTATTTGTTATAATTTATCATACATTTCCTTCAAATTATAAAAGCTAATTATATATAATTATAAAACCTTAAGGACATACTTGTTTCAATCCAAAATATAAGTATTTCCCTTTAATTAATCTTGATTCAAAATATAAATAACCTAGTAAATATAAAAAAAATTTCATTTTACCCCTTATATTTATTAACCTAAACATTTATGTAAATGCATCTTTCATTCATCATATAATGCATTGGTAACTGGGACTAGAGGTTAAAGGGAAAAACAATATACTCCCTTCGTTTCCAAACATAAGAGAAAATAACTAATTTATACTGTTTAAGAAAGTTAGTTAAGATAATAATTATATTAAAATTAAAGAAATTGAACTAAATTATCCTTATAATTAATGAAACAAATTTATGCAGGAAAAATAAGCATTGACTGTATGAGGGACAGTTAAGAAAAAATGTAATAAATGTTTTTTGAAATTTGCAGTTTTGTTTATAGATTAAAAAAAATGAAACACATGGTAGTTTCTTAGATTCAAAAATGGAGGCAGTATATTGTTATGAGAATGAAGACTTTATTAACATGTAAATTTTTTTCAAAAATTACTTATATTTTATACTGGAATGAGTAATTGATAACAAGATAAAATTTCAAGAATCAAATCAATAATTAAGGTGAATATGGGAGAGATAAAAATTTATTATCTCTTGCAATTCAATTCATAAATACTCTCTCAATCCCTATATATAAAAAGTTTTTTAAAATTTTTTTTATTCCTAAATATCAAAGGTTATTAGCATATTTTTTAATAAATGGACCATTATACTCTCATTAAATTAGAAAGAGAAAAAAAAAGTGCTCTCATTAATTTACTTTAAAAAAATTATTTTTCATTTACAATAATTAGGAACAAAATTAAAATACTGTTGCACTTTTAATTATATAATTAACTTTTATTAGTTTGTGTGATTTGATTAAAAATATTTTATATATAAGAATAGAGGGAGTAACACCAACTAATTTTTCTTTCAATAAAGGTAACTGTACAGCTATTTTGTTGGATTCCTCCATTATTTTTTGAGTTACACATGGTTTGAGAAATCAATCATTCATGCTATTTGTATTATTCGCAGTATAAGTACACTTTACAACTTTTTGATAAGTTGTATTAGTGTATATTCTTTTGATTGGATCAAAGCTAAGAAACAACGGAAAATTGGCCTCTAAGGACCAAAAGGTTTAATTTGTACATAAATCTCAAATATTGAAATAAAAATGATAGTTAGGGATCACAGTCCTAAAGGGATACCTTGTTTTCCACTGTAAATATTAAAATACATTTTCTTTTTCTACACTCGTTTTTAGAGTGCAGAGTACTATTAAAAAATTAATGGATAACTCTTAAAATCATCCATTTTAAATTATAAGATATTTTTAAACAAAATAATATGCACCAATACAACTTATTAAAATACACTTTACAATTTTATTTTTTAAAATGAAAATATAAATTTTTAAAAATACCCTTTATTTAATATTGCATTTATGAATGAATATTAAAGAGTGAACATAATGAAATAAAGTTAACATTAAAAATTATCATTAATAAAATATTATTTTTATTAAATTTGTTTATATTTTGAAATGTTGAATATTGTAAAAAATATACGTAGGGAATGCTTATTAGTCTAGAAAAGACAATGATCGTTTACAATTTTCACTTAAACACGCATTATCTTTCTAGGGTCATAGTCTTGCAGATTTTATTTTAGGGAGAATCTCGTTTAAGGCTTCAAACACAAAAATGCGCATTGTAGCTTTTCTTACAAATTTTATTACGAAGAAAAAGATATATTTGCCTTTATCTCAATAGAATATTTATTTATATATATCATAATATTTATAAATTCTTAACATAATATTCATGAATATATAACACATCTAATGAATATTAACTTAAAGTATATTGTTTCAATAAAAATATGTTGTTCATTATAAACTTTATATTGTACAAATGCTACATGTGTACAAATGTTTATTGTGTCTTTGAAAATTAATAGATATTGTGTTGTGTGTTTATGGACATTGTATTATTCATCATTTCTTTATTTGTACATTTCATTTTAAGTTAAACTATGTCCATCAAATATGCTAGAAATTCATGAATATTGTGTTAAAAATTTGTGAATATTGTGTTATGCATACACAAACATGTCCTTAAGACAAGGGCAATTATATTTTTCATCTACAATAAAATTTGCAAGAAAAATTCTTAAACTTGCAATATATTTTCAAATTTCATTAAATTTGTAGTATAAAATTTTTGTATTTTAGAGACTTTTAGTGAGATTCACCTTTTATTTTGACGTTTGGGACTTCAAAACAAGTTGTAAGGCTTTTTGTGCTTGTGGCCAATTCTCCGCAAGGTACGTTATACCGAACATAATTTTGGAACGACATATCCTTCTTGTATTGTTCACCACACGTTTTATGAGTTTGAATGTGATAGATGAATTTTATAGACTATAAGGTATCGATATGGGTCAATAAGAGGTGACCTGTCTGACATGTTCTCGATTTATCAATATCTCATCAGGTGGGTACAGCAGCTCTCCACTACCATTTAAACAATTTTTTTTTTCTATTTTTTGATAATTTTTTTAAAATTATATATTGTGGGAAGTAGTTGGGATTTTAATTTATACAAAATCTTAATTTGGAATTTAAGGTATACAAAATTTCTGCTTGGATTTTAACTTTAAGCTAAGGTACGTGTTTAGCCTAGAGAAAATTTTTTATGTTTGAAATTTAATTTATACAGAATAAAAAATTTCAAGTAAAATAATTTATTATTTATATTTTTTAATTTATACAAGGTAATAAATTACGTAATGAAATAATTTCATTTTTATATTTTTAATATGTGTTAAAAATAAAATTTTTTAATATGTATGGGTAACAAATAATTAAATTGAACGAATTGTTATTTTGATTCTAATTTTCATGGGGTGAAATATTTTGAAATAAAATAATATATTATTTATATTTTTAATACATACAAGAATAAAAAGTATTCAAATAAAACTAGTGGTTTTTATATGCATAAGGTAATAAATTCAAAACAAAACAAAAGTTATTTAGATTTTAATTCACGTCAGGATCACACATCTTGAAATAATTTGTATGTGAATAGAACAAGAAATTGCTTATATTTTTAACATGTACAGGATAATATATTAAGATATTCGAAAAAATTTATGTGGGGATAAAATAAATTGTTATTTATATTCTTAATATGCACCTGATTGTAAATTTTAAAATAAGACAAGTTGTTTATGCAATATGAAAGAAACAAATTCTAAAACAAAACATATATTTTAGATTTTTAATTTTCATAGGTATAACAGTTTATATACTAATATAAAATGCTGTCTATATTTGTGAATGACTAAAATAAAAAAATTAAAATAAAAAAAGCTGTTGTTTATTTTTATCCTATAATCACTAAAGCCATCCCGTGCATTTCATGAGGAATAAAAAAATATTTATTTTATGCCTTCTATGTAGATCTGTATATCTCAATTCACATATATATAATAATAATATGATAGAATAAAATAATTCATGCGTACCTGAAAAATCTATGAGTGCTAGAAAATCTCGATTACCTTGAGTGCAGGCAGGTACACAACCCTCAAGTCCCCAGAGCCTTCAGAGAGTTCAGAGATAATGAAAGTAGAAGAAAATGAGTCGTGTGTTTGTGGTTACCGACTAATCGTCTTATATAGATCAGATCGGTAACCGCCTTATTAATATAATTAAATAATTATATTATCTATTATCTCTGACTCAGTCAGTTAAGAGATAGGAAATAACTGACGGCTACTGGGTTGTGGGTTGGGCCTCTGCCTATTGGGCTCACTTGTGTGGTCCACACAAGATCATAAGGACCAATTTATTGGGCTTATTAATTAATGCTAATTCATAAATAATATTCCAACAATCTCCCACTTGAATTGCATTAATTAAGCAAGTTGTATAAACAAGCCACAAACAAATTTAGAAAATGAAACTCCACAAAATCACTGAATCCTATGGGGAAACAAGTGATATGATATCTCATAATCTGAGTAAAATATGAAATTTTATTTCAAACACAGCTCAGTAAGATAACAACATAAATCACTGATTCCTATGGAGAAACAAGTGACATGCATAGCGTACCACAACAGAATCATTGAATCCTATAGGGATACAAATGATATAGACGCATCTAACTGAACTGAACATAACTCACAGAAGAAAACAAAGCCTAAAGAGAAATTGCAACAAAGAAGGTTCTCAAACTCCCACTAAACTAGGGCATCAAAGGAATTCATAATACCCATACAAGTTACATGATTTTGAAAAACTTTACAGGTAAGCCCTTAGTCAGTGGATCTGCAAGCATCTGCGTGCCAGGAATGTGTACCACGCGGGTTTGAGACTCAGCAATTTTCTCTTTCACAAACATAAGTTTGATATCAAAATGCTTTGTACGACTGGAATTTCTGTGATTGTTAGCATAGTATATGCAGATTTGTTATCACAATAAATGGTTAGAGGACGTGATATTGACTCAACTAGGTGCATGCCAGATATCAACTTTCTCAGCCATATAGCGTGACGTGTAGTCTCAAAGCAAGCAATATACTCAGCTTCCATAGATGAAACTGCCGTAAGTGTCTGTTTCACACTCTTCCAAGAGACAGCTCCCCCAGACAACATGAAAATATAGCCAGTCGTGGATTTACGATCATCTAGACAAGAGGCAAAATCTGAATCTGAAAAGCCAACAATCTCAAGATCTTCTGATCCCTTAAGGTCATAATCAGAATACCCAACAACCTCGAGAATTTGACCTTCTGTAAGTCACCATATGATCCTTTGTACCTTGAAGATACCTCATAACTTCTTAGCAGCCTTCCAATGATCCGAACCTGGATCATTTAAGTATCGACCTAGCACTCCAATGGCAAAGGCTATATCTGGTCGAGTACACACTTGAACATACATAAGGCTGCCGACAGCGGAAGCATATGGTATCTTTCTCATTTCAGCCCTCTTCTTATCATCCTTGGGACACTGTGACTTTGACAACAGCTCACCTTTCTGTACAGGAGCAGGTAAAGGAGAACATGAATCCATTTTGAATCTCTTAAGTATCCGCTCAATATAAGTGGCCTGTGATAAACTAAGAATACCACGAGATCTATCACGATGAATTTGTATCCCAAGAACAAAGGAGGCTTCACCCATATCCTTCATGTCAAAATGTAAGACAATAGGTGCTTTATCTCATTGAGAAAATTTATTGAATTGCTGGCTAATAAGATATCATCAACATAGAGAACAAGAATGGCAAAATTGTTCCCATCAAACTTCTGATAGATGCACTGATCTGAGACATTCTCAACAAAATCGAGAGAGGTGATAACTTTATCAAATTTCAGATACCACTTCCTAGAGGCTTGTTTTAACCCATAGATGGATCTCTTTAATCTGCACATTAGATGTTCTTTACCGGATTCAACAAAACCATCAGGTTGTGTCATGTAGACTTCTTCATACAAATCGCCATTCAAGAATACAGTCTTGACATCCATCTGGTGAAGATTAAGATCAAGCTGTGCAACTAAAGCCATTACCACTCTAAAAGCATCTTTGGTGGATACCGGAGAGAAGGTTTCTGTGTAATCAATATCTTCCTTCTGGTTGTAGCCTTTAGCTACAAGTCTGGCTTTATATCTATCAATTTCACCCCTAGCTCCTTGTTTTGTTTTAAAGACCCACTTGCAACCCACTGGTTTAAACCCCTTTGGTAGCTCTACAAGCTCCCATACGTGATTGCGATATATAGAGGCAATTTCTTCACTCATAGCCTCCAACCATTCAGAAGAATGCGAGCTAGAAATGGCCTCTTGGTAACACATTGGGTCTAAGTTATCAATAGCATCTGAATCAAATTCCTGCAAATATACCATGTAATCATCTGGAATAGCAGACCTGTGAACCCTTTGGGACCGTCTCGGTTCAACAACCATGTCCCTATCACCCTCTAAAGGTGGTTCATCTTGAGCTTCATTCTGATCCACGTCATTATTTCTGTCAACATGAGGAGTTGTCAAGATAGGCATAGGCAAAATGCTACTTTCGTCATGCAAGGTAATATGCCTAGGCACAGAGCTCCCACTGTCTAAGGCATCTTCAAAGAAGTAAGCTCGGTCAGATTCAATTACCCTAGTAGTGTGATTTGGACAATAGAATCTGTACCCACGAGATCCGATGCAATAGCCAATAAAGAAACCATCAACAGTTTTAGCATCAAGCTTCATCTGTTGTGGATTGTAAGGTTTTACCTGTGTTTTACAACCCCAAACTCGCATATGTTTCAGCGCAGGAGTTCTTCCAAAATACAACTCATATGGAGTCTTTGGAACTGACTTGCTAGGAACTTGATTCAAAATATAAACAGCAGTTTTGAGTGCATCACCCCACAAGAATTTCGGCAGTGAGGAGTGACTGATCATGCTCCTAACCATATCCATGAGAGTACGATTTCGCCTTTCTGCAACCCCATTTTGCTGCGGGATGCCAGGTATAGTATACTGAGCTTCAATGCCATGCTCTTGAAGGTACAAAGCAAATGGCCCAGGGTTCCTACCAGTCTCAGTATATCTCCCATAAAATTCTCCTCCTCTATCAGATCTCACACACTTGATCAACTTGCCAGATTTCAATTCGACTGCTGCTTTAAAGGTCTTGAATGCATTAAGGGACTCGCCCTTTTCACGCAAGAGTTCAATCCATCCATGACGAGAGTAATCATCCGTGAAGGTGATGAAATATCTGAAACCACCCATAGTCGGAGGCGTGATAGGTCCACAGATATCAGTATGGATTAGGTCTAAAGTATTTTCAGACCTCTTTGCCCCTTTGGTTCTAGCTCTAGCAGGGAATTTTCCCTTTATACAGTCAACACAAGTCTCAAAATCTGAGAAATCAAGGTCTCGTAAGACGCCTTGCTTGATCATGCTTCCAATCTCTCTCTAGAGATATGACCCAAACGACGATGCCATAACATAGAGGAATTATCATTGGGCCTTTGACATTTATGCCCAATAGCAGCATTGACATGAAGATTAGGAAGTACAAGTGACCAATCATTCAATCGATATAAACCATATATCAAGGAAGCGACACCAACATTAATGGAATCAAAACAAATGTCAATTTTTCCATTTCCTTGGAAGAATGAATAGCCACAAATATTCAATGCAGAAGTTGAAATTAAATTCCTCTTCGCAGAAGGTACATAAACAACATTGTTCAAATGTAAAACATGACCAGAATTTAAATACAAAGAAATAGTTCCAATGCATTCAACCGATGCCTTGCTCCTTGCTATGCCAAAGACTACCTCTGTGCCTCACTTGGAACCTTCTGGTTTCTTAGCCCCTGTGGAGAATTCACAACATGTACAGTGGCACCAGAATCCAGCCACCATGAGTCAAAGGAAGTTTCAATGTGTTAGATTCAAAACAAACTAGAGCTAGAGGGGCAGTTTGAAAAGTTGTACCTTCACTTTCTTGTTTGTTCTTCAATTTGAAGCAATTAGCTTTAATGTGTCCCGATTTCTTGCAATAATTGCATAACCCTTTAAAGGGTTTCTTCCTTGACTTCTCACTCTTATCACCATCCTTCTTAAAGGTTGGATTATTAGGCTTTGGGGCATCATGCTTCTTCCCCTTTTTCTTATGTGACCCTCTAGATTTGCTGCTAGAGCCATGGGAGACATAGTTTATTGAGTGAGAGGAATTCTTCTTTATAGCTTCCTCTTCTTGAGTGACTATCGATATCATCTGGTCAACAGACCATTCAGCTTCTTGTGAGTTGTATGAAGTCCTCAAGAATGCGTACTCTGATGGCAGTGATTGAAGAACACGGTAAACTAAGGTGCTTTCACCCAAATCAATCCCATATGACTTAAGCTTGTTATAGTAATGAACAAGCTTCAGAATGTGCTCCCTGACACCAGAAACTCCGTCGTATCGAGTATTGTCAAGAAGTGACAGATAGTAGTTCTTTTGAGTCTTGTCAAGCTTCTTGTATTTGTTACCAATAGCTTTCAAATACTCCACTGCAGTATCATTTTCAGGAATGCTGTCCCTAATTTCCTTTTCAATTGTGTACTTGATGATCGCTAGACAGATCCAGTTGGACTCACTCCATTGTTTATGGAAGGCTATTTCAGAAGCACTGGACTCGAAAGAGAGATCCGCAGGCTTGGGCTCTCTCAGAGCTAAATCTTTCTCAGAAATGGTCAGATACATATTGAGAGACTCTTTTCAGTCATCATAGTTAGTCCCATTAAGAGCCTTCACAAAGATAGTTGCGTAAAAGCAGAAACTGAAATCGCAAAACAGAAAATGGGAAATATTAATTATGCGTGCACAACATAATTATAAAACAGAATTCCCAACAAGCGATTATCAATTATGCAACGATAACCATGCACCAAGAAGGCTCATATACCATAAAGATTTAGCTCACACAAAAGTCCATACAAAATAATGCATTAAACATTTCCATACCTATAGGGTACAATAAATATCTAATATATTAAAGGAGTGTTATTAGCCTATTCTCAAAACCAACCATCAAAATCACATTAATAATGTCATACCTATGGGGTATGTCCATTATTAATGCTACAAGATCCTAAACATCATCAATAATTTACAAAGTCACAAACTCTATGACTTTAGGACAAAACAAAATAATTTTAAAAGTCCTTAAGGTCTTTTGGGAATTAGGGAACAAATTTAGGACTTAAGTGAAATTTTAAAATTAATCAGGGGCAAATAGGTAATTCTGGAAGAGATTTGGGTCAAAATTGCAATTCTGGAAGTTAAGGGACTAAACTGAAAATTTCCAGAAATAGCATGGGGTTAATTCGTAAAATTTAATAAATTATGGGCCAAAGGAGGTAATTTAAACTGAGGCTGAAACGCAATTATCAAAATATATATATATATATATATTTTTTTTAATTATACTGGGCCCATGCGATTTGGGCCCAATGGACTTGGTCCAGTCTACCAGAATTTTTTTTAATTATACTGGGCCCATGCGATTTGGGCCCAATGACTGGTCCAGCCTACCAGAATTTTTTTTATAATAAATATAATAAGATTGAAAACAAAGTTCTCATATTCAAATCTGAAGAATATGGATTATAAGAAATTTATCAACATGAGCATGAATCTTTTCAATATATCAAAAAAAAATATACGTGAAGGGAATTGAGATATATAAATTTAAAAGTCATTACCAAGGCTCTAATGCCACGTGTAGATCTGTATATCTCAATTCACATATATATAATAATAATGATAGAATAAAATAATTCATGCGTACCTGAAGAATCCATGAGTGCTAGAAAATCTTGATTACCTCGAGTGCAGGTAGGTACACAACCTTCAAGTCCCCAGAGCCTTCAGAGAGTTCAGAGATAATGAAAGTAGAAGAAAATGAGTCGTGTGTTTGTGGTTACCGACTAATCGTCTTATATAGATCAGATCGGTAACCGCCTTATTAATATAATTAAATAATTATATTATCTATTATCTCTGACTCAGTCAGTTAAGAGATAGGAAATAACTGACAGTTACTGGGTTGTGAGTTGGGCCTCTGCCTATTGGGCTCACTTGTGTGGTCCACCTATCACGGTCCACACAAGATCATAAGGACCAATTTATTGGACTTATTAATTAATGCTAATTCATAAATAATATTCCAACATTCTAGACACTATCATATTTTTTTAAAAAAATGATCACTATAAAAGTTTTGTTTTAAATACTATTATTTTTGTAAAATTAACAATAATGTTTACTTAATATTTAATTTTTATTAATTGTTATGGTGTACTTGGCTCATTGAGTATGAAGGGAGAAGAGGGTGAATTTTAATGAGTTTAATTTTAAAAATTGAAAAATGAGGTTAAAGTTTTCATTTGATTTTCCCTAATCTTCTCAATTGAATTCATTGAAATCTTTCTCACCTTTTCCTCCCAATCTTTTCCCTTGAATCAAACAAAGGGTTAAATGGTTAATGTTCTCATGCAACCTACCAGGGTATAGTTCTTGGATTGATGTGATGAGCAGGCTCAATATTATAAATACTTTTAACTGGATTTTATACTCATGATGCCTAGAACATAAATTTTCAATTTGATTATAGGGAAATAAAGAGGACTGAAGATTTTAATGGATTTAATTTATAAAAAATAATAAGTGGAGTTGAAATTTTTAATATAAATAAGATTAAGAAGATGTTGTAAGTAAAATCAATTAAAAATTTCATAAGCTACTTTCTCATTTTTTTTTAAATTGAACTTATTAAAATCGATCCCTCATCCCTTCTATTTTCCAATCAAATAGGAGATAAAATTAATAGAAGTTCTTAATATTTAACTTCTATCAATTTTATCTCCTATTTAATATTAAGTTAAATAGAATTAAACTTTCAAATAATGAAATACTTCATTTTGTTCAATCCTGTCCCTCTCTGTCCCATTTCATTTCATTAATGACTATCCCTTTCTCTTCTATCATATACTCTCAAATTTACCTTTATAATAATGGGATTATGGATTTGAGTTAAGATTTATGTCAAATTTTTCACTATGAATTTCCATTTCTCATTATTTTTTATAATTTCAAATTATTTTTATATCTCATTTAATTATAGTCACATCAATCTTCTCATTCTCTTTGCGTTTTTACTGTTGGTACTCTATTACTCTTATCTCTTCATTAATTATCTTTTGTATTCATCCCTCATCGATTAAAGAATATATGTAAAATTGTCATTCCTAATTTTCTCATTTATGCTTCGAATATCAACTTATTTCTCTTTTTTTTTAAAATTTGTTGAAACCATTCAAATAAATAATTTTAAATACATAAATTTTGAATATGAGATACTAAATCCATCAATCCAAATACTATTTAAAAGTTTGTTTGAAATTATTTATTCTCCAAGTAAAGCTTACAATGATGAAAATTAGTTAGGAAGAATAACAGTTAAATATCAAAAGATTAAATTAGTGATGATTAGGTTTTTGATTTTTTTTTTCAAAAAATCAGGTAAAAATATTGATTTAGACAAATAAAAATTTTGAAATTTCAATTGTAAATAAAACATTTACTAAGTTTTAAATATAACTCTCAAATTATAATTGAGATTTCTATATATAATTGTCTAAATTAATATTTAATTCATATCTTATTCGTTAAAATTTTTTTATTGAAAGCCTAATAACTATTTAAACAAGGATGATTGGAATTAATGGCTAGTTATCTTAATGGTAGGCTAATAGCACTAGTGCACCACCTCTTTTACTTGAAAAAAAAATCCTAAATAATATTGACATATTTGCATGGTATGTGTCTTATTTTTAAATAAGAAAATATGAATTTGAATTTAATGATTATACTTATTATAAATATTAAATACATATATCACGTGAATTATTAAAATTTAGATTAATAATTTAAATAAAATAATTTATTCATTAATTTTAAATTGAATGTGAATTTATAATTATTAATCTGAATTTTAATAATTTAAATAATATTATAATTATTAATCTGAATTTTAATAATTTAAATAATATAAATATTTAATATCTATATTAAATACTATCATTAAATTTAAATTCGTGTCATCTTCTCAAGTAAGACGGAACAGATTAATTAAGGATGAAATTTAGGAAAAAAGAAATAGGGATGAGTGGGTCCCATTATGGGTCGTGGTACGATGATTTCTCGTTCAACACGTGAAGAAACGACAATTGCGAGGAGATGAAAAGTCATTAGTCATGCATGCTAGATTGGATCGGATCCTTCAATTCTCACCAACACAAAAGACCAATAGAAAGAAACCACACAAACGACGAATGCCAAGCACACATTCTTGCTGTGTTACACGTTCCTCAATTCCAGCTGACTTTTAGACAGTGACGGACCTACGTTGCTTTTGGGGTGGGCAGATGTGAGATGCCCCCCTCAAATTTTCCAGAAGCCTTGTATTTTGTATTGATAGAACTATTAGTTAGGATCGAATTTGTGGGGTCAATTTTTTTTAAATCTAAAAATAATTAGGACTGAATCTCTACTTTAAAAAAATTGATAATTTAAGCTTAAAAGAATCATCTTTTTTAAACTCAAAAATAAAAAGGCTGACCCTATTTAAATCTTTTTATTTTTCTAAAAAAATTATAATATAAAAAAAGAAGATTAAATATATAATCAAAAGAAATGAATATATTAGACTCATTCGTCCCTTTTTCATTCATTCATTAAGATTTAATTAATAATGTTAGTCAAGTTTAATTTTTATTGGTATTAATTTTAATGTTGCTATTTGATATTAGACCTGAATGTTTAAGTTTTTTATTTATTATGGTGTAAATTAATTTAAATTTATTTTCTTAAACTTAATTTTATATATAATAACTTTTTTAGGATTATAAACATATTTTTTATAATTTTAAATTAAAAAAAAGTAATAAAAAAAAGAGCCAAGACCCCGAGGGTTGGCCCTTCAACTCTAGTCGAGCCTTATAAAAGAAAACTTTGAAGCATGATTGGGCTTATTAGAGCCAGCCCATTTAGACCCTAACCTTTCAAGAGTCGGCCCTAAGTGATAGCTTTAAATATTAATATATGTATCATTGCCCCTCCTCATCCCTTAATTTTGCACCTATTGAATAGGTACAGTTGAGACTTGAGAGAGAGTTAAATACAAGATGATAATGAAGAGCACATGTCAAAATTAATTCTTTTATAGTCATCATACTAATAGAGTAACATGACTCTTATCAAGATCAAGCACGCAAATGAGAAAGTTGAAGAAACAATGAAGGTTCAATAACAATGATGAATAAAAAAAAAAAAAAAAGGTGGCTCTTACCTTTAATGCCAGAGTGAAAGATTCTGAAACCAATCCAACGAGTGTGGTTGTTAAGAGGAGTGAGATTTTAGACGTTTAAAACCATCATTGTGTAGTAGATTAATAGTCACTATTGTTCCCTGTTTAGCTCTGTTTCAAAGACAAAAAACAGACGTGCAAGTTTGAAAAAAAATTACCTTACACAGCCACAAAAACAAATGAGAAATCTCATGGCTGAAGAAGCTGCGTTTTCTATGCTGTAGAGAGAACTAGAGTTGCAATTTGTGGAAGGCAATGATGGTGGTCAAAGTGGTGGGAATTGGAAAAGGAAACCGTCAAATGAAATATTACATTATTTTAAAATCCTTAAAAACCATTTCTTTTATCCTTCTCTTCAACAAATTTAAAAGTAATACAAAAATATATTATAAAAAATATTTTTATATTATTTTTAGACAAAAATTTTTCATTTACTTTATATACTTTTATTCCATAAAATCATTTATTTTTATGTACCTTTGTCTAAAATATATTTTTAAATTTATGATCCTCTAAATCATTTTTATTCATTCAAATTATTTTTTCCAAGTTAAAACATGATTTTGAATTAGTATATTGAAATTTTTATGAATTTCAAATAGGATAATGAAATTATTTTTAGGGAAATTTATCAATAAGGGAAGTAACAAATCTTTACTTGACAAATAAAATTTTTAAAAATAATAAATTTAGATAAATTAAATAAAAATATTTATTATTTTTATACAAAAAATATGCCCCCGTTGGCATGGGGTCCTGCGTCCACCATTGCTTTTAGTTCCCAACTTCCACGTACATAACCATCACACTTGCTAATAAAATTCTTATTACAAAGAAAATATATATTATTTTTTTCTTTTACCCTTAATTTTAATTTATGATGAGTAAAAAAATTATTAATTTATAGACATGAGAAGAAAATGCTTATATTTTAGAATTACTCCCTCCATTTTAAATTATAAAATACTTTTAAGAAAGATTTAAAAACATTTTGTAAAAATTAAGATTTCATTAAATAAGCTCATTCCAATATTACTTTTTCTATCTTTATTTAATTTTCATTCCCCTCTTTTTAATATATTACATGAAGAGTATTTTTAAAAATTTATATTTTTGTATTAAAAAAATTTGTTAAGTGTATTTAATAAAGTTTATTAGTACTTTAATTTTGTCCAAATTGTTTTATAATTTGAAATATAGGGAGTATCAATTTTAAAATTATAAGTTATAAATTATAAAAGTATATATATTTTAGATGAAAATGATGAATATTTATGAATATTATCTTTTTATATACATTTTACATGAAAAAATAGAATATTGATAACTATTATCTTTTTTTACTGTATATTACTTTTATTGAAATTTAAAAATTCATTTTTATGATTGTACATAATTATTTAATTTTATTTTAATAATCTATTATTTGAAATATATTAATTTATTGATGATGGGTTGGATCACTATTTGGATAGTCTGATCATTGAATTGGAAATTAAATTATTGATTGATTCAATAATCAATCCTATTCTCTTCACATTACTTCTCTTACCTTGTCTCTCCTTTGTCTCACATATTTTTATATTAGGAAAAATTTTAGTTAAGGATCACTGTAGAGAATTAATTTTAAGTGGATTCAAAAAAATTATAAAATTTTAGTTCAGTCAAGAGGAAAAAGTTAAAGAAATTTTAACATTAAAAAGACAAAATACCTTTTATATGTTATGAGGAATCACAAATTGTTAATTTTCTTAATGCACTTGTTAATTTACTGATATCACTTGTAAATTATATCTATTTGTCAAACAATTAATAACATTAATCGTAAATTTGTTAACTTTACATGTTAATTTGCTAACATTAGTTACAAATTACAAGATCTATCAATAATTTATAATTAATGTTAATAAATTATAAGACCTATTAGTAATTTATAACTAATGTTTGTAAATTAACAAGTAAAATTAGTAATTTAACAATTGATGCTACTGCTTATTATTGAAAAACTAATATTAAGTCTTATATAATTATTGATATATTAACTTATGTAATTTATAGCTCATATTCATAAATTAACAAGTAGAGTAAGAAAATTAATAATTATTAATTTTGTATAACAAGTGAAGGGTATTTTAATTTTTTCACCGTTGAAATTCTTTTGACTTTTTTTTTTTAGTTTGAAGTAAAATTTTAATTTTTTTAAATCCATCTAAAATTAATTCTACACAATAGTCTTTAGCTTAAGTTCTCCCTTTATATTATCATATCAAATTTGTATTTATAATATTTTGAAAGTTGATAGTGATGTGCCTTTGCATTTGTCACTCTCAAGTAATGTTTTTAAAATTGGATCGGATGTTGAATTGGGAAGATTAGTGATCGTATAGTTTAATCGAGTTGGACTAATGATGAAATCGGTAATGTAATAATTAAATTAAAAAAATTATATATGTATATAATAATCTAAATATAAGAAATAAATATGAAATTGTCACTTAATTTAAAAATAAAACCAAATATTTTAAATTTACTATAACTTAAAAAGCCACATGATATAACATAACATTAAATGATTAAAAAAAATTAATCATTTTCTAAAACAATTTGATAAAAAATAAAAAAAATTTAAACACTCTAATTTTTAAGAATTGGATTCAATTTTTAACTTAATTTCAGTTACAATCCGATCACCTATCTAAAGCAGTCCAACTCAGCTCCACCCTTAAATATGCTGATCAAGCTGAAATCTGGAGTTGAATACGATTCGACCTGATTTTTTTAATCACTGCTCTCAATCATTAATTTCGCTTTGGAGGAAATTTGGAAACTAGTGAAAAGGATCGTAGGTATCGTAGGTTCAATGTTTTACAAGCACAACTTTCACTATTATTAATTACCAACAAATATGCCTCCACTACAGACAAAACAGAGGTAGATGATGAAAAGGAAAACTCCTAACAAGGCTTATTGTTTTGGTGTCTTTGAGATGGTTAATCCAACTAATTGCCGTTCAGCTAAGGATGAGCGAAACCAAACCAAAACTAAAGATAGAATAAAATCAACTTAAATTCAGTCTATTTGGTTTGGTTCTTTAATTATAGATTCAGTACAGTTTTTTTTAAATAAAAATTTTGATTAATGGTCAGGTTTGATATGGAAATTATTGAATCAAATAGACTGAATTAACTAAATTATAAATAACTTATATATACTCCCTCTGTATCTATATATAAAAAGTCTTCTAGAACCTTTTTTGTCCCTTAATATAAGAGATTGTTAACATATTTTTTAATGAATGAACCGTTATACCTTTATTAAATTAAAAATAAAAAAAGATAAGTACTTTCATTAATTTACTTTAAAAAAAGAGATTTATTTTTTATTTTCAATAATTGAAGGCAAAATTAAAATATTGTTGTGCTTTTAATTAGATAGCAAATTTTTATTGGTTTATATAATTCGGTTAAAAATATCTTATATATAGGGACAGAGGAAGTATATATTATAATTTTTTTATATTTTTGAGAAAGTGAATGAGCTTTTGTTTGGGTGAGTAAGAACAATCTTTCCATTTTCTTCATGTTTTCTTTTCTATTTTCAGTTTTCATAAAATTAGCGTCCATTAATCAAATAGAATGACCAAATCCAACTATTATAATTTGATTTGATCAAGTATTTCAGTTCAATTTGATCTCAACTTCTTGTATAAGTTGGTCAATCAGTTTTGGAGCAATAGAATTTTTGAGTAAATATTTAACATAATTGTATATCTAAAATCTTAACTCTAGGCTATTAATTAACTTACCACAATCTCTACCAAATGAGATCCCTGCTTGAGAGTTGATTTTTATCCTCCACCTATATATGTCCTATATACTATAAATACATAAACTGAAAAAGAAAAATCATGTCTCAAACATGATTGTTTGTAATAAAAATGAATGAATTGAACAAGCTTTCACTTTATGCTGGTGTTTAAAAAAAAAAAAAAAGCTGTCACTTTAGCGTATGGCCTACAACATTAGTATTAGACTATTAGTAGTGTTGTATAATTGTAGATTGTTAGTAATAATCCTTACCTAACATGTTTTAATCATGTTCAAGTAAATGAGAAAAGGGGTGGACGCCTGGAGCTATAACAAATTACAATATTAGTATTATTGTCTGAGTTGATAACGATTTGATCGATTTCTCGGCAACTAATGAAAAATCAATTAAAGAATGAACAAAAATGTGAGATTTAACATTAATTGTTTATCTTTCTAGATTATGATGTTAGTCATTATTAATTAATTTATGTTCCTAAAAAATGGGTTAAAACCTTCATCTTATAAAATATTTCACATTTTTTTTATCATACTCTTGAATTGAATAAGTATAACACTTGATTTATTTAGAACATTATCATTGATGAGAAATACTTAAAAAGATCGAGTGCACTACGTCATTTATGATCTGTTCAATTAATTACTTGAGTGAAATAATAAAGTAAATATATTTTGCAATAAAAAATTTAAGATTTAATTGAAAATTTAATAAATGTATATAAAACTTATCCAATGATCTATGTTTGATATATTAGCATGGCTTCTGATATATTATGGTTTGGAGGAAGTAAATATTTAGCTTTCAATTAAGAAAAATTGCAATTAAGTTCCGAAAAGATGAATTATTAATAGTTAAATCCTGACAAAATTTTAAAAAAATAAATTATAAATATTAATTTAAATAGTCATAAATAAAAATTCTTATTATAATCTAAGATTTTCATTTAAATTTAATACTTAAATATTTATTTACAATTAAAACTTTTGAATTTGTAATTTAAATTGATATATATTTTCAATTTATTTTGTTTTAAAAACCATTAAAGACCAAAATGCTATTAATTTAAGGTTACCCAACTATCATTCTTCCATTCCATTCAATTATCATTGAAAATTTAGTCGTACATATAATACAAGTGACGTCAAACGGTTGTAAACAATGCAAAAATTCAGTTCTATAAATTCCCCAGAAACCTGCCTTCTGCCCATCACCTTCATTCATATTCTCAAGCACTGACTTACTCTTCTTCTTCCTCAACACATAATATAGCACAAGCTGTCCTCTTAATCTCTTCCTCTCAACCTCTCAACAATGGCTTCCTCCGTTCTTGGCACTAGTTTCCTTCCCTTGCTACATTCTCAGGATAACTCCTCCAGCTCCTCCACTACTCTTTCACGCCGAACCACCAGAATTTCCGCAACTAACCCTCAAAGGGTATGATTAAGACCAGATCAATCATCCCAAGCAAATTTTTCGTCGTTGTTATTAATGGAGTCTGAGATGATGACATTTTTGTTCTCTGGTTGATTTTCAGATGAACAGATCAGTGACCGTGGCTGCAGCAGGAGGAGGCAGTGTCGTCGGTGAGGATCAAGAGAGCCCAGTGGGGAAGAAACCCTTGGAAACAAGAAAGTTGACGAATAAGACTCTGAATTTCTCAGGAGAGAAGCCTTCTACTCCGATGTTGGACACTGTCAATTACCCCATTCACATGAAGAATCTATCCCTTCAGGTAAAGAAATTAACTAATCGTCCTCTCTTATTTCTCTGCAACGTGAACTGTAAATTGAACATGATCATGATCTGGGAAATCAGGAGCTTGGGTCGCTTGCCGATGAACTGAGAGAAGAGATTGTTCACAGTGTCTCAAAGACAGGAGGCCATCTGAGCTCCAGCCTCGGCGTGGCGGAGCTGACCGTTGCACTCCACCATGTTTTCAACTCTCCTCAAGACAAGATCATCTGGGACGTCGGTCATCAGGCGTACGCTCATAAGATTTTGACAGGAAGAAGATCCAGAATGCATACCATTCGGCAAACCAGTGGACTCGCAGGATTCCCCAAGAGAGACGAGAGTGTTCACGATGCCTTCGGAGTTGGTCACAGTTCCACTAGCATTTCAGCCGCCTTAGGTACATATCCACAGCTCTTCGCCCATTTGTACTCTCCGCCGTTTCCAGAACATAGCTCCTCATTCCGGCACATTTTGTGCGCGCGCGCGCATATGTTGATTGATGTTCTATGTTAAAATTTATATTCTGTGGGTAATTCAGGGATGGCGGTTGCAAGGGACTTGATGAGCAAGGAGAACCAAGTGGTTGCAGTGATAGGTGATGGAGCCATGACGGCGGGACAAGCATATGAGGCGATGAACAACGCTGGTTTCCTCGACACCAATCTTATCATAATCTTAAACGACAACGAACAAGTTTCCCTTCCTACCGCCACCGTCGACGGTCCTGCTCCTCCGGTCGGCGCACTAAGCAAAGCCCTCACAAGACTACAAACCAGCAGAAAGTTCCATCAACTACGTGAGGCTGCAAAGGTATATATCCCCACAATCATTATATGATTGAGAGAAATTTAATTTACGCTAGTCAACAGTAGTATCATAGTATGTGAAACATGATGGCTCCACCCATGTGACTGGCCTTTTATCTTTATCTCACGTGTCTTTCTATAAGTTCTGAGGCTAATATTTGGCGGCAAAAACAACAGGGCATCACCAAGCAAATTGGCGGCCAAGCACATGATATTGCTGCAAAATTGGATACCTATATGAGAGGAATAGTGGGTGGTTCAGGTGCTTGTTTGTTTGAAGAGCTTGGGCTTTATTATATTGGTCCTGTGGATGGCCATAATGTGGAAGACCTTGTCCATGTTCTGAAGAAAGTCAAGGACATGCCAAACATGGGACCAGTTCTGATTCATGTCATCACTGAGAAAGGCAAAGGGTATGCACCTGCTGAAGCAGCAGCAGACAAGATGCACGGTATTGCGCTCTTCCTATCCTCTAAGAGTTCTGCATATTATGATCATAATTCAAACAATAAGCTTAATTAATGGTACTGTTCTGTTCATGCAGGTGTTGTGAAGTTTGATCCCAAGTCAGGGAAGCAAACGAAGTCCAAAACAAGCACTCGCTCTTACACTCAATACTTTGCAGAGTCTCTAATAGCAGAAGCTGAGGCTGATGATAAAATTGTTGCTATCCATGCTGCAATGGGAGGAGGCACGGGACTTAACTTATTCCAACAGAGATTCCCTGAAAGATGTTTTGATGTTGGGATAGCCGAGCAACATGCAGTTACCTTTGCTGCCGGACTTGCAGCTGAAGGCCTCAAGCCTTTTTGTGCAATTTACTCTACTTTTCTGCAAAGAGGTTTCGATCAGGTAATACAATTTTGTGAAACTCTTGGAATTATTAACTCCTGCAAATTCTTATTCATCTCTATGTTAACTTAGGCTTTGTGATGCTGACTTTTGCAGGTAGCACATGATGTGGACCTTCAAAGGCTTCCAGTGAGATTTGCAGTGGACAGAGCTGGGCTGGTCGGTGCTGATGGTCCAACTCATTGTGGAGCCTTTGACACAACATTCATGGCTTGTCTGCCAAACATGGTGGTTATGGCGCCTTCCGATGAAACCGAGCTCATGCACATGGTGGCCACTGCTGCTGCCATAGATGACCGCCCTAGCTGTTTCAGGTATCCAAGAGGAAATGGCAGAGGGACCCTTCTTCCATCAAACAACAAGGGCAACCCACTAGAGGTACCTAATTCATCTAAACTAGTTACGGAGAGACTTTAAATGATTGTCAGTACTTGAAATGATTGTCACTTCAAATGAATGCAGGTTGGAAAGGGAAGGGTATTGAAGGAGGGAAGTAGAGTGGCACTTGTGGGATATGGAACAATTGTTCAGAGCTGTGTGGAAGCAGCAAAGCTTCTTGAAGATCAAGGCATCTCAACCACCGTGGTTGATGCCAGGTTTTGTAAGCCTGTGGATGGAGAATTGATGAAGCAGCTAGCTAGAGAGCATGAGGTTCTCATCACTGTTGAAGAAGGATCCATTGGAGGGTTTGGCTCTCATGCTTGTCAGTTCCTAGGCTTGAATGGACTGCTTGATGGAAATCTCAAGGTAACCCCATAAATCAAATATTTTCTTCTTTCTGTATTAAGATAATATAACTTTTACTTCTTGAATTTCAACTTAGTACAACTCAGACATTGTAGTTTTTGAATTAATTACTTATGTGGATTGAGTTGTTTAGTTTCAATGTCTAGGGACTAAAAAGTTATATTTTCTTATCTGTTTTCACATTATCATTTAATGGTGTGCTAGCCTGGACAATAATTGAGAAATTTGTTGAATTGGTGTAGTGGCGAGCCATGACACTACCAGACAGATACATCGACCATGGATCTCATACAGATCAGATTCAAATAGCAGGATTGAGTTCAAAACATATTGCAGCTACTGCTTTGTCTTTAACAAATACTCAATCGGATAATCGTTATCTATTCAGTCTTCATATGTGAATGTTTGGGCATAAGATGAGATATATTATTTATTTTGAAACGTCCCCTTTAATTTAAACATGTAAATAGCCAACGTAATGATGCAGCTCGCTCACAGTGAGCATTAGAGATTGTATTCTATACATTGTGTGATCAAAAAGCAACGCTTATATAGTGGGTCTAGAATGTATTGTGCGAAATTAATGGAATGAAATAATTTTTTTTTTTGTTGAACCATTCTATTATTTATAGCACTCCATAAAGACTTTAAACCAAGTTTGTCAAATATTTTGCATTTTAATTTCTCATCTCTATCAACTTTCATTATTATAACTGAAGGTTTGGACAAGAAGAAATTAGAAAGAAAGTAATACATTTTTTTAGACATAATTGAACAATTTACCTAATTTATCCAATATCCAGAATTTATCTTTGTTTCTAAATCCCATATTGTAACATTCTGACCAATCTCTTGTATTATTATTATTATTATTATTATTATTATTATTATTTGTCAGCTGCAGGTAGGATTTTTTAACTTAAAAAAAATTCATGTTTAAAATAAGATAAAAGGAAATAATAAAACCTTTGGTCTTCCTAATTTATTTTAATTATTGATTTGATCATTGAAGTTTAATCTTTATTACAAGTTCCTAAAATTTCATAATCATACATAATTAATTTTTGTGGTTTGAAGGAGAATTAACACCATAAAGATGGATTGTGCATGGTTAAAGGACTATAAATTTTATTATTTTTAAAAACAAAATAAGTAAAGAATGAGGGAGAGAGCCCATCCAATGTCAAGATTACAGAAACCCAAGGTAATGATTGCATAATAAATACAACATTTGATAAGCATTTCTGGCTTGACCTTGTGCATGAATCGCATATTTATTACATGGACGAGGATTGGGATCACAGTCACAGATCACAACCCTTGACGCGGCGCGGAGAAATCCTGTCGAAGGTCTCATTGGCAGCGAACCATCTGGTGGGGCCGTCTTCACTTCACTTTAATTTACATCCTTTGCCACTGATAATTTACTCACACACACGCACGCACACGCACACGCGCTGCTATGAAATTGAGAAAATTAAAATGTGCGTAAACAAATTAATCTTTTGGCAAGTATAAAGATTAAGGAGTAAACTTTGTTAATAACAGAGAATATCATCCGGGAGATACTAAGAGCAATAAACAAATCTCTCCCGACTAAATTACTCCATTTATTTCAAATTATAAGACAACATTAATGACATTTTATTGTTTTAAATATAAAATAATTTAATAAAAATAAAATTTTATTAATGATATTTTTTTAATATTATTTTTTGAATGAAGAGAAAATTGAAAGGGTTGTAAATTTAAAATTATATTGAATGGAGGGTAAAGTATAACCTTCCATGATCCTTATAGTAAGGACCAAATAATTTACCTAGAAAGTTCTCCATAAAATTCAAACCTCCAAAATACGGTTTAAACGACAAGTGCATCTCTTGGTCAATTTTAGTTTGGTTAAATAGATTTCTTTGCCAGCTATTTTTCCGGTAACATTAAGAAATGTGGTCCGACGTCATCGTTTTAATTCATCATATCTGGAACGTGAATTATTTGGTAGGATTCGACCAAAATGGTTGAGTCAAAATTTGAATGCTCATGACGTGATTTCTTCTTATTGGAAGCCACTAACTAAATTATGTTTGCGCGTTTTATTATTATTATTATTATTATTATTATTATTATTATTATTATTATTATTATGGATTAAATCCTGGGACTGATGGTCTAGAAACAAACATATGGGGAATTTTTATAATTCACGTGTAATTTTATATTTGAAATACCCTAACTAATTTCATTACGTGTTCACCATAAAGGCATGAAAATAACTTTTAACTAAAAATATGAAGATGACTGCAGTGCTGGATATATATATTCAGTGTTTTCATGTTTGTTATTGAAATTGTTAATCCCTTAAATTTAGCTCAAATATTAATTTCATTTTTGAAGTTCAATGTTTATGAATTAAGTGCCTTAAATTTTAGAGTGAATTACATACAAATCCCACTCTATACAATTAATTACTCTCGGGTCTATTAATAACTGAATTTAAGGGAATGATAATACAATTAATGAATTTAGGAGTAATTAATTGTTTTCAGTGATACCTTAGAGTAATTTTCTCTAAATTTGTATAATTGTACACAATCACACCACGTGTCTAGGATTACATATCTTCAACAAAAATATTGAAGAATCATTCACCTTTGCTCACAAGCATAATTTATTCCACTACTTGTTGTAATTTATCATTCATTTCCTTCAAATTATAAAAACTAATTATATATAATTATGAAACCTTAAGGACTTGTTCCTTTTGATCCAAAATATAAGCATTTCACTTCAACTAATCTTAATTTAAAATATAAGAAATATAGTATATGTAAATTTTTTTTTCTTATTTTATCCTTTGTATTTATTAACCTAAATATATATGTAAATGTATCTCTTACTCACTGTATAATGTATTGGTAAATGGGATTATGAATAAAAGGAAAAAACAATATACTCCCTCTGTTTTCAAATATAAAAAATAGCTAATTTACATAATTTAAAAAATTAATTAAGTATAATAATTACTCCAAACGCAGTGTAACAAATTTAAAAAATTGGAGTATGTATGAAATTAAAGAAATTGAACTAAATTATCACTTCAATTAATGAAACAAATTTATACAGGAAAAATAATCAATGAATATATGAGGGACAATTAAGAAAAAAATGTAATAAATGCTTCTTGAAATTTATAGCTTTGCTTATAAATAAAAATAATGAAAAATATGCTAGTTTCTCTTACATTAAAAAACGGAGGGAGTATATTTTTATGACAATGGAGACTTTATTAATTTGCAAATCTTTTTTCAAAAACTATTTATATTTATATTTTGGACCAAAAAGAGTAATTGATAAGGGCAAAATTTGAAGAACCAAATTAATAATTAAGGTGAATTTGGGAGACAAAACTTTATTGTCTCTTGCAATTCAATTCGTAAATAACACAATTAATTTTTCTTTCAATAAAGGTGATTACCCTACAGCTATTTCGTGGGAATCCTCCATCATTTTTTGCGTTGCACATAGTTTGAGAAATCAATCATTCATGCTATTTATATTATTCGTAACCTCTCGAAATAAATCACATGTCATGGTTTTGAAACAATACATCAGACTTAATTGGATCGAAACTAAGAAACAACGGAAAATTGGCCACTATTGACAATTTTATTATGAAAAAAAAAAGATTCATTTACCCTCATCTTCATAGATTGTTCTTGTTCATATATATACAACATGATATCTACAAATTTTTAACATAATATTCATAAATATATAACATATTCAGTGGATATTAACTTAAACTATGTTGTTTCAATGAAAGTATATTATTCATTATGAATTTTATATTGTATAAACATTGGTTTATATATGTTCACTATGTTGAGGATTGATGGACATTGTGTTGTATATTTATGAACATTGTGTCGTTAATCATTTTTTTGTTTGTACATTTCCTTTCAAGTTAAACAATGTCCACTAGATGAAAAATAAATAAATAAATTTAAGATAAAAATTATTTTATCTAAACTACACTTCAAGACGTAAGATTATAATTAAAAATAAAAAAAATTAATTTTATAAAATATTAAATCTCAACCATTCAAAAAAAAATCTATGGTTGAGATGGAAGTGGAGAAAGTGGGAAATGGAGAGAAACCAACCCCCTCCAGTACCATTTAAACAATTTTTTCCATTTTTTAATTTTTTAAAAAAATTATATCTAGTAGGGAGAAGTTGGGATTTTAATTTACAAAAAATCTTAAGTTGGAACTTAAGCTATACAAATTTTTTTTTTGGATTTTAATTACGTATAATTATAAGCAAAGGTATGTGTTCAACCTAAAGAAAATTTTTTATGTATGAAATTTAATTTATACCTAATAAAAAATTTCAAGTAAAATAATTTATTGTTTATATTTTTAATTTATACAAGGTATTAAAGTATGTAATGAAATAATTTCCTGTTCATATTTTTAATTGTTAAAAAATAACAAATTTTTAATATGTATGGGTAAAAAATTATTAAATTGAAAAAGTTATTATTTTGATTTTAATTTGTGCGGGGTGAAATATTTTTAAATGAAATAAGATATTATTTATATTTTTAATAACACTAGAATAAAAAATATTCAAATAAAACTAGTGGTTTTATGTGCATAAGGTAATAAATTCAAAACAAAACAAAAGTTATTTACATTTTAATTTATGTGATGATTACACATCTTGAAATAATTTGTATGTGAATAGAACAAGAAATTACTTTTTTTTTAATAGGTTATATTAATATATTCTAAAAAATTTATGTGGGTATAAAATAAATTGTTATTTATATTCTTAATATGCACCTGATATTAAATTTTAACATAAGACAAGTTGTTTATACAATATGAAAGAAAAAAATTCTAAAATATTTGTGAATTTTCATAGGCATAACAGTTTATATAGTAATATAAAATGCTGTCTATATTTGTGAATGGCTAAAATAAAAAATTTTAAAATAAAATAACCTGTTGTCTATTTTTATCTTACAATCACTAAAGCCATCCCGTGCACTTCATGATGAATAGAAATTATTTATTTTTATACCTTCTAGACACTATTATATTTTTTAAAAAAAATTATCACTATAATTTTTTTTAAATAGTATTATTTTTTAAAATTAAAAAATAATTTTTACTTAATAAAAATTGAATATGAAGGGAGAAGAGGGAGAATTTTAATGAGTTTGATTTTAAAAATTGAAAAATGAGGTAAAAGTTTTCACTTGATTTTCCTTAATCTTGTCAATATTATAAATACTTTTAATTAGATTTTATACCCGTGTGAAAGAACATAAATTTTCAATTTGATTATAGGAGAATAAAGAGGACTGAAGATTTTAGTGGATTTAATTTATAAAAAAGAATAAATAGAATTGAAAATTTTTAATACAAATAAGATTAAGAATATATTGTCTAGCAAAAAAAAGATTAAGAAGATATTGTAAGTAAAATTAATTAAAAATTTCATAAGCTACTTTCTCTCTCTGTTTTTTTTTAAATTGAACTTATTAAAATGGATCCCTCATCCCTTCTGTTTTCCAATCAAATAGGAGATAACATCAATAGAAGTTAAATATTAAGGTGAGATTTATATAGAATTGTATAAGTAATTACAAGTGAATAATAATAACAATAAAAGTATAAACAAATATAATTTTATTCCCCGTGCATATCTTTAGTATTTAGAAAATAAAAAATAATAATTTTTTTATTTTATAATTTTTTTCATATTTATACTTAAATATAAACAAAAATTTATTTTATTTCACAAAAAAACTTTTTTACTTCCGCATAAATTATTTTAAAATTTGTAGCATGTTCATGTTAAAAGGAATAATGAAATTTTTAGTCTCTCATTTTTTTTCTCAATTATTAATTTTGTTCATCAAGTTTAATTTTTATTAATTTTATTCCCTAATATTTTTTTTAAAATTATCATGTGAGTAATTTAAATTTTAAAGTATACTCCCTTCGATCTTTATTATATAACACTTTTAACCTTTTCAGGTATATTAAGGAAAGTTAATTTTTTCTTGATAGTATAAAAAAGTAAGATGTACTTTCATTATTATCTTTAATTTTAAATAATAATATAATTATACTAAATACCTTCATGCTAATTAAGAAGGGATGAAATTAAAAAGAGTGATCTCATTACTATAAGGTGTCCTATATTTTGAATTAAAAATTACTTCTAAAAGATGTCTTATAAATATGACCGGATGGAAAATATTGACAATTTCACACACACACACACATGTAGTTAAATGAGAATAAGTTAACCCTTAAATTAACTTAATATGTTGATAAGTTGACAAATATATATAACTAAATGAGAACAAATTAACATTAGTGCCAAAAAAAGAGAGAACAAATTAATCCTTCCATTAGCTTGATTTTTATCAATATAATTCCTTATATTGTGTTTTGTTATATTATTTTCTCCATATCAGTAATTTTTAACAATGTAACATCATTTTTTAAATGATAAGAACTAAATTGATAATCAAAGTAAACTTGAGGGATTAAATTGGTGACAATTAAATTTGAAAAACCAAAGACCACGAAAAAGAATTAAATTTGAGAGACAAAATCAATAACTATAATAAACTTGAAAGATTAAAAGTTATATTATCTCATATTAAAATAATAAAAGAGCAATTTTTTATTTCTTTTTTATTGCTCATAGAGATTTAAAGCTTAATTTCTCATGTTGTGAAGGACTAGTTTATTATGCTAAATCCAACCCTCTAGGTAAAACAAATTGTTTTTCAAAATGTGTTTTCTCCTTGTATGCAACATCAATTCAAGTCTCAATGAAAGCTATGTCCCCTACAAATGTGCTCACAAGCCGCCAACTGCGGACCGGATTATATTTTTCAAATA
Organism: Prosopis cineraria; assembly: GCF_029017545.1. NCBI lineage: Eukaryota > Viridiplantae > Streptophyta > Magnoliopsida > Fabales > Fabaceae > Prosopis > Prosopis cineraria. Next base: position 12,500,514 of record NW_026555335.1, read on the forward strand.
ACTCTTAATTTATGACACTAATTTTTTTAAAAAAATATATTCAAATATAAATTTCATTATAATCATTAATTTTCACCAAACTAGGCGGTTACAAATAGGCTTTTTGATTTAACAGATGGATAAAATGAAAATTGACCGAAGACTTAGTATGTATTTGGTTTGTAGTTTATCAAAAATTAGTTTAATAAAAGTTCATTTAGCAAAAGTTAGTTTAGTAGAAGTCGGTTGTTGTAATGAAATTTATATTTAGATATATTTTTTAAAAAATTAGTTTGATAAACTAAAAGTTGTTTAGATTAATAAAAATTTGTGCTTTTAAAATATATTTTTGAATATGCAATGACCAAAAAAGATATTAATTTATGATAATTTATAATTTTATTATACAAATATAATATATTAGAAATGTTTAAAAAATGTGAAACAAATTTAAAATAACATAAAATTTAAAATGTTAAATAATAAGAATAAAAATATAGAACTTAATATTGAAAAAAATTATGTAATAAATTGTAAGAATTAGAGCTTATTTATTCACCATTTTAATAAAAATTTTAATATTCACGTTGATTATTTTGCTATGTTGTTGTAGAATTTATATTCAAACTTTTGTATCTTTGATTACCTCCATTTTTATTTTTAAGGGGCGGTGAATGATTAAAGGTATACTTTTTTATGTAATTTTTTTAGTTATAAATGTTTTTCTCCAATAAAAATAATAACAAATATTTTGCATATGTTTATCGAGTGAATTTAGGGGTCTAGCCTTCTAGTAGTCATAGTTGGGTGCTCAAAAATCCTACCATGACCATGGGGCCACGTGTGCTGGAGCCCTATTAATGGTGGTGATTCTGGCGCTGATAATTATGGGAAGAGAATTTTTAATTGTTTGAGAGGAAAAAAAAAAAAAAGAATCTAAGATTTGGTACGATTCCCTCTGGACTAAGCCCACGAAAGCGACGGTGTATTATTTTATTGTGTTTCACTCCACCTCTTTAATGCCCGTTTAAATACGTCTTTAATCGATTTTATTTTTAAAAAAATTAATTATTTAATTTATTAGACAAACACTTGAAAAAGTAAAAAAAATTAATTTTAATCATTAAAATTAATTTTGTTACAAAAGTCAATATTTTGAGCTTTTCCGAAAACGCTGATAAAAAAGTATTGGAGAAATTATATAAAAAGGTCCAAAAAAATTATAAAAAAGCACAAAATTTTATTAAAAAAAAAATCAAACTCCCTTCTCTTCTCTTTTTTTTTCTTATTAAAATTTAAATTTTAAATCTTTAAAAAATTTGCTAACATATATTAAATTAAAATTAATTTTAAAAAAATAATATCTAAACAAATTGTGTTATAACTTAATCAATTATGATTAAAATCTACCACTTAATCAATTATTTTTATAATCTATTATACCCAACTGAAATCCAAACGGACCCTTAGTCTTCATTCACTCTCTAAACCGACTTCATTTTCGTTTCTGTTCACTTCTCCCTCGTGAACTCAATGGTGCCTCCCATGGACGGCCCTAGCGACTATCGTCAACTCTTCGTCGATGACATTGACTTCTACAATCGCCTTTTGCTCGGAACTCTTTTGCCCGACTACATATGGGTCCTTTTCCCTTGCTTCTTCCGGACATGGCTTCGCAACTACATTGGCGGTGTCCTCGTTTATCTCCTCTCTCACCTTCAAAATGTCTTCCAAATTGAAAAAGGAGCTTAATCCGTGACAGACTCAGGTCGATGGCAATAGCCCACTACGATAAGCTTCTCTGGAATGGCAAGCGATGAAGCTCAAGAGGATGACGAAACAAGAAACCAAACTCGAGGAAGGAAGTAATAGAGAGATTTAAGTCCGATCTATGACCAGACGACAGAGGAGATGAGAACGAGAGATGATAGAGAGACAAACGAGATGAGAGAGATAGATTGAGCTCTCGGCCAAAAGAGATGGGATTGATAGAATACGAGCTCACGCACAGCAAAAATGAAAAAAATAATAGAGGGTATATGGTCAAATACAAAAATAGGTATTAGTTATTAATACTCAGATAATCCACATTTATGTTTGAAAAGCAACCGAATGGAGCTTTGAAAAATTTACATTCAGCCCATCTCCAAATGTACTTTAGCAAAGTGCTTTTGGCCAAAAAAAAAATTCCAAAACAACATTTCACATCCCAAAAGTTAAAAAGTCCTTTTGAGATGTGAAATGTAGTTTTTCCAAATGATCCTTAGGCACCAATCACTTTTCAAGTTTGTTCATTTGGTGTTTCATTTTCTTTTCAATTTGTGGTCATTTGGAGAGATCTTAAATACATAGTCCTCTCCCTTGTCCCTACAATCGTCTCCCGTTTGAAATCAAGATGAGACATCATGATAAAGCAAACAAAATATGAAAAAGATTTAAATAACAACATTTATTAAATTACATGACTTATTAAATCCAAAATAAAAACAATACTAGTACATAAATTCAATCATTGAGTCATAGCAACTATAATTTATAGTGAAAGAACATAATCACGACAATCATAATTTAAATCAAGTACATAATGACCACAAATAATCTCCAATAGGCTGTAAGTAATATAACAATAACATAATGGGAAAACTTGTACTCTTAGACTTATATACTTAAAATGCTTGTATCAAATTAAATCAAGACATGTAAATTTTTTATAAATTATCTTTTCCATAATAAATTATTTTTAGTAATTAAATTAATACATTAGGATCCACATGTCATGATTTGATTTAATATAAGTATATTAAATATATAAAGTTAAGTACATAAGTCTTACCCTAACATAATTATTGATTTTCATAACTTAGTGAGTAGATAGTTATGTAAAAAGAAAATGAAATAATAAACAAAGCATATATAATCTAATTCTAAGTAAATAAATAAGGCTAAAATACATAAACCCCTCATAAACTTTGGATAAAGTGCATGTAGCACCCCTAACATTTAAAACCTAATCAAGTACTTCCCTAACCTTTTATTTTTATGCACAAAACCCTCCCTGCCTAACAAAGCTGTTAAGTCACTAAAGGACGTTGCCATATTATTTTTTTTTTTTTTTACTTTTTGTGATTTTTTGGTGATTTTGCCACCACAAGTTTTGTCAAATGACGTGTCTGACATGGCTCGGGAAAGATAAATGAATGTTTCAAAATAGCCTTCAATCTTTTCCTCATTTCCGTCCAAAGCCCTCAAACCTTTCTAGAAAAAAAAATAAGTATGGATCCACATCATACCTACCCACACGTACAAACGCCTAGATGCCGATGATGACAACTTGGAGTTAAGGATGCAAAATTATATGCTTTAGCAACCCAATATGGGAGAATTCTTTGAACCTAAAATCTCGGCAAGATTTGGCAAAGCCTTGAACTCATCGTGACACTAATGAGCAATTTGTCACCGACAAATCCAGTAGGGTTTGCGAGGGATTTTGCAGAGTCGAGAATGGTAAAGAGGGTTCAATGACAGTGTGGAATTGGCCATTGTAAAAAAGTATAGGCACCTGAATAGAAATTTTGGAGGTCAAGAATTTGATACATAATTGAGGAGTTTTGTAGGCTTCTATGTAAGCAATGATGATTATTTGGAAATTGTGTTCTGGGAGGAAGATTTGGATAATATAGAATTAGTATAATGCAAAATTATGCAAGAGTGCCTGATTTTTATATCTTTATCTTAAAGAGTCTGTTGATATTGATGCACCTAAGTTATGTGTGATCGGAGAGTTTACTTCAATCTACATTTGGTTGATTTTTCAATGTTGTAAACCATATCCCCCATATGTTGATGTTATTGTGAAGGTCAGGGAAACTAATGTTGAGAAACTGAAAGGTTTACATGGCAAGTGTACAAGGATACATGATTAGGTGCATAGATAAGTGCATATTGGAGGGCTGATTCATTTACATTCTTCATAGAATAAAATAAATGCTGACAAAGCCATTTCATATGACATATCATCAAGATGTAGCAACATTTATATGATGTGGCAAAATCTGTTAATGGTTTAACAACTCTGTTAATTAAGCATGAACACCTCTGTTCATTTGGCTCTTTCGATTATATTTGTATCCATTATTGGAGAGAGAAGCACATATAAATTCTTGTCCAGTCTTTTTCTTCTCTTTTCTATTAGCTGGTAAAATATTTAAATTTGAAACTTGGTTTCATTATTATTATTATTATTTTCTAAAAAATATTTCTTATTTAATAATAATAAATTTTCATTATCTTTTTGGGATAAAAATAATCTTCTACATTTTTTTATTTGATTTTTGTTTCCATTTCATTTTGCATGCTTAAGGGTGTAAAACTCATTCTTTAATTGAGTACCATACATTCAAATCTGCTTATCTCTAAACTCATCTTCACATATTTTATATTTTTATTTTGGGAGAGTCATCAAGGACATCCCAAAAAATTTATTCAAAAATAAGGATCAACAATAAGTTAGCATTCGAAAAAAAAAAAATCTTTGTGAACATTTTAACTACAGACAATTTCATAGTGGTCATTAGTAGTGAATAATTCTTTTGAGAAATCCTTGGATGTAATTCTCCCTTTTACTTATTCTCTATATACCCATATCTAATTACCTATACATGCATGAGTCATATTATTAATAAAGTGTACATGCATCTCATATCGAACCAGCCTATACAAAATATAACAGCCACACTGTTGGTTTTATAAACATTTTGTTAAATATTGTTTAAAACCATATTTTAACAAAAACAACTGCGTTTTAAAAAGAAGAAACAAATTTATTAATTTTTATTAGAATGTGGTTTTAACTTGTTTCCAAGCATAACCTAATGCTTGTTCTTCAAAAATGTGATAAATGAGGATAGTGATCAGATTCAATTTTCCTGTTCTTTTTTCTTTTTTAAAAAAAGAGGGAAGTAGAGAGGATAATGATTAAAAGTTTGTTTACAGTTAAAAAAAATTAGTATTGGATTTAGGTAATGTTTGAGAGTTTTTTTTTTTCCCTAAGATGGAATGGGATGGGATGAAATGGCTAGAAATCTTATACTATTATTTGAAAGAATGTTTTAAAAGATTGTAGAATGACTTGAGGTAGCCTTCCAAGCTATCCCTTATCATTCTAAACTCATTTTTCTTGTCCCTTCAATTTGTAAGGTCAAGAATGGAATAATAAGATAAAAAGTTTATTACAAAATTACCCCCATTCTTCTCATCTCCTCTCACTCTTTCACTCCCCCTATTGTAAAACTGAAAAATATAATTATATCTAATTTAAATCTATTAATTTTATAATTATCTTAAATAATAATTAAATAAAATTATTTATTTCTTTTATAAAATTACTTCCAAATAATGAAATGTTTCATTTCGTTCAATCCTGTCTCTCTATCCCATTCCATTCTATTAATGACTATTTCTTTTTGTTCCATCATATACTCTCAAACTTTCCCTCATAGTAATGGGCTTATGGATTCGAGTTTAGATTTATGTCAAATTTTTCTCTATGAATTTTCATTTCTCACTATACTTCTTTATAATTTTAAATTATTTGTATATCCTAGTTAATTATAGTCACATCAATCTTCTCATTCTCTTCACATTTTTACTATTGGTACTCTATTACTCTTGTGTCTTCATTAATTATCTTTTGTTTTCATCCCTTATCGATTAAAGGATATATGTAAAATCATCATTTCTAATCTTTTCATTTTCGCTTCGAATATCAACTTATCTTTCTTTTTCTTTCTTTGAAATTTGTTTATACCATTCAAATAAATAATTTTAAATACATAAATTTTGAATATGAGATATTAAATTTATCAATCCAAATATTATTTAAAAGTTTGTTTGAAATTATTTATTCTCCAACTAAAGCCTACAATGATGTAAATTAGTTAGGAAGAATAACAGTTAAATATCAAAAGATTAAATTAATGATGATTAGATTTTTGATATTTTAAAAAAAATTAATCAAAAATATCGATTCAAACAAATATAAATTCTAAAATTTCAATTGTAGATAAAACATTTGTTAAGTTTTAAATATAACTCTCAAATTATAATTGAAATTTCTATTTATAACTGTTTGAATTGACATTTAATTTACGTCTTATTCATTAAAAATTTTTAATAAAAACCTAACTATTTATTAATTTATTAAGATTAAATTGTCATTGCCTCCCTTAACTAAACAAGGATGATTGGGATTAATGGCTAGTTATTCTAGTGGTAGGTTGGTAGCACTAGTGGACTGCCTCTTTTACTTGAAAAAAAAAAAAAACCCTAAATAATATTGACATATTTGCATGGTGTGTGTCTTCTTCCCAAATAAGAAGACACGCATTTAGATTCAAAAAATTTTACTTATTATAAGTATTAAGTGTATGTATCATATGAGCTATTAAAATATAAATTAATAATTTAGATAAAGTTATTTATTCATTAATTTTAAATGATGTATGAATTCATAACTATTAATTTAAATTTTGACAATTTAAATAATATAAATATTTAATGTGTTTATACAATCAGTGAATTCAAATCCGTGTTTTCTTCTCAAATAAGATGGAATAGATTAATTAAGGATGAAGTTTAAGAAAAAAAGAAATAGGGATGAGTGGGTCCCATTATGGGTCATGGTACAATGATTTCTCGTTTATCACGTGAAGAAGCGACGATTGTGAGGAGAAGACCAGCCACTAGTCATCAACTGCTTGCTAGATTCGATCGGATCCTTCAACTCTCACCAACACACAAGCGACGAATGTCAAGCACAGTAGATTATTTTCAATTTATTATATTGTGCTTGCTGTGTTACACGTTCCTCAATTCCAACTGACTTTTTGCTGGCCAAAAAAAAAAAAAAAATTCGAGCTGACTTTTAGTTCCCAATTTCCACGTACCTACCCATCACACTTGCTTGTTTTCAATTTTTTTAAGCTGCGAATTGAACCGGATCATACAGTTTAACAGGTCGAACTAGGAATTAATCTCAAGTCTCATAACTTGTCAAACTGTTTTTGAACCGATCGAAACAAGTAGAATCGATTGGTAAACTGGTTGAATCGGACGAAATTTTTTAAATTTTAATTTATGTTTCCAAATTATAATTTATACATATCTAAGCATTGGTAAATGAACAAAAATGAATAAATATACGAGAAATATGTATGAATTAGGCATATATTTCATCTAATCTAAAATATAAGCATCTTTTAATAATAATAATAATCAGATTGCTAATAAAATTCTTATTATAAAGAAAATATATATTGTTTTTTTGTTTTACCCTTAGTTTCAAGTTATGATGAGTGAAAAAAATTATTAATTTACAGACATGAGAATCTAGATTAATTAATAAATTTAAAGGATAAAATATACTTTTTTACAAATATTCTGTTGCTTTTATTTTGGACCAACGTTAGCTAGAAGAAAATGTTTATATTTTAGAATTACTCCCTCCATCTCAAATTATAAAATACTTTTAGGAGAGATTTGAAGATATTTTGTAAAAATTAAGATTTCATTGAATAGGTTCATTTTAATATTACTCTTTCTCTCTTTATTTAATTTTCATCCCCCTCTTTTTTCAATATATTAAATAAAGGTATTTTTAAAAATTTATATTTTTGTGTTAAAAAAATAAATTTTTTAAATGTATTTAATAAAGTTTAATGGTATGTGAGTTTTATCCAAAATTATTTTATAATTTGGACTGCAGGGAGTATCAATTTTAAAATTATGAGTTATAAATTATGAAAAGTATATACATTTTAGATGAAAGACGATGGAATTTTTATGAATATTATCTTTTTATATACATTTTAGATGAAAAAATAGAATATTGATAAATATGATCTTTTTTATTGTATATTACTTTTTACTGAAATTTTAAACTTTATTTTTATTATTATATATAATTATTTAATTTTATTTTAAAAATATATTATTTAAAATATATCAATTTATTGATGATGAGTTGGATCACTGTATAGAAAGTCTAATCATTGAACTGAAAACTAAATTTTTGATCGATTTAATAACTGATTTTGTTCTTTTAGCATTACTTCTCTTACTTTGTCCCCCTTTTGTCTCACATATTTTATATTGGGGAGAATTTTAGTTAAAGATCATAGTAGAAAATTAATTTTAGGTGGATTCAAAAAAATTTTAAAATTTTAGTTCAGTTAAAAAAAGTTAAAAAAATTTTTGACAATAAAAAACAAAATACCCTTTACATGTTATGTAAAATCACAAATTATTAATTTTCTTCCTCTACTTATTAATTTATTAATATCACTTGTAAATTATATCCATTTGTTAGACAATCAGTAATATTAGTTATTAATTTGCTAACTTTACTTATTAATTTACTAACATCAATTATAAATTACTGACAGATCTTGTAATTTACTAACATTAATTATAAATTAATTGTAAATTAATTTGCTAATTATTTACAAACCTATCGGTAATTTACTAACAGAATTTAGCGATAGAACATTCCATTGCTAAGAAATTAGTCACGATTCTATCACTAAACCATCAAAAATAATTTTACCGATACAATTTAGTGACGAAACGTTCCATCACTAAAAATTCTATCACTAAACTATCAAAAATAATTTAGCAACAAAATTTTTTGATGAAAAAGACCATCGTTAATTTTCAAGATACATTATTTTATTTTGTGACAGCATTTGTGATGGAAAATTTCATCACAAACCTTTCTATCATAATTCCATCGCAAATTATTTTAAATTTTATTATATAATTTATAATATATATTTATATATAATTTATTATTTTAAATTATCTAGATATTATTTATAATAATTTAAATTATATATTTAATTAATTTTTTGATAACATAGTAACGTACCTAGTTATTGTTATTTAAAAATAAAAAATAATTTTAAAATATAAAATATTATATATTATAATAATTATAATATAATACTCCGTCCGTTCAAAAATGTAATATTTTTTGAGGAGTTAGATGTTAAAAAATGTAATGCATTTTTATTCTTTTGAAGTATAATCATTGCCTTTTTTTTAAGTTTCCTATTAATAGTAACTTTATATTTATTATAGAGTATTTAATAGAAGTAAATATAAAAAAATAGATTAGTTTAAAAATAGATAATCACTTTATTGGAAACTAAGATTCTATTAAAAATACCTTACATTTTTTAACAGAAGGAGTATATAGTGATAATAAAATACTTGCTCATTTTAATATTAAATTTTCTATCAAATTAATTTTTAAAAATATAGTATAATATAAATAAGTATTATATAAAAAATTAATTTATTTTATTGATAAATAAAAAGAATGCTAAATAAATATATATATATTTAAATTTTATATTCATTGATATATATATATATATATATGGGAGGTTAAATATTATATATTTAATTTATTAATTAAAAATTAAAGATCTTCTTTAGCTTAAATAGCAATAAGGTTGGAGTAGAGGCTCACAAAAGTGTGAGATTATGGGTTCAAATTTGGCTAAGGAACATTTAAAGTTATTTGAAGTTAATATATGATATAGAGGGGACATGCGATGAGGTAGTACTAGCTCACCGGTTGACATGGCAATGATAATTTTTTATAAAATTTTTATTTGTGACGAATTAGCGACGAAATGCATTTTATCATAGAAATGGAATAACTTATCCTTGCTTAGCAACGAAAATATTCCATCACTAATAAATTAATGATGGTGTTTTTATCAACAAACTTATTCTATCAATAATTTTGTCACTAACCCATTTACGGAGGGAATTTAAGGAAAGTCATAACTATATAAGTTGGTGCACTACACATCCTACTGAGTTAATCTTTTGGAAAAAAGTAATGACCCTGTGACATACACACCACTAGGCATTGTCCAAGTGAGACGGAAAATGGTTGCTTAAACACAAGGTATTAAATTTAAATTCGTGTGAATATACAAAATATATTTGGAAGAACTATCTTAATTGAGTTTGACAATATTCAAATATGACCTAATATTTAAAAAATGTTAAAATGAGCTACTTAATTCTTTTTGTTTTTAAACAAACGGAGGCAAAAGCCTATAGGTTGAAAAAGGAACAAGAAGCTAATTAAACCACATCCATGGAATTGAATATAAGATCATAGCTCATAATAGCTAAATATTCAGGTGTTTCCAAAACAATTTGTTGTTGGTGATCGGAGTATAGCGTATTGCGTGTTTTTCAACCTGAGCAAGTATTTGCTTCCCTAACCATGTGACCATAAGAAATCTCCCAATCTTGCATAAGCATTTTCCTAATATATCGTCAGCAACTCGAAAGGCCTAGTGAGATTTATCCTAAATTTTTTGAGTATTCTCTATGGCTTAGCTTCCATTAAATCAGAAAACAAATTAACATTACTAGAAACAAGGGTTCAACAAAGGTTTAAATATTTAAACTTCCCCTAATGCTCATAATTTCTACCAGAGTGCAAGAAAAGTAACCCAACTTCGACATGAACTCGGCTCTCTGGTTCCCATCTCATCATCTCGAATGCTATTTGCCTGTTTGACTCATTTTCATCCACGCAAATAGCATGCCTACTATTCACTTATCCTCAACCAGGCCATGTGCTTTCAAAAGAAAAAGAAAAAGAAATGATCCGTGGCTTGTTTTATTATATTCTATTCTACTTCCCGCATTCCTTAATATAATTCTCAATTTTAGAAAACACATAAATTAAGGAAATACTAAAATTTCTGTTGGATGTAAACTTTTTTTCTTTTCATTCATACCTTCAATTCGATTTTCATGGAAAAGAGTGCACTTTTATATACTAAGGATGTATATGTAATGTATACTTTTTATGAGAGATATTTTTTTAAAACATATATATTTGATTACATCTTGAAATTTAGATTGAGACTTATTTTTTGGAATAAAAAAGCTAAAAATTGGGACCTATATTATTAAATGAGGGATGGAGCATATTGATAATCATAAATCAAATAGAATAAGAAATATCCCATTTTTTATGATAAGAGAAATATCTCATTTACATTTAGTAGCTCCAATGGTTTGTGTCTACCGTGTGAGAAATTCTTGCAGGCACTTGGTGCATCACGTAAAAGCATGTCATATTATATAGCTATAAATATAAATTAATTTTGTTATTAATGATAATAGAAAGAAAAAAAACAAAATATTAAAGAGACACTCTATTTTAAAAATAAAGCCATTAAAAATACTTATACATAACATTTTATTAAACCACTGTAATATGACATGCTTTTATTGGACAGGATGATATGGTTCACCCAATTCATGCAAGAGTTTCTCCAATTGTGTACCCTCCAGTTGTTAGTCCCATTTAATATTTTAATTGTTTAGCAATTAATCTCCTTTTTTTTCCTGTTTAATGAACAATCACATGAAAAAGGAAATTTGACTGAAATAATACTATCAAAAAAAAAATTACTTCCCCATATGCTACATTTTCAAAGGTATTTCCCCCATATACTATAAATTTAGAAATCAATTTGATGCAAACTGAGAGTCAAAAAATTTTTTAATGTGAAAGTACGGAAGTTCATTTCAATCAAGCCGAGTTTTATGCTTTACTATAAAAAAAAGTTGTGTTTAAAATTTTATTTTTGGATAATTTAAAAAATTTCAAATGAAAATGAGAGACATTTAAATTGTAGTCATTTCAGTCAAATTGGTTTAAAATTTTATTCATGTCAAACATTTTTTTCATGTTTTTATTATTGATGTCTCTATGTCTTTTTATCTTTCTTTCTTATTTATCATCAATTAAAAAAATAGAAGTTAATACATAACCTTCAATTTTTCACTTTGGTTTCAAATGTCAACTTATCTCCTTTTTTCATTTAAAATTTTTTAAACTATTTAAATAAAAAAATTTTAAACACATGAATTTCAAATGTCAAATTTGAAATGCATATTTTAAATATAAAATTCATATTCAAATTTGTATAGATAATAATCACACATGGAAAGAGTTCACATTAGTCTGAACAAGAAGTGATAACACCTTCAGATTTTTTAAGATACCAAACAATAGAGTAAAAACAAAGAAAAAGGAATAATTATTCATGCAAATGAGAAAAAAAGGAGAAAACTGACAACTTATCACATCAACTTTTTTTTTTAATGAAGTATAGAACTTGACCTAATTAAAACTGAGTTCCATAATTTGATATTACAAAAAAATTTGAAACTCAGTTTGCATCAAACCGATTTCCAAATTTATACTATATGAGGGAATATTTTCGCAAGTGAAACATATGGAAAAATTATTATTATTATTATTATTATTATTACTATTATTATTATTATTATTATTATTTGGTAGTATTGTAGTCTAGTTGCCCTTGAAAAGTATCAGATTTGTATGACAACACGACGTTATATAAATATTAGCAATAAAGAGAAACAATGGTTGTAGAGAAATGTAACATAGTGTGCGCTTGGTTTTCAGTTTATCAAAAGCTTATTTGATAAAAGTTCATTTGATGAAAGTCAGTTTAGTGAAAGTTAATTGTTATGATGAAATTTGTGTTTGGATATATTTTTTAAAAAGTCAATTTGATACATTGAAAGTTGTTTGATTTGTGATAGTGAAATGTGCATTTGAATATACAATTACCAAAAAAGATATTAATTTATAATGATTTATAATTTTTATTATATAAATATAATATATTTAAAATATTTAAAAAATATAATAAAAATTTTAAATAATATAAATTTTGTTTTATAATTCTAAAAATTTGATCTCTAGTTATTTGTATTTTTTAATTTATAATTTTAAAAGATGTAATAAAGATTTGTAATTTTTATTATACATTAATGTTAAAAATTAACATAATTAATTACTCAATTTATAATACTAAAAAATTGATACCTAATTATTGTTATTAAAATAATAATTATATTTTTAATAAATTAACTATTTTTTAAATAAAAAATAAGAGATTAAACTTAGGGTGGTATGGTCAAATAACATCCTACTTTTCAAATCTACTTTTCAAAAGCTTCAAATAGTTATATTTCAGGAATTCACTTTCAACTACTGTTTGAATGTACTTTCAGAATGTGTTTTTCTGTAAAATATTTTACTCAAATAACTTTTAACTTTTAACTTTTTAAAAGTAAAATTTTGCTTTCTGTGAAAAGAAAAAAAAAAACGGATCCGTAATTTGCGGTGAAAATGCAATAAACGGATATGAGTATTTTGATTTTTTTTTTTTTGACAGAAGGGTAGCTTGAATTCTGAATCCATATCTCAAGATTTAAAGGCCCGATCCAAACTTTGTGAGCCTCACTATTGGTTTAGCACATATTGTCTTTTGCTTGTTCCAAAATGGACATCTTAGAAGATGAATATTACCATTCCATCCCAAACAAACACCCTCCTTCGCTTGACCAAAAATGTGGATAACTGCTCCCAACAAATTAGTTTGATATATTTTAACTACGTTGACAAAAATATATTTAAAATTAATTTTCATTAAAAAGTCATTTAATTAAGTTACTATCATGTTTTGTTGCAATGCTTATATTCATTTTAAAATATTAATACATGATATATTATTATTACTAGTTTAAAATAATTCGAAAGAATTTTTTAAATAAAAAATTTATTTTTTGAATATATTTAGTTTTAATAATATTTAAAAAAATTTATAAATTTTGAAATAGTTATTATTTTATTGTATTCTAAAGCTTATTCAATTTTTTTTATAAGCAAAAGATTGAGGCTGTTATTATTAATTGTTCGTCTGACCTGGCAACATGGTACTAGGATTGGAGAAGTATAATTGAGAAAATAGTTTGTTTGGTATAATGGATTTGACTTCTCTAAAGAATCTAGTTCCATCAACATTGATGGAATTCACTTTCACCTTTATATTCATGGAATATATTTCTATTTCTTCCCCCACTTCCTTCATAGAGAAAAGAAAAAACTTAATGTTATTTACATATCAAACTTGTTTTTTTTTTAACAAAAAAATCATGATAAACCATGCAAAAGACAATAACTCATGTTAAAGATTAAAAGACTTTTATAATCAAGAGGCGAATCAACTAGAATTGTAGAGTTTGAATTTTCATTCAAAGCTTAAGAGCAATCTAATCTCCGCAATTATTTGCTTCTCTAAAGATATGATTAAAGGTTATTGTTCATTCTCTCATGAAAAGGTCCATGATCTTATTGATGAATTTTGAGAGACAATGATTTTGAGTTAAATCATGTTGAATAATTAAGAGGGTTTCAAGGGAGTCCAAAGTAAATATTGATGTTGGTGAATTTGTTATCTCAACAAAGAATACGACCTTCAAAAACTTGACAATTGTGTAGGAGTAGTAGACAAGAAACTTAGAGAAACTATTGATCTAATTTCCTTGATTATCATAAATAAGTCATCCACAAGTGACAGTCGTTTATGCTAACTAAGTTAACTACGTCTAGTTTAACCCATCCAAAATATGGTGGGCACCATTTTGTTTGGGCTCTATCATGTTCTCAGGACAAATATCAAACATATTTTAAAAATCTCATTTCTACCTCACTTTCTTGTTTCTCTTTCACTTCCACCTCCATCAAAAATTCTTTTTTTTTAATTGATCACAAGTATTTTTTTTGTGAAAAACAATCTTGTTTGTTATGTCTTTTTTGCTAGTATGTTTGTGATCTTTTTTTTGTCATATTTAACCCATTGTTGCTATGTAAGGCCCAATATTGTTTCTCAATGGGTTCTACATTGGCCCAATATATCTCACGCTTTGATTTCTGTCTTTTTGAATTGTTTCTTGTTTGTTTCTCGAGCCCAAATAATTCTTGATATCTAGCTTTATTAGACTTTTTATATTATTTTCTTTAATATAATTTGACCTTTTAAGTTAAAAAAAAAAAAATCACACACACCCCGCCCCCCATTTCCCCCCTTCTTTTGATACAGAGTGCGTCTTTTAGTTTCATGAAGAGAGAGAATGTACATTCCCTAAAGAGAGTAAAACATCATGTAATTTAAATTGAAATATGTTTACAAAAATATGAGAATAATTTACCATTTTAATTATGTGTTGATATGGACGGTGTTTAATGTACTGCTAATTATAGCGACGTATTTTAAAAGTGGATGATTGTCCACCATATATTCATATAGCTTAATAAGCCAAGTCAAGTCAAGCCTCTCACATGGCAATTGAAACATATATATACACACCTTATAAAATTTTGTTTGTTCTATTTACTCTAATTTTTACCTATGAACATTAATCTCTCCATTAACTTTAATGTTCCTTGATGGGAATGAAAGCCAAGTTTTACATACAAAAAAAAAAAAAGCCAAGTTTTACAAAGAAAAGGGAAACAACGCATGATGACATTACATGATCGAATCCAAATGGCTAAAATCAAATCATTAGAGCAAAAATGTGCAAAAGTTTATGTTTTTTTTTTTTTTTAAGAAACACGGAATTAAGAATTCTGAATTTAAAATAAAGAAGCTCCAAACTAGAACTTTCAAGGAAAACAGGTCTCCTGTGAACAAAAGATGCCAATCCTTCCGTAAAACTTTAAAATTAAATAAAATTATAATAAATTATACTGTATTTTTATTTTTAGCCTGAAAACAAAATGTGATGACTAAAGATGAAGATATTTTTGCCAACTTTTGGGAAACATTATAGCCATAAATGCTAAAAGCTTTTGCCTTGGCAAACAGGGCCAAATGAATTTGAGTTCGACCTGATGCCAGCTGATTTTTCATATACATAATAAATGAGAAATAAAATATTATTTCATACTATACTAATAAAGTTATTAAGCATCGCTTATGGTTATTAATTTTTATAAATTTTTAAAAACGCCATTTATTAATAAGAGAAATGGAAGAAAATTTATTTAAAATGTGAAATAATGAGGGTAATATTGGAATAATTATTATTAATGAAATTTATTTTTTAAAAAAATATCTTATATTTTGAAATACTAAATCAATTTTAAAAATATTTTATAACATGGGATAGAAGAAGTACTTTAAAAATGAACTTTAACAGCATATGATAAATATTACTTGGTATATTAGAATTTGGATGGATCAATAAATACTCCCATTTGTGCCTATTATATGGCACTTTTTAAAAAAAAAAATTGGTTATAAATACAAGTCACATAAAAGATTATTAAATAATAATTAACCTTTTTTCAATTTTATCCTTAAAAAATTATTAAAAAAGGAGAATTATTAATTCTAATTTTATGCCCACTTTGTTTCTCTCTCTTTAAAAGCTAAAGCTGAAATATATTTTAATTTTAAAACAAATTTAATGAATTAACCTTTTTTTTTAAATTTTAATGAGATTTGAAAATGACTTTACTAAGATAGCGCAGCTGGCAGAAGAGGAGAGAAGAGAAGAAGACGAAGGCAGGCTTTTGATGAGTAAGTAGAGAGAGAAGCACCCACGTGAAGAGGAGCAAGTGGCAAAGCTGTCACTTTCAACGGCCCACCATTTGCACCGCCCAAGCAGACTGACCTCTCCTTAATTATCCCTACTTTGTAACCAGTCTGCTACTAAAATCCAATATGTACTATGTACCAAAAACAAAAAAAGTCCAATTTGTACTTTTTTTTTTTTTTATTCAACCACCAGCTATCTTAAAAAATTTGAGATTTTTTTTCATATGATAGCGTTATTATTAACTATAACTTCATGAATATCTTTAAAATATTTTAAATGTACTCCCTCTATTTGAAAGATATGAAACGTTTTTTCAAAAAATTAAATATTAAAAAATATAAGATATTTGTAATCTTTTAAAATGTAATTATTATCTTTTTTTAAGTGTCTTGATAATAATTTTTACTTATTATAAGATGTTTGATAAAAATAAATATAAAAAATAAAATTAATTTAAAAATAAATAATTATTTTATTGAAAGATGAAATATTTTTAAATAAATTAAATATTTATTAACGTAACAGCATATTTTAGAATTCAATCGAAGCACCCTTCCATAATATGTACTGCTAGTCTAATCATGCATCTCTGTCATATTTTCAATCTCATTATTGCTATGATGATTCATTGTTACCAAATACAACATTGGAAAGAGCAAACTCAGGCTAAATAATATTACTTGCTCATAAAATTTAATTAAATGTTTATAATATATTTTTTAAAAATACCTTGTGTCTCTTTCTTGATTGGCTTTTCTATCCTCTGCATCCCCCCCCCCCAAAAAAAAAACCATACGAATGAAAAGGTTGTTTTTTTTTTAAAAAAAATTAAAGTTAAAAAAATTTAACTGTCAACTAATTTTCTTAATCTTATGAAAATTTTAATGGGATCTTATAATAAGAATTAGATAAAGACAAAGTATGTAGTATACTCTTTAGTCTTATTTATACAGTAGAGAAAGAAAATTTTTTTGATCTTATTTATAAATTACATAAATTAAATTTTCATCGCAAATTTACCCTTTTATCCTCCATTGGATATTGGAGAGAAAAAAATATATTATTAAGATATGTATATTTAATATCGACAAAATTTAGAACTTATTAAATTTTAAGATAGAGTTAGTGAGTTTTAAGGTTTTTCTTGATACTGGTAAAACATGTTAGAAGTAACTTATAAATAGGATCAGAGGAATATAATCATGGATTAGTATAAAAATGTGGCAAAGCCCAATATTAAATTAACAATTACTCCCTCCGTTAAAAAATGTAAGACATTTTTTGAGAAATTAAATGTTAAAAAATGTAAGGTATTTTTAATCTTTTGAGATATAATCATTGTCTTTTTTTGAAAAAAAGTGCCCCTATTGATGATGTCTTTATATTTATTGTAGGGTGGTTAATAAGGGTAAATATAAAAAGATAGGATTAGTTTAAAAGTAGGTAACTATTTATTGAATGTGAGATTCAGTATATATAAGTGGAAAGTTTCCAACAATGCTACCCTCCTTGCATTTCATTTCCTCCGAATGGAAGACCTCAATCTTATTTGTCATGGACATTTATTATTGTCTTTGTTTCTAAACATAAGAACTATAGTTGAGGAGTTTGTTTTAGTCCTGAATGCTAAATGTAAGACATGCATTTTCTTTATCTCCCAAATTTATTATTTTCCCTCCAAATTACCCATATTGTAGCATATATTGTCTAGAAAAATTAGTTTTATGTATTACTTTTAAAAAGGAGAGGTAGTTTAGAAAAACTGATACACATTTTTTATAAATAAACAACTTAATTAATTTCCTTAATCTATATAAATCAGTTAACTAGATCTTGTATTTTTTTCTCAATATTCATGTAGTTTGCATCGTAAATGATGAAAAGACCGAGTGTTTCAAGAAAACCAGCACACATTATTTTTTAAATAATCAACTTAACTAATTCCTTTAATTTACACTCCATCCGACCTCAATTAGATCTCAGCAAAATAATAATAATAATAATAATAATAATAATAATTTTTGTCTTAATTATAGGAAAAAGCTACCCAACTTTAAGTATAATGAATGCATTTCCTAATTGTTTCCCTTGTTCAAAATTAGAAACAAGTACTCACTCCACTCATAATTATAGGACAACATTTTAAAGTTGTACTTAATTTTAAATATTCTCTCCATCAAAAGTTATAAGACAATGTTTAAAAAAATTTCTTGTCTCAAACATAAAACAATTTAAGAAAATAAGGTTTTGTTAATGATATTTTTTAAATATTATCTTTTAAGTGAAAAAAATTAAAATGATATTGTAATGTAATAATTAAATTTAAAAGGACACTAAATAGAGAAAAAGAAAAATGTTGAAATAAAATTATTTAATAAAATATTAATTTTTATAAAGTGTTTGATATTTTAAAAGATCAAATTTTTTTAAAAAATATTTTATAATTTAAAATGACGGCAACATTAAAAAGCGAATATAAAATTTTGGAAATGGAAAGGAGGCAGACCGAAGGAGCTTCCTTTCATGTCCCACATCATTAGAAGACTTGAAGAGGACCTTGATTATATTAGTGGGTTTTAATGAATTAATTTTTTAAGAAGAGAATAATGAGCCGTGTCATTTCGCTTGTGAAGAGCAACGTCACACTGAGCGGAAAAATAAATAAATAAAAAAGCTGAGAGGTCGGGTCATAACCGACTTTTCCTTATTTAAATTTATCTCTTCCTCCAACAGCCTTCCTGGATGGTGGTCCCCCACCACGCTCTGTCTCTCAGCTATTGGTCGTCTTATTGTTGTCATTCACTGGGAATGATCTCATCAAGTGAGGATGCATGCGCACTTCCTGCTTCTATATAAAAATCATCTTTTAAAAAGAATTTGTAATCCTTTTTTATAAATTATTTTACATGAAAATATATATCATTAATTATTCTTTTCTAATTTTATCTTGTCGTAATTTTCTACGAGTGGAGAGTAAAGAGAGAAACTGTCTTTAAGGGTGATGCTTTTAATATTATTTCTTTTTTTATATACAATATTAATATTAATAATTTAATTTTACCCTTTGATTCTAGTAAAAGAATTAAAAGTAATTTATAATTAGCATTAACATTAAAGGGATTATTTTTTTCTTATTCTTGATATAAGACAAAGTTAACAAACTTCATGCTTATTAAAAAAATAATAATGATATCCTTAAAATTTTATATATATATATATATATATATATCTTTCAATTTTGTCCTTCTTTAAATTAATAATCATATTAAATTAATTTCTTCTTCTCAAATTATAATACAAATTTAGAAAAATTTTGTTATCTCAAAATATAAGATAATTTAAAAATAAAATTTTATTAATAATATTTTTCTAATCTTATCTTTCAAATGGAAGGGAATTGAAATGATAATGTAACATAACAATTAAGTATGTGAGAGCATTTTTTTAAAGTTTTATAGTTTTGTTTTGAAAAGTAAGTTTATAGAGTGTCATTATTGTGTTTTATTTGTATATGTAATATTGTTTCAAATTATTTATAATTTGGAATGAAACAAGTATTATTTAAAAATTTAAACCATAGTAAATAAACAAAAAATAACATTAAAAATTACTTAATTATTCTAACTATGATTTGTGTTAAAGATAATTTTTTTTCAAAAGTCTGTGATATATTAATTACAAGAGAGTGCTTGCATTTATATATGATCTCATATCATATTAGCACTTACTATGATCATTATTTTATTCATCCCCTCTCCACTTGATGTTGTTTACTGCCCACACTCTTTCATTGTGTCAACATTAACCATGACAATACATGTATTGAATGCTATAAATTTCAAACCTTACAAGTAAGATTGTTAAATTATAAGTTTAAGTAAATTTGTAATAAAAATATGTAAATTTTAATTGTAATCTCAAATCATACAAAACATAAAAATTTTAAAATGAGGCAACTCATTCTTTTTTTAATTAATATTAGTTTTTGCTTTTAAAGTTTTTTCCCTTTGAAATAGTTTTATAATTTTTATAAACTGAATTCTTTATAATATATATTTAACTCACTCAACTTAAAAAAAAAATTATCGAGCTTAACAAGTTTAACAAACTTGCATCTAATCTGAGTTTATAAATTAGTTGACATAATTTTGTAAGTTAAAAAATGTAAAAATAATAAACTCGCGAGTTTAATTGAGTTTATATTTAATTCAAGTTTATAAATAAATTGATAATTTTATAAATTAAAAATATAAAAATGTAAAACTTAAAGAGTTAACTTAAAAATTTAACAATTATACTTACAAGAGTGATTTTATAATTTATAGGGATAGTGAAATCAAATTTCTTCGAATGATTTTTTTTTCTTTGATACTCATTGGATGATATAGATTTCAAACCTCATGCCGGCCCGGGGATTTTTGTGATAGATTTATAGACGTGGTCGGAAAGGGGGGCCCATCAAGTCTTACTAGCTCAAAGTCTTAGGCGTGCGTGATGTGATTAATTAATTATATTTGAAAAAACACAATATTTGCTCTTTATAATTTCAAATAGTTTTGTTTTTAATTATTGTAAATTTTTCAATGTTTTCAACCCTTATAATTTTAAAAAAATTATGTGATTTTTTTTTTCTATATCTCTATAGTTTTCATTTTTTTTAGTATTTTAATTCTTATAGGGATTGAAAAATATAAAAAAAACAAAACTTCAATCTAAAAGCAAAACCTAATAAAACTAAATGGAACAAAGATTATGTCTTCCCATTACATTTTATGGTTCTTACCAGAGTTTAAAAAAATATGACCATATGATGAACCGAAAAGGTCAATCAATTATAACTCTTATAATTTAACTGGTTAGATTGACAGTTTAATAAGTGGTATAATAATTAAATAAAAAAATAATATTTAAGTGCATAGATATATATATATATATATAACATTAAAAACACTGATAATATCATTCTCGATTTAGATTTGCTGAGTCTTAATATATTAAATTATAATTTTCTCATTTTTCCATATGTATGTCTTTTTATTTACCTTATTTGTTTGTTTAAAACAAATGAGATTTCAATTTTCACTATACTTTCATCAATATAAAGGTGATAAACAAATTATGCACTCATGATTTTACTAAAATATCCTAGTTTTGAAGTTTTTATAAGATTATTGGTGTGAGTCGTTCATTTTGGACGAACCCTAGGTCTTGAAAGAGCAATTTTGAATTATTGAGCATTGTTGTTGATGTTATTTAACTACATTACAAACCGTTTGAGCTTGATTTTGGTCTGGAAGAAAGTTTAGTAAAGGATAACTTTGGTGTTCCAAATATTTGAAGTAACAAAGAAAATTTGTTTCATGTTATTTGCTTGTTAATTAGTGTTTATGAACTTTGTTTGCTAAAAAAAAAGTGTTTATGAACTTTGAAAATTATATTTCCTATATATCTATATACATATCAATGAGTATATTGTTTTCAATTTTAAAATATGCAATTGTGGCTTTATATACTGATGAAATTAGACTTTGAAAGGACGAATAGATGATACATGAGGAATAATATTAGTTTTGAAATTAAATTCATCTACATTGTTTATTATCATACTCAACATAGAATTTTTGAAATAGAAGTTATTTCTTGTTTTTTTTATTCACGTTAGCTTTTGCTTTTTGATTTTTTTTGAATTGGATCCTCACTTATATAAACTGAGTTTTATACAGTATATATTTAACTTACTTAACTCAATAAAAAATCTTTGAACTTAGTGTTTTTAACTGAGTCATTTACGAGTTTAATTAAATTTTCTTATAGTCCAAGTTTATAAAATAAATTATTTGCCTAGTTTAAGAATTTACCAGTGAAGTCCAATAATTAAAAATTAGTTATTATTTTCTTTTGGGAAATGATTATAGCAAAATAACAAATCACAAGTTGTTTTGTACAATTTTTTTATCAATAAAATTCAAAAATTAAAAATCAATTACTGCTTTCTTTTGAGAAATGATTACTTTTCTTAAAAAATGATTAAAATAGAATAATAACTTACAAGTTATTCTTTGTAAAAAAATTTACCAGTGAAGTCTAATAATTAAAAATCAGTTAATACTTTCTTTTAGAAAAATGACTAATTTTTCTTCAAAGAAATGACCAGAACGAATAAGAAAATTACAAGTTCGAATGGTCATATTTCTTTTATTCTCCAAAAGGGTATGAAAGGTCCTTTTACATTGAAATTAATTTATAGATAAGTTCCTACAGAGGACAAATATAATTATGTCACATCACATTATCTAATTAATTTTATATATTAATTATCTGTACATAATTTAAAATTTAATAGGTTATTCATATATCAATCAAAATTTAAACACTTAAATGTATATAAAAATAAAGTTTAAGGGGGCATATAATTAATAGTCAGGGATTATTTGTATAAACTTAAAAGCTCAAAGAGATTTATTATTAAATTTTAAAAATTAAAAAGATTATTTATATATGGCTTAGAGTTGAATTAAATTGTGTATAATTTAGCCAATCACTTACATATTTGATTGAGGGTATTTTTCAATCATTAATCTCCCTCTATGCATTGTAGCAAAATTGATGGAGACAAATGGTTTCACTATGAATGAGGTTAAGGATGATATTTAATAATTAAGGGATAAAAAGGGGATAAAAACGTAAAGGAGAAAAGAGATATTTGTAACTTTGATCCTATCCATCCTCTTTCAGCAATTATCAAGAATATCAAAAATTTAATTATGAAAATTGAGAGATCACCATTGATCACGTTTACAGAAAAGCCAACTGGTGCATGATTTTTTAACCACAAATTTCAAGAGACCATTTTAATATTATTTTTTTGACAGACTACTTGCAGACTATAACAACTTTTAAAATTTTGACATGATCTGATTTTTATATTTAATTTTTCTACACTAATTTACCGTGACTTTGTATTAAAAAAAAGAGAGAGATATTTGTGACAAGAAAGAGGAAAAGGAGGAGAAGGAGAAGAGGATAGAAAGTAAGAGGGTTTGCCGAAAGTAGATGGAGTGACTGAGTGACACCGGTGAGTGGGCGGCAAGTGAAGAACACGACAGTAGTTGGAGGACACCGGACACGACTTCCACGACAAAGGGTGTGCCACATCTACTACGCTGACGCTGACTTCAAGTCACTCCCTTTTTTTAATTTTTAATTATTAAATAAATATGTTTATAATTTATTACCAAAATTTATGTTTTTATATGTGTGTGTGTGTGTGTTTAATTTTACGAAGGGTGTGAGTGCAAGGAATTTGGATTTGGATTTCCAAATTTAATTCAAATTCTATTTTATTGTAATTTTTAAATTTTAAATCTCCTGTACATCTTAATTGTTTGAGATGTGTACACTAAAGGCTTGTTTAATTTCTAGTTTCATTTTTTTATTTTTAAAAATTATTTTGTAATACAATTTTTGAAACAAGACAAAAAGAAAATTTATTTGATTATATTAATTTAAAAATAATTTTAAAATTAAAAGATCGGTCGATGGTGATAATCATTAACAATTAATAATAATAATTTATGATAATTACCGATCTAGTTAACTATAAATTTCAATGACCAAATATAATGTATTCTGAAAATAAAAAATAAAATAAAAATAATTTTAAAATGTTTCTATTTAAAAAAAGAAAATAATTTGAAAATAATTTGATTTAAAACTTTCATCCAATCAATTTTTTAAAAATAAAAACTTATTTTTAAAAATAGAAATAAAACATGCATTAATCCTATTCTCTTCCGGTTTTCATCTTTCATCTCCCAATTTTTAGTTTTCATTTTTTTTAAATTTAAAATTTTTTATTCTATCTGAATAAAATATTTTAAATACATGAAATCTAAATTCAAATTTACCAATCCAAACTTTGTCAAAGTCATTTCAAATTTTTTTAACTATATTTACTTGTTGTATAGAATATTATGCTATGATGAAGTTCATTGATATTTTTTTATAAATTACACACTCAAATATTGAATGATTTGTTTATTGATATTCAATATAATAATAAAAATTGATTGGTTTGATAATATTCTAATTTTAAATGGCTAAAATAAATTTTTGGCCATCTAACTTTATATAAAGTTTATGTTTGATCCTTTAATTTTATAATAAAATATCTTTTCAGTTTTTAATTCTAATACTATTAGGTTTAAATAATTATTTTTCATATAAATCATTATTATTTAAAAAAATTAAAATTAATAAAAAATATTAACATTTGAAAATATTTTATCAATATTTAAAATTTTTATATAAATTTTTTTATTAATAAAGCTGTAGGAGTTATGATTAAATAACAGAAAAGATACTTTATAAAATTAAAATATTAAAATAAAATTTTATATAAAAGTTAAAGAATTAAAGGTGTACTCTAAATTGAGAATATTTATTTTATAATCTGTATTGTTTAACCCTTGTGAAATAAAAATCCTTTATACAAAAAATAAAAATAGAAAATACAAACTCTTTAGAGAAATAAAAAATAACGTATAATAACAAATAGAAATCAACAACAGCTTACAACAACAATAATTTGTTTAAACGGTCCGCTATTCCCCTTCTTGCTAATTTATTCAGAATTATTAATAATTTAAATTTAAATACGTTCTAACAAAATACAAGCAGCCAGGATAATTTATTGAAGAAATACTAAAAATCGTTTCGTCATCTTAAAAGCGTGTTTTTTTTAAAAAAATTTTGGCCGGCTTCTTTTGTCCTGTAAGGCCTCTTCAAAGCTCTTTATGTATATCCAGATTTTCTTTCAAATCATCTTCACCTAATCAGTGTTTTATGTGTTTGATTCAATCCGACGGGTAACAGTATGTTAGCACAAGATATAGACAAAACATTAAATCACAGCCCTACTTTTTTCCACGCCCAATATTTTAACCCAACAATGTATATATTTACAGGTAAATAGTTGAAATGAATTCTCATGAAACCATTCTTTAAATCATCATTTTATTTATTTTTGATCTAACATAAATTTTAAATATTGATAAAATTTTACAATTATAGTGTGAACACTCACAGGATGAGATGGATATGAGACAGTTAATTATAAAATCCAAATGAGATAAACAATCTTCAGAGCAAATAATTTGATGAGACACGGATACAGCAAAACATGGGATATTTTCAATTTAGCGCATGTTACTTGACTGCAGGCAATATAATGGATTCAAATCTGGCACGCCAGAATTATCTAACCTAACTAAACTATGAAGCCAAATACATTACGTTAAAAGAAAACAGAAAGAAAATTGCAGCAGAAAAAAAAAAAAGATATTATGAAGAGAAAACGTATGATATTATTGTTAAACTTAGTGTTCAGATACCCAACTGAGGCTGCAGCTCAACAAATATGATAAAAAATTTTATATTATTATTACATAGAACAATATTTTATTGCATTAATTATAAACATTTGATATACATAATTTGGTAAGAAAATTACATTTTCTAGGGGAGAAGACACCGACCTACTAATATGATATTCTCTTTTACAAAAAAAAAAAGATCTTCTTTGATTATGACAATAAGATAATAAATAATAATGTGAATTAGGTTCTTAACTTCTCATTCCAAAAATAATAAATGATTTGATTTGATATAATTTTTGTTTGATGAAAAGAAAAGGTTAGATTGCATTTTTCCCCCCTCAATCATTCATACAGAAGTGTCATATTTAGATTTTTTGTGGTATAAATTTTCTTTCAATGTTTAAAAACAAAACATTTCATTTTAAAAAATTAATTTTAATCATTAATTGACCTATTTTAAAATTTAAAAAAAGATCTCAAAAATTAAATAAAATGACTCAGAAAATTAATATCAATTAAATACTCTCTTAAATTACAAATAAATAATAGGAAAAATTAAAACAGGTTTCACACTAGAAACTTAATTACTACAAAGTTTATTAATAACTGAACTAAATGTCATTAATAACTGATTGTGTTGACAATTATATTTAATTTAATTATTAATAAATTTTATAGTAATTAATTTTTTTGTATGGGATTTCAATGTAATTTTTCTTAATAAATAATAAGAAACAAATTTTATTCCTTACTCATATCAAATATATTAGACACTTTTGAAAGAATAGTTAAGAGCAAAAATTCCCTCTAACCTAAAATAATAATAATAATAATAATAATAATAACAGGATAAAAATGTTGAATGAAGAAGTGCAATAATATTTAACATTTTAATTATAGAAATGAAGAGTATATATGATCCCTTGCGTTGTATGAAGTATAGTAGTATACAAAATAATTAAGTCATATTTTCTATAATTTATGGAGAATGCAATTTGTATAGGATGTTATAATTGGAGCACTATGAGACTTCATCCCAGACGCAATCCCAAAACTAATTTGCCCAATTTTCAGATACATGAGCCCACCCTCTATTCTATTTCTCTTGTGCCTCTCTCTCCAATCCACCAGCTCTTCACGCTCTTACCCTCATTAACTCTACCAATGTCTAGCTATAAATGTCACATTCGCACGTACATGCCTCATATAAAACCTACTTCAATTTCACTCGTAACACAATACAAAAACCTACTTCTATTTTCCTCAACCTACTCTTTCTCCAACACTCCCTTCACCTTAACTACCTTGTACTTGTTAACTCGTATCCACACTTGTAAACTTAACACGTCTTTGAACTACTCAATCCCACCCTTGTCCTTGCGTACCATAAACGACGACGGATTGCTTTCTTAATTCTATTGCGTTGATCAACAATCACGTTACTCCTAATTAGTCTATGCAATTTTCATGACACTGAGAAAAATTCTCTTGACATGTTTCTTGCCCCCAGAGTCAAACAACTTTTCGATTTCATGGTGCAGCAAATAAAGCCTGTTCTTCCCAATCCAGACCTGGTAGAGATATATTATTGCATTAGTGTGTGCGAATCTTATTACGATGATAACAGTAAAGAAAACAAAACTCTAAATAGTCAACAAGGACAAAGTGGTCAGAGAACCCATGTGAAGTGAATTCCCTGCATCCCAATTTGAACATCTTTGTCACGTTCATTTCCATTTCATCCAATACTAATAATCTCGTCCCTGTGGGTCTCACGTCGGCACAGACACAACACAAGGACAACTAATATCAGTACTAAAACTGCTAATAATATTATTATTATTACTTGTATATACGCTTCTCCATGACATATCTATTCTGTTATTTCATTGTCCTTAGGTGCCATTTTTATGTGGCTGCCAGACGCCCACGTGTCCTCCCCTCATTCGTCATCACCTAGATTTCCTCTCTGAGACTCGTCACTGTGATAGATAATAAAAAACCCGATCAGACCTCCCAGCCCCAACATAATTCAAAAGCTCCCAAAATACTTGCAGGTTCTTCCCAGCCTTGCAATTCGCATCCAATCAGCTAATAGTTACGAGCTTCGAGTTTGTTCTTTCATATGGGAATTGAGAGAGGAGGCCTCAAGGGCTTACGTGGAGGGTGGAGCGTGGCGGCTAAGCCATGCGACTCCTGCAAGTCGGAGGCCTCCGCCGTGTTCTGCCGCGCCGATTCCGCCTTCCTCTGCATGGCCTGTGACACCCGAATTCACTGCGGTGATAAGCTCGCTTGCCGCCACGAGCGTGTTTGGATGTGTGAAGTGTGCGAGCACGCACCTGCTTCGGTGACGTGCAAGGCCGACGCCGCCGCTCTCTGCGTCACCTGCGATTCTGACATCCACTCCGCCAACCCACTCGCTCGCCGCCACGAGCGGGTCCCGGTGGAGCCCTTTTATGACTCCGCTGAGTTGGTGGCCAAGTCCTCTGCTGCCGTTGCTGGTTTTAACTTCTTCGTCCCGAGCGATAACGGAATTTGCTCCGATGGTTTCCAAGCCGACGATCCCGAACCAGTGCCGTGGATGGTTCCCAACCAGAATTTCACCTCCAAGGTCGTGGGAGCTCCTGAGGTCAAGTCCGGCGACATGTTCTTCACAGAAATGGATCCGTTTATGGATTTCAATTACTCCAATTCTTATCAGAATAACAATAACCACAGCACGGCAAACGACAGCGTTGTCCCAGTTCAAACCAAGCCTGTTTCGGCTCCGATGATCAACCACTCGGAGGGTTGCTTCGATATTGATTTTTGCAGATCAAAGCTTTCTTCTTTTAGCTACCCAAGCCAAAGTGTGAGCATACTAACTTAACATCATTGACTTAGCTCCGAAGAAATTGTTCAATTTTTTTAAAATGATCTCGACATGATTAGTACTAATTATGGAAAGGCAATCGTGTAATGAAAAAAAAATTAATTATATGTGATATAATTTGCAGGTTTCATCGTCTTCAGTCGATGTTGGGGTTGTACCAGACTCCGTGTCAGAAATGTCGTTCTCGTTGGGCAGAAACATGAGCAGCAGCTCCGAATCGGGCGGAATCGGGTCGTCGGGTAACAACCAGGCTACCCAACTGGGCGGGATGGACCGGGAAGCGAGGGTGTTAAGGTACAGAGAGAAAAGGAAGAACCGCAAGTTCGAGAAAACCATCCGGTATGCTTCGAGGAAAGCATACGCGGAGACCCGGCCCAGGATCAAGGGGCGGTTCGCAAAACGGGGCGAAACCGAGTCGGAGGTAGACCGGGTGTACAGCCCTGTCAGCACGGGGGGTCTCTTGATGGATTCTCAGTACGGCGTCGTACCGTCGTTCTAAAATCAGTCAATATAATAATAATAATAATAATGAAGGATAGGGAATTGTTTTAGTCTGCGGGAAGGTACGATAATTATGGTGGGATATGGTGGTGTCGGAACCGTGGATGTGGATGCAGAAGAAGAAGAAGAAGAAGAAGGAGAATTGTGGACAAGGGTAAAATGGGAAAAGTAGAGTAACCTAAGAAATTGAAGTTTAGGATCATGTGGGTGTAAACTTTGTTCACCTTTTTATGAGTAGAAAGTTTTTTCCTTTTCCAAGTATGGTCACGGATCTCTTTCCGCCTTCCTATTGGTTCACAGCTCTCTCTCTCTCTCTCTCTCTCTCATATGTTATTTATTCGTTTAAATATTAGCCATTTGGAGACACTTGGCCCAGGTTTCGTTCGCAGGAATTTCCTGAATATTCCCGTCAAGTTACACGTTATGTCAATTTGCTTGCTTTGAGGAATTAAATGTAGGAGCTTGATTGCTGTAATATGCATATTTGGGGGAGTAAATGTTATTCCCTTATGGGCTGATAATGGGTTCAATCCCACGGATATATAACTATAAGTAGCTTCTCTTTTAAATCAATATATATGTGCACATAAATGAAATTCTTAAGGAATTAATGTTGACTTAATCCTAGCTTGATCAAAAATTTAAAAAGGACATTAATTAAGTAGGGTTGATAAAATAAAGGAGATAGGGAGGAAGTAGGCAAAGTTTGAGTACTATTTTGGAATGGAAACTTGTACTCCCTTTAATTTTATAACTCATTTTACTAAACTCACTAATACCAATATAAAAAGGTAAAAAAAATAAAAGTATGTAAAATTTTAAATAAGTTTTTATATAAAAAATTAAAAAATGATATAATATTATTATTTTTCATTCGTAAAGAGTAAATTTAAAAATACATTTTAAATATTATTTAAAAAATTATATCATAAATTTTAAATATAATTAAAAAGATCTTTTAAAATAAGTCATATAAATGAGAATGAAGGAAATATGAACTTAAAGCACCGTTTGAGTTACAGTAATTTTTAACACATGTAAAGAAAAGAAAGTGTAGTTTCACGTTTTTTCTAAGTTTAGCTAGTGTCAAATTGGGTTCCTCGGATATGATTTTCGAGGCAGAGAGCAGAAATTAAGACACCTGGAAAATGTAATTTCCTTGCAAAGTTATTTTTTGAGACTGAAATGCCCCTCGCTTTTTTCAAACAAAATGTTGCACCATCAGTCTATCACTAACTCTAATGTGACTCTGGAATTCCATTCTCATCACCCACAAAAATGACTCTGGCCCTTTATTTTATTTTAAAATGATCTTTGTCATTGATTATAAATTAATTTTTAAATATTTTAAATATTATATTTATGAAAAATAAAAATTATAGAAATCTTTAATATTAAATCTAGGCTGCTCAGTGCTCTTAACATGATGAGCACTATCATATACATCACTTCTGATAGGATCTAGATAATCCAAATTTAAATTTTTATTTTTATTTTATATTTATCAAAATAATAATGCATAAAAAATTAATTTTTTGATAAATCTATTGATAATCAATCTTATTAGTTCAAATTTAATATAGATGATCCGATTGAATATAAATTTTTTTATATCTTTTATAAATTGACTATTTAGATATATTCTGGATAGTCCATATATAATTTAAATTATTCAATTTAATATTAAAATTTTTATAATTTTTATAAATTGACTATCTAGATATATTTTAGACAATCAAGATATAATAATATTTTTTATAATTTTTATTTTCACAAATATAATATTTAAAATATTTAAAAATTAATTTAAAATTAATGACAGAGATCATTTTAAGATAAAATGAAGGATCAGGAGATGAGCGCAGTTAAAATTAATGACAAAGATCATTTTAAAATAAAATAAAAGATCAAGAGATAAGCACGCTTTGCTCATTAGTCTGATATAAACAGAATGGGAATCCTTGTGACTCCTCTTCTTCTCTTTATGTCAATTGAAGCATCATCGTTTTGGTTCGTCATGAATGCGTTCTTTATGTTGATGGGTTTGCCGTAGATAGATTGGCTATACCTTCATCGTCGATGTACTCTTCCTTCTCCCTATGTACATTGTTGGCTTGGTTGATTCTTATATTTGATTTTAGATTGGTTTGGGTTGTAACATCCTCAATTTTAAATCTAGTTAATTAAGTTCAAATAGACTAATTAAGTGTATTAATAATGTGTGTAGCCAGATGGGCTTAACTTAGTATAATTGTTGTGATTTCAGCCTTAAAAGTAGGTTGGGATTTATGACGAGCCACCCGGGCAAGGAAAGAGGAAGAAAAAGTGAAGAGTTGCTGTCTGTGCCACATGCCACAGCACGTGATCAGTTCACCACAACGCATAAAGGAAGATTTGAATCCAATAGGCTCCTCTATGCCATGTGCCGCGGCGGAGGGCAACGTGCATTGTGGCACACAGCCAAAATTATGATATATTAGTTTCGTATCTGTGTGAGAGAAATAGAGAAGAGGAAGAGAAAAACAAAGAGAACAAAAGAGCTGAGCTAGGGTTTGAAGAAACGGACTTATAAGAGTAATTTAGAGCTTATAAACACTAAATGTAAGCTTCCTTATTTAAATCTTTCTTTCTTCTTCTATTCTCTTGATGGTAGAAATTAGGTTTTGATTGATAATGGTAATTTTTTATCCATAGAAGCTATGGGTCTGAACCCATTGACTTAAATAGAGTTAATGGAAGTAGATTGAGCTAAGTAAATTTGGTATTTATAGTTTTATGATGATTGGTGGTTGGAGAACATTAAATGTTTGAAATTCTCATAAATATGGTGGTTAGGAACAATGTTGTTTCATTAATGATGATTTAAAAGCTCAATATTATTAATGAGAGTTAAAGGAAGCTAAGAAGCCTTATGAATACTTTTGTATGAGTCAAGAATACATCTTGAGTATTAAGAAATGATGAAGTATTAATAAAAATTAGCTCAAACATGGATATTAATGTTTTGCATGGTAAATGATTGTAGAGTAACTACCATTAGCACTATTCAAGCTTCTTGGAAGCTTTGAGAGTGAGTAATTGAGAGCTGAAACCTTTGACCTCTCAAAGGTTTGAGGTAACCAGGGGAATTATATCTTATGCTTTTGTGTGTTTATTAATTTATGGATTTATGATTGATCATTGGAGTGTGTAAATTAAAATGAAATACAAGTATGGCTTGATTTGTTAGAAAATTTACTAGATTGAATTGTGAGTTTTATGCCTTGTGATGTGAAATTCTTTGAGGACAATATTGGAAGATTTTAGTATCATGTTTGTTGGGAGTTTACTGACTTTGTGATTTGAGAAGTAATATAAATCTTTGTTTATGAGAAGTTCAATGATGTTTAAAATAGTGAAGTTTAATGATTTTGAAAATGTGAAGTTCTATGAAAGGTATAAAGTGTGAATTATGACATAAATGTGCATTGCATGATCTTGAGAGAGTGGAGTTCTCTTAGGAAGTGGAGTAGATGATAAAATATATGTGATAAGGCCCCAACTGTGTGACGGTTTGCCGGATTGATTATATCTTTACTGTCCCACTTGTTCAATGAGGAATTGTCCCACTAGTTTAATGAGGGACTCAAACCTAGCTAGTTATCCACCGGTTTAATGAGGAGGCTAGTTTAGTGTGTATGACTCTCCATAGTGTGAGAAATGAGAAAAATCGTGTTCCATAAGTGAGTTGGGTACACCTTGATTGGGTAATCCCTCACAAGTATTTAGGTTAGAGAAGTCATATAATATAAACTATCTTATTGAGTTATAGCTTATGATTTCATGTCAGAGGAATAAAGAAGATATAAGAGAGGTGTGATCATGTATATAGTGAGTAAGGGTACCTAATTGTCTATATTGTGTCCCTAATGATAATATCATGAGTTAAGTCTTAATTTCTTTTAATGTATTTGTCAATAAATTTTGTGACCAACTCTATTTATAAGAAAAGTGCAAAAAAGCATTGTTTCTCAAGTAAATGCTATTATGTGAGTGGAATTGTGAATATTTATTTTTAAATATTTTACATGGGTTAAAGTATTGACATTAACTACCACATGCATTTAAACTAATTGATATGCATTAGTATGGGTTAGTCGGACCTTGATTTTTGAGTAGTTGTACTCACCCCATTATCTTTAATATTACAGGGAATAGCTCAAGAGGTGTGGACAGAGGAAAACACCCAGAGGTTTAGGACCGTGATCCGATTGTAGTAGGCCTTTTAAGTATTTATATGTGTATGACAATTTCAACTGTCAATTAGGAATTCTCATTTATTCTTTACTTGCATCATGTGAATTGTAAATTGTAAGTGTATTTCAGGCCTTAGGGAGTGAGTTGATGAATATGTGTTGTTGTGATAGGGCTAAAATACGAATACAAGTAAGAATAGAGTATGTTATGAGATGATTTGAAAAATTTGATGAAAATGGTGGTAAACTCTCCTTTGTATGTTTTTGAGTCTAAAGGGTTGATTAGTGAACATTTGGTCTGGAAGTATTTCATAAGATATGGTACATTGCACAAGTTAGTCTTAATAATTTGTATATGATCAAATTGGTATCAGTGGCTATTGGCCTTTGATATTTGGTTTGGATACTTGATTTTGTAAAAATTATTGTAAAAGTGTAAGTTTTGAAAAGTATGTTCAATTTTTGTTTTAGAAAGAATTTGAGTTTGAGACCAATGCCATTAGTTACAGCTCAGAAAGAGCTTTCTATAAACACCTAGTTTGCGTCAATTGGATGTCGTACAGAGATTTAGGGCAAGTCAAAAGTTTCCCTTATTGTTGTCAAATTAACAGTAGAATTTACTATCAAAATTTGTGCAATTGTGCCACGGCATATGGTGCCACAAGCTGCGGCATGTGTCACAAAGGTGAACATGCCACAGCGCATGTTCAACGAGTCGCAACGTATGTTTCAAAATTTTTCAAAAATTCTCTTATTTTAAATTTTTAAACAAATGTACTCACACAAATAATGGTCTCATACTTCACATATTTGTAAACTCTGGGTTGTTCAATTGGAAGACTTTGAAAATGATTTTAGTTTTGTAAACTTAAGGTTCCCATTTTGCTATCATTAAAAACTTTATATTTTGATAATTACTATAATCCCATTCCCTAATTACTTGGGATTTAACTTTAATTATGGGATTAGAATGAGGAGGATATTACATGGGTTGCCAATGAACAAGTAGAGGTGGGAATCGGGGCAGACCCGACCTTTAAAGGCTTAGGCCTAAAACTCGATTATCTAAAATGTAATCTAATTTTGAGGCTTGGCCCTTATTTAAAGGGCTTAGGACTGAGCCTTTAAGCCCTCTTTTTCAAAAAATGTAACATTTTAATTTAAAAAAATATTTTAAAATTCAACATAAAATAAATTAAAGTCTCACATAAGATTTAACATAAAATTTGATAAATATTTTAAATTTTTAATTTAAGATGAAGTTTAAAATTTTCATCAATGTAAATCCAAATCCTCATCATTATCTAAAAATAAAATATTAGATACCTCAAATGTAGGTCCACTTATTGAAAATATAGGTGGAGATTCAATGTAAATTATCTCTGCAACTTCTTTCTCATCA
Organism: Prosopis cineraria; assembly: GCF_029017545.1. Taxonomy (NCBI): domain Eukaryota; kingdom Viridiplantae; phylum Streptophyta; class Magnoliopsida; order Fabales; family Fabaceae; genus Prosopis; species Prosopis cineraria. The sequence continues at coordinate 12,535,401 of NW_026555335.1, forward strand.
CCTATAATAAATATTAACTAAATTATGTCATCATTAATCAAATATATATATGTATGTCTATATATGTATATAAGATTAATGGGCTTATCAAGGCTTGAAGAGCCGATCGAGCTCGAGCTTTTTTTCACAAGGCTTATAAGAGCCAGGCCCTCAAGCTCGGTTACTCCTAAAAAAAATTAATTTTTAAAGTTTGAACCCTTATTTAAACAAGGCCTCCAGGCCCACTTTTATTTTTGACTTTATGAACAAGGAGAAAAGGGAAAAATGGTGTGAGGGTTGATGGATAATATAATCTTTTTATATTTTAAAATTAATTTATTTGACATGCTTTAAGAAAAATCACCTATTTTTTATTATACCAAACATATATATTTTTAAGTCCAATATTTACTTTTTCAATTTCATTTTCTTTTCTAGTTTCATTCCATTAAAATAATGCTTCTAGTAAACCAAACTAGATCTTAAAAGGAAAATGAGTGTGTTCTTTTTAATTTTAATTTAACATGTTAAATTTTAATTTTCTTCTTTTTATATATGTATATTTTTTTATCTATCTTATTTGTTCTCTTAAAGGAAATGATGCCAAAAAAGCACTTTCATTCATATAGTGCTAAAAACAGTAAATCATGCATTCAAGATTTTTATTCTAATAATTCAAAATTAAGTTGGCATTAATATTTGAAAATTGAATAAAAATTTTTATTACTAAACTAATAGTAAAAAGAAAAAATAGTTCAAAACAATCCAACCATGGGTTAGGGCTTTTGTCAAGTTTTCAAACCCATTTGGATCATAACGGATTAGCTCAAATTAGCTAGTAGAAAGGGTTAAATGGTTGTACCAAACTATTTACTTTATTGGATGATGGTCTGACTAATCGAATCAGTTTAAATATCAAAATTTTACCTATAACTTATAAGATTGAAGAATTAAATTTTGCTCTTAATATGAATACTTTATTAGTGAATAATTTATAAATAATTTTATAAATACTTTTTGAGTTGGAGACATGCTTGAGGCTCAGGGAACCCCACAACCTAAAACACCTAAATTCTGATGCAAAACTGCAAAATAGGGTCAAAGGGACATGACGACATACGAACAAGGAAACGGATTCTGGGGAAGTTGCTAGAAGCATACATGCCTATGTTTTTGGAAAGCTTAAAATCTCTCGTCAACTTCAATGGCAAGTGAACCAAATAATTGATTCCACTTAACACTATTCATCTGCATTGACGCATATATATAAGGCTTCTCATTATAATTTTTTATTTGCTGTCCGTTCCCAATAATTAATTAATTCCACTTCTTCTAATTTATGTTCTCTTTTAATTTGTCTATCAAGAAGAACAACACAACCTAATTTAATTACTAATTATATTGAAACCACCAAAACTAACAAGACCATGAAGAGATTTCCAAACTCGTAAATGGGAATGATCATCATTCTGAGGAAATTTAAATAGGTATGCTGTAGAAGATTAATAATGTTATGTTGATATTGAGTGGTCTCTATAATGAAGTGAAGCTCATCCAACAATATTGATTCCGAACGAGAGGCTCATATTGAATATTAGAGGAGGGCCATGTTCTGATTTTATTTAACACCCTTCTTAAATTCGAAAGCAACCATCAACTTCCATAGTCATTAATTTTTTTTTTAAAATTTCAATGTGAGTGGTGTAGTATTCTGACTGGACCTTTCGTACCAAGGATAATACTCATATGTGACCTACAATTACTCGAATTGATAATTAATTTATTATTACTAAATCAAAATATATTATTAATTTATGGATAAATGAGTAAATTGATCTTTAAATTATAAATTCAAAAACGTTTGAGATTTTAAACTTATTTTTTATGTAATATTTCTTTTTAATTTTTAAAAACGATGTAATTAGGCCTCTATTATTGACAAAAGTTTACTTTGATCGTTAGTTGATTAAAAAATATTTTATTATGTAATTTTTTTGGTCATTGTCATTAAGTTATGAGTTTTTTACTATAATTTTTGAGTTTTTTTTTTTGTAATTTTTGTGGTTCTTTTCTATTATTTTTTAATCAATTAATAATTAAAATTAATTTTTATTAATGAGCACATCATTTTCAAAATTTAAAGGAGAACATTATATAAAAGATGAGTTTAGGATCATAATACTTTTTGATCTATAGTTTAGAGACTAATTTACCCATTTATCCTTAATTCATACTTTTATCTCATTTCATTTATTCCCTCCGTTTAATATTATATGGCATTTTTTCTTCAAAGTATCACGTCAAAAAAATATAAGATATTTTAGAGTGCAATTAATAAAGTTTTTTTTTCAAAAATATCATTACTTAGTGGTATAATTAATAAAATTTTTTAATTAAAATACCCTATTAAATAAAAATAAATATAAAAAAAATATAATTTTAAAATAATTAATTAATTTATTAAAAAATATAATTTAATTAAAAGTGTCTAATAATACAGAATGGATGGGTATTAATTTTTGCCAAGTGAGATTTTCATGTTTTATTGAATAAATTATTATACAGTACAGCATCTCATTGACAGTTGGATAAATTCGATCTGATTTTTTACCCAAAAAATTGATTTGACATTTCCCCCAGAAAGTGTTATTTTTTATTTATTTATTGTCAATAAAATTATTTTTTCTTCTAAAAATGTTTTTAATTTTAAATGTATTCATCATTCGCTTGTGGAATTTAGATCCTTTACCATTAATTTTAAAAAATCATCTACGTGTATAAGATGCATTATATTGGGAGAAATGTAGCAAACATGCAATATAGAAAAAAGATAATTATAAAATGTGAATCTTACTATACAATTACATGCATCCTTATGTCACTCCTTCTCATATTGCAAAATCCTATCCAATTTCTCGTGGGTGTGTGGGATATTCAATGGTGGTGTGTTGTGTGTTCATAGGTGCGGGACAATAATGACAGGTGATATTTTTGTTTTGAGTTTTCATAACCTAATTACTTGTCGTTTTATTGCTATAAGAATAAGACCATTCAACTAACCAGTACTCTAAAAACGTTTAAGGACTGTTTGTTTCATCTTTTTAATAAAATAATCATTTATTTGTTGGAAAAAAGCTATTTTCTACTATTTTACGATATTTATTTAAATTTTTAAAAATATTTAGAATCAAGAAAAAATAGTTTTTTAATTATTTTGAGTAGATTTTAAAAATATTTTGATGCCATAAATGAGAGATAATATCATAAAAATTTAAAATAATTAAATAATAAATTACTTTTGTAAAAAAAATCCATGAAGATAGGATAAAATATAAAAACAACTAATTAATAATATTTTTTATTATTGTAATCAAATGTAAAGGGGAGAATGACAATTAAGTCTCAAAACAGTAAGTTAATATTAGTTAAATCATTGATAATTTTTTTTTACAAAATGAATTATAAATATCAATTCAAATATATACAAGCAAAAATTTCTATTAAAATTTAAAATACTTTTAATATTTAAATACTTATTTGTAATTAAAATTCTTAAATTTTGTAATAATTTAAATCAGTATTTGTAACTTACTTTTTTGAAAAAATTTATCAGGAACTTAACTAGTTGTAATTCACTATTTTGGGATCTAACTGTCATTCTTCCAATGTAAAATAATATTAAATTTTTATAAGATTTTTATAAAATAAATCTCTTTTTATAAAATTTTTAATAAATTTAAAAATTATTTTTTAATTTGAAACAAACAGGCTCCAAGTCAACTACAAAAATGGATTAATTAGCAGCTTTTAAACATTCTAATTCTGATTTTTTTCCTAACATATGCCATTTATCAAATATAATTTTTTCTTTTAATAGGAAAATAAACCAAATTAATAAACACCAGGTAATTTCTCATTTGTTAGGATATTTTTAAGATGAACACATTAATTGCTCTTAACATTTTGTAAAATGTTTTAGAATAAAAGGACAATATACCTTCTAAATTATAAATCAAGTAGCACCAAAAACTCAAAACTCATTTACTATTCAATTTTGAATTCGTAGCAACCTCCCTTGACATTAACTATCTCTTCTTAATTTTAATAAAATAATTAAAAATATTTTCTAATAAGAATATGAGGTATGAGGGAGTACTAGAGTTGATTGATAAATATTTAATTAGGATAATTAGAGATTGTGGAAGGAGCAGCCAAGTGGAAGGGGCATAAAAAGCACAAAACATCGTCCTTTATGAGGTGTATGAAAAAGTGAGCATTAATGACCAAGCGAGTCCCTTAATTAAGGGCATTAGAAAAATAAGACAAATAGGAGTGGATTGAATAGGATAATAATTAGGCAGATAGTATTTATTTGGCTCCATGGCATAATGGATGTGCCGCGAAGTGAACGATATCCAAGTGTGCCATTATCGCATTGTGTTCGTGGGATTGGGACGTCCGCATATATCCTTGGTTTAATCTAATTCCCTCCAATCTTTTGCGCCTTTTCTATTGGACCACTTCAGCCATCCAAATTCCTAATCTTCAATTAAGGTTTCATTAAGGTGTCATTGTCGTATACCACCTGCGTCCAACTGATCTCACTTCACTTTCCACATGTGTTTCACGCTCATGGCCTTCGATTTTGTACATAACAATTCAATTCTTACATATGCCCAAGGACGTACCTACATTGTAGACAGAAGAGGCAAGTGCTCCCACAAAAAAAAAAAAATCATTTTGCTGAATTTTATGTGACGATGTGTATACATGTTTCCAATATCCAACATTATTGAGTTTTTTCTAACCCAATTAAAATCAGCCCCTATAATTCTATAACTCAATAAATTATAAAACTGTGTTATTGTACTGAAACAAAGCTTAGTAACAAAATCAATAATTGGAAAAGTTAAATTTAAAAACTAAAAATTGTATTCTCCCTTATTTATGTTCTTTCATGATTTTATGTTAGTGCGAAGATAATTCAAAACTAAGTATAGAAGATGTCTGTCTCTCTGTTTTTTTTTTTTTTGCCCATCGAGTATGGAAGACGTTTGGAAGTGTGAATTTTGAGATGTGGGACCCATGTGTAGGTGGACAGAAAGATAGGCGGTGATGATTGAATGAAGAAGCGGAGACCGAGTTGAGAATCATGTTGTCTGGGTAGAAGGAAGGGGGAGGCAGTGGGGTTAGAGTGTCAGAAGGCGTGTGGAATGATGGGCTCATGAAGAAGAAAAGGTGTGGTGGGGCCCCAAGAGGTGGCAATCAAGTGGGGTCCAGAGCCCATAGGGAGTTCACGTGGCCAAGCGGCCCAAACCATTTGGTGTGGGCTCCATGTGTCCCGCAATTCCACCATCGCTCTCTAATCAATGTGGTCCTTCCACTCAGCTCCAGCCCGCTCACCCTGACACTCATTCTTACCATTACATCTCAACTGTATTATTTTAATAGAAAAAACAATCATTTAATTTCTTGAAATAAGATAATCACAGTAAGTTCCTAATGACACTAATTTTACACGATAATAAATAGGAAGAATCGCGCCCAAGGTCCTTAAAATAGAAAATTTTTTTTACCTAAAGGCCAATATATTTTAAGTTGTTTTTGTAGGCCCAAGTGCCTCAAATATATAAGTTTCTCATGTGTATATACAATATAATTTTCATAAAAAATATGACAAAGTCTATATATAAATAACATAATGTTCATTTATTATATATAGTCCATTTAATTAAATTGAACAATAATGTAAATGTTTTTTAGATATGTATAATATGTCTTTTAAAAAATCTCAAGATTCATACATGAACTACACAATGTTCACTTATTATATATAGTTTTTGTAGTTAAGTTGAATAATAATATATAAGTTTTTTAATTATATATACAACACAATGTTTGCAAATAATATGACAAGGTCAATACATCAATAAAAAAATATTTGTTTGTTATACATAAGTTGTGCGGTTAAAGACAAATGTGTCTTGCCACGAAATAATATATTTACATTTGAGACATTTAGGCTTGCAAAAACAATTCAACTGTATTGAGTCTTTTGTGTGATTTTTACCATCCTGGGATTTTAGGAGTGATTCTATCTAATGACTAAGAATTATCTTAATTTTTATTAAAAATATAAAAAAATAATATTAAATATAGAGAGTTTAAATTTGATCTAAATGATTCAATTGGTGCTTATTATAAAGAATATGAGCACCCAAGCCATATCATTCCACTCATGCTCCCTCCCTTGGTCAAACCCCACATCTCCCCTTCCACCTCGTACTCGTCAATTCCTATCTCCTGATTTTTGCCTTACGTTTCTCCGTGTTGAAGTAGCGTCATGCTACAAAAGAAATAAAAAATTAACCGAAATTGAAACAAGAGATAGACATTTTCATCAAATTTAGCAAGTGATTAATGATTTGAATTTCAAAACCCGTATATGCAACAGTTTAGTTGGGAAGCAGCGACAGAGCCACACATACTTAAGGAGGAGCATATGCACCCCCTTCACTCAGAGAAAATTATAAATAAAAAGTAAATATTTTATTATTTTATCTTTTTTAGTCACAAAATTTTAAACCTCTTGAAATCTAGATCTTTTTTTGTGAATGTTTTGACTCAAGTTCAATTATGAATTTATTAAGTTCAAAACTCTAATATGATATTTAGAAAATAATATTCTTATTTATTTAATTTTTTTAAATATCTAGTTAATTATTACATATTTTTATATACAAATAATATCATAAATTAGTGACTTATATGAAAGTAAATATTTTTAATAACATTTGACAATAAGAAGGAGACAATTATAAAATGTATAATTATTTTAAAAAAAATATTAAATTATTTTTTTAAAATTAATTTACACCCTTTAACATAAGGTCTTGCTCTTGTTGGAAAGGAAAGGTCTATCCATTACTTTCAATATTTTGGGAAAAAGATTATTTGGCATTTGCTGTCAACGGAGCTTGTTCTTTATATTTAAAAAACTGAAAAAAAAAAAATTGTAGATGGACATATCCCTATAACTGCGCTATAATACATCATTACAGAATAATGAGGAGCCCAAAAGTGAAGAAAACCGTAACTTTATTTGCTACAATCTAGTAAATCATTAGTAATTATGTCTCATATTTTTTCAGTTTTAAGAAAATATTTACATATTTTTTTATTACTTTAATCTTTTTAATCGAAGCAATAATTCAACTCCCTTTAAAAATGCTTGACCAGAAAAAAAAAAGACTCCCTTAAAAAATGCTATAATCCCAATAACAAGAAAATTCTTCCCACCTAGTCATTACTAGAGATAGTTTTGTTTTTTTAGCAAAAAAAAAAAAAAAAAGAAAAAATAGTGAACAGATGTGTGTGTGTATGAATAATATTGTTTAATTCCAGGCTTACTGAATTACATGAATCAAAATTATCTGAATTGCTTGGTTGATACTCATAAAAGTTTGTACCTTGGTTTTTTGTTGAAGTTTAACTTTGAACCTATTTGTCGTACATGAAATTGAAAAGTAAAATATCTTGAATCAAATTGGCTTGATTATTAGTCTATTTGAGGGTAATTAATTAGCTCTCAAGTGAGCTCAACACTGTTGTTTTATATTCTTCATTAATTATTTTATTGATTCTATGATATTTAGTTATTTACAGAAATTTATTTTGATTTCTAGCCCTTTGAAATTTTGTCATAGAAATTTTATCAATATTTTGATAAATTTCCTAGGCTCGGCTCTACAACATTTGGGCCAAGTCTATCGACTGCTCAATTTTGTGGCCTAATTATGCAAATGCAGACTATGTTTACCAAAAAAAAAAAGAAAAAATCTCATATTTTCAATTTCTTGAAACTATTAATTCTTTTGGGAAAAAAAGAAAATATTATTATTTTTTGGACAAAGTAAAAAAAATATTATATTGATAAATTCTTAAAAAGGAGTCATAGAATTTCTAAGAAAAAATTTGTTGAATTGCATCACCACCTTTTATTTTTGCACATGACAAGTTCACAAACACCCCCACATAATGTAGACTGTATTATGAGAGACTAACCTCTTTAGTAAATAGGCTTACATTAAATTAGAGTTTAATATCTACTAAAAGAGGTGTCCATATTAATACTCAATTTTACTGGAAATAAGATTGTATTTAATAAGAAAATTCTTGTGAGCTAAAAAAAAAAAAACACTCCCCCACATTTACTTATACCCAATCTTTGGCAGAAACCAGCAACCTCCCGCATATGGAGACCAGAGAATTCATAAATTTATTTATTTAATTTTTTTTGGTAGAGATGCATTATTGCATGACTAAAAAAGCATGTTACAGTGACACTAACTTAAACAATGAGAAAGAAGAAACCAAATTAATTCATCAAAAAAAAAAAAAACCGTAGTTAAGACATTAGAATTTAGATGCCATGGTTACGGTTCTCATAACCGTACCTAAGGCAATGACTAATTATGGTTATACTATAGCGGTTAGGCCATAATTTTGAGCTCACCAATAGGTTTAGCCTTAATTGTTATCAGGCTTAATAAAATGACAACCACCTAACCACAATATATATATATAATTAGCATATAATTAGTATATATATAGATGAGTTATTGGCCTACATGGGTATCAACAATTAGCCAATCTTAAATGAATTTTTTTATACGTATTTAATACATCACGTCATCTATATTTTATTGAATAAAAACATGTTTGAAAGACAAAGTTGTTAGAATTAAATTTAGTTATGTAGTTTTTTTTATATGTTCAGATATCTTAAAATATGGTTTGAACAAGCCACCACGAAAATTACTGGCTTTGATCCTTTGTGATATTCCCTTTCCCCTATTGTTATTAGATTTCGTCGCGTCGCAGCCGCCCACTCAAACCTGTGACCTGTGGCGTGTTTGGACCACACTACCACTAAGAACTCGTTTCTCATGTTCATATCGTTTTCCTTTTCTTTTATAGACTCTGATTTAGGGGCAGGACCCCCATAAATGTACGATGATGGAGTTACCTTGTCTTTGTTCTTTACATTTTCTTGAATTGTTAGGTACTACTCTCGCTTGGATAATGATGGTTGTTATTGTTATTCACTTGTTGTAGATCTTCTTATCGTTTTATCATGTATTGTGATAAAATTAAAATACTGAGAATTTATTTCACTCTCCTACGTCCATTTGAAGTTCTTATGAATCTTGAAAAAAATGTTGTCAATTTTTTTTTTAAAAACCATTTACCAGACTGTTTTGGTTCAGTTAGGAATCTTCTCACCCTCCATTTTGCTTTTCATCCCCATTTCATTAAAATGCATGATTCCTTGATTTGAAGGAGTGAGTATTCCTTCCAGAAAATGTGAGTAATGGTATCTCCCACATATGCTGGAAATCGGAACCCACCATTTTCCACAAATACCCTCATCAACCTCGCATTTTTGTCCTTTTCGATGCTTTGAACTATGGAAAGTTATTTGGCCAAAAAAAAAAAAGGAACTATATTGATTAAATTATTAATGGTTTATTTTTTTTAATCATAACTAGCAGCAAAATAGTGTCTCCATGTTTACTAGACGAGTGTTTATGACGCTAACAAAACATCCCAAAAGCAAAACCTTTCTTCTGCTGAGAACCTCTGATCTCTCTGCCTCTACATTCACCAAAACATAAAAACCCTCTCATCATCATCTCCATTTTAGACTCTTGTCCAAGACTTGCCATGTTAAACTCTGAAACTAGTTCTCACTCTCACAAAAACTCCTCCAGATATATGTCAGAAGGCACTTCATATCCGAAAGCCATCGAGTAATCATCCAGTTCATCAGATTCAGATGTTGTCAACTTTGGGATCCTCCAGCTCTTCCCAGCCTCACTATCTTCCCCACTGCTCAGCAGTTCCAATACCTTCCACCAAGATCAAATCATATTTTTTAATCAAAGAATTAACCGCCTTCAAGTGAACTAACGGTGATTAATTACTATATACGAGGAATGAGAAAGGCACCGCATTTTAACTTAAAACTTCAAATCTCAAGTTCATGATTCCTTTCTCTTTATTTTATGTTAGTTATCAAGCTTTTACCTCGCTCATTTGGGGACGCCAAAGGGGAGATTGTCTCACACAGTATGAAGCTGTGAGCACTACTCTGTTCAATTCCTCTTCATCATATGCTCCTTCCATTCTCGGATCAGCTAGCTCCCTGATGTTCCCTGATTCCATCAGAGGCTTTGCCTGTTTTGTGGACATCAAGATTAGTACTGACGCTCAATATCAGTTCATGAAAATAAAGTTACTGAATAAAAAAACAAGTTACCCAAAGGAGAAGGTTCTGTTTCTTGGAATCAACAGGTCTTCTTCCAGTTACAATCTCCAGAAGAAGAATCCCAAAAGCAAAAACATCAGTTTTCTCATCCACTATTCCATGCATGAAGGACTCTGGTGCCAAGTACCCGAACGTGCCTTCCACTGGTATTACAGCGTGGTGAGTCCATTTGTTCGGAAGCCACTTTGCCAGCCCAAAATCAGTAATCTACCAGAGGAATTCACAGAACAAGTTAAATGGGTTTTGTTCACAGCATTGTCTTTCTTCTAACGCCAAAAGTTTTGATTTTTGTTGTTGTGGTTCTAATACCTGTGGTTCATAATCTGGACCCAGAAGCACGTTGGAGGCTTTAATGTCGCGATGTATTATTCTGCGTTTGCAGCACTTGTGAAGATAATGCAGTCCCCTCGCTACTCCAATGGCAACTTTGTATCTCACTGCCCAGTCAAGTGACGTTCCTGATTTACCTGATTCATCGACATTAAACACAAAATTTCTTTATCTTATTTTCAAGTCACTTTTCTAACCAGTTTATACTTAAAAAATCTGTCCCCTGAGAAAATAACTTGAGACCAATTTTTTTTTTTTTTTTTACCATGCAATGCAGTGGCTAAGTTTCCATTTTGAGAGTACTTGAAAACCAGGTAGAGTCCATTTTCAATGCAGCATCCGACTAAAGATGTAGTATTAGGATGACAGACATGTCCAATCACTCCTAATTCCATGAGGAACTCCTTTTCCTTGTTCGCGTCCTTTTTGTCCTTAGACAACCTTTTCACTGCAATGCTTTGTCCATCAGAAAGATCTCCTCTGTATACTTCAGAGTATCCACCACGTCCCACCAAATTATCTGATGTTTGCAGCAACAAAACATGCATAAGCACTTCAAACTCAAAATGTTACTCTATGATGACATACAAGTCCAGAAATATCTAGAACCCTAAACTTGTTTTTAATACAATAAGTCCCTTTTAATATTTCAAATTAGTATAATGTTGTCTTTATCATTAATAAATGTTTTTCTTATTATTCATAGGTATCCTCCTATTGGAGAAAATCTTATTCAATACAATTCAGGTACTAAATGTGGGTACCTCTTTCAATGAAAATTTAAATTTTAATTCATGAAGTTGTTAAGAATCAATCTTTTCTGTTAGACCTAATCTCCATTGACACCTTTGGCGTTAACAAATGTTAACTTTAACTATTAATTAACTAAAAAATTATAGAAAAATTACAAAAGAAAATTTGGAAAACGACCTCAAAAATTTAAAAAAATGACCATGAAGACTATAGAAAAATTATTCGATTTCTTATAGGGTCTTTTTTTGTAAAATTTTTATCCTTTTATGTAATTTTCTTAATTTTTTTTGTAATTTTTTGTTAGCCAACATTTAAAATTAATATTTGTTACTAGTGAGGGCAATATTATACCATTTTGAAATGTTAAAGGAAAATATTATACTAAAAAATTATTTTGGGTCTCTATGCTCCTGGACTTATAGTTTGTAGTTTAAGAGTAAATTTACTATTCAGCCCTTAATTAGATGTTTGAAGGCTCTATTTTACCTTGATGGAAGCCATTTGTGGCGGTGGAGATCTCCTCATAGCTGAAGCATTTTAACAAAGGTTGTCTCTTTTCATTTTGGGACTTTTTGGAGTTTTTCCTTCTTAATGGTGAGGCAAGCAGTGAGGCTATGAGTCTGAATGGGGACTGTGGTTTCCTAAAATTGGATTTGCTTTTCATTTTCGAAGCCATTGATGGAGTGTCCGTGATGCTTGAGACCCTTGTACTGAAGGTGTCATCTTCTGTGCTGTTAGATTGACCCTCAAATGCGTCCAATACTGTTCTTGGTGAACGTGTTTGAGTCCTAGAGTCTGAGATAAAAGCATTCAAAACAGGGGATTCTCGTCTGTCACTTTGTTTATCCTCCTTAAACCACCCTGAGCTTGATTCATAATTATCTGCTAATCATAAGAACACAAGGGATTTATTTTCCAGTGTTGAAAGTTCTGTTTTTTCTTAGTCCAGAGAATTGAATTACCTTCGGGGCTTGTAAAACTGGCTTTTGAGCTTTTCCCAACAGAGACAATGGTGCAGCTTTCGTGGACATTCTGAAAGCAATACTTGGTAATTCCATTACATGCCTGATTCCTAAGAAAAATGACCAATACAGTTAAAAAAAAAAAAGGGTTTGTCATGTATGCAAAACACAATGGAGAAGTTTCTATGTTCTGTTGTTACTTGCTAGACTGGTTTCTAGAACCACGAAGAAGAAGAAATTCAGCAGATATGGACTTGGCTTCTTCAACTAAACCTTCACCTACATTGGAACTGAATGCCACTTTGGCTTCCAGATTCACCTGGGAATATTGTCTTCATCAGAATCATTACCTACAAGATCATATTTTAATGTACATGAACAAGGAAGAAGATTACCTGCTTAGACCAACAAGCCTTTGCAAATTCACCAAGCACAGATATGACACAGGCTTTAGCCTGCCGAAGTTGTGACTGCCTTCTTGTCATTGAAGCACGCTTCTTCTTCCTTTTCTTCTTATCCTTAGAAACTGTAATTCAAGAGACAAGCTGAGCACTAAAACCTAAAAATCACAGCCATTGTAATAATTAAAAACTCAAATGAAATCGAGTACATGACAATGCAGGCACAACAGACTCTGAATAAAATGAAGTTTACACAGAAAAAGATAAATGGCGAACCAAGTACATGGAGTGCGACAATGGTGTCATTCGGATTGGCTAGAACTCTAACAGCCCATGAGAGAAGTTCTCTGCTATCATCACGGTCTAACGACAGACCAATTAGTATTTTACTAGGGGAAGAAGCAAGCACCATTTTTTCCAGCCTATGCGCTCAGAGAGAGAAGAGAAAGTTACTAGATTTGCTGGTTCTTGTCACATACACAGGCATGCATATGCATTGTGAGGTAAAGATTAAGTAGGGGAAGGAAGAGAAGAATGATTGAGGTCAGTTAGAGTGTGAGGCCAACCCCATGTCCAATAGGATCATTCTTGTTGGAGAAGCATAGCATTGAACAGTGAAAAATATAGCAGAAAGAGATTAGAGTCTCTCTTTCTCTCTCTCTGGTGACAATTAAGTGTTGTAGTTGGGTGCTTTGAGGAATAAGCAAAGGTGGTGGGCACGTATTTGATTTATCTTGCTATCTAAGTCAAAAAAAAAACTTCCTCAAACTTAGTAAACAATGTGCCAATGAGATATATTTATTTATATGCCTTTGGTAGGAAAAAGGGTATTGGGGCTTATTTGGCAGTGTCTGAGAGAAGAGGCTCTCATCACTTTATAATCAATGAAGCTTTGAGAGGACACTAACTGTTTTTCTCTTTTTGGGAAGAAGAATAAAGTGCAATAGATTTCCGTAAAACTACCTGCACCTGTTTCGCTGTCAAGCCTTGTAACTTTGGCATATATATGCTTTCCATGCACCACAACACATCCTCAAGAAATTATATTAAACTTAGAGTAATGGGGTCGTAAAAGTATGTATCCTCAATCATGAGCAAATAATACCATGAATTGCTTCCCAAGTTTAATTTTATCACTCAGCTAATTTCATTATTAATTAATTTAGCCCATAAATAAACTAATTTGAGTATTACTTAGAAGGTATGAAAATGGTTTTCCTGTTTAATTTACATATATATTTGAGGTTAACATATTCAAATTAAATCCTGAATGTATTGTTAAAAGGTTGAATTTTATTTCTTTTCATTGAGTTTTTTCTACAACAATATTGAACCGTTTTATATCAAGTTTTAGTGATACTAATTAATTTATATTTTTAAGAACTATCAAATCTTAATTATTAAATTTAATCCAACAATTCACAAATTGCAACATCTATTTAATGGAAAGGGCATAACAGGCCAATTTTTGGGCCCAAACAGGAGAGGCCATTTGATATATATATATATATATATATATGTATGTATGTATGTATGTATGTATGTATGTATGTATGTATGTATGTATGGGAAAATGTGTAAAACTGTTTTGAATAAAGAATAATGTTGTAATGATGTTTAAGTATAAGTAGCCTTAAAGCGAATGTAAAAACTCCCATATTAATAAAATTAAGTTTAATAAATGGCATACATAATAAGATAAAAGAATTTATAAACTTGAGTTTTTATATTTTGAGTTAATAAAACATGGTGTCTTCCACTCCTCATCGCCAATTTGTTTTTTTCCCTTGGTTTGGGGTGGTGGTTTTCCCATTTGCAACAAATGAGATTTTTAAAAAGTGGAGCATGAATCTTTTAAAAATTTGAACACCAAATTTTGTAAGATACTGCATTGATTTTATGATAAAAAAGAATTTTAGAATATTCTTGAACTAATTGTCAAAGTTGAGCATGGGGTACAAATACAGTACTATTGCTTGAAGCATGGTTAAAAAATCATGAAGATTTTCCGTGTTAGATAGTATACGTATGGTGAACGAACTGGAACATGTGCTGGTATTACTGAAAAAAGGCAATTGAATCTGGTGGGTGTACAGTTAACTCAAATATAAATGAATAAATAAATAATGAATGTGAGGATCATTGTACGTTGTCCACAAGTCAAACATCAGAATCTCCATCTCGTAGTATTTGTCAAGTGGGGAAGGATCAGTGGTTGAATCAAATTTGATTTGACAAAACTTTAAGAAGTCTAAGTTAAAGGGACACCAAGTTTTGAAAGATGAGAATGTTGGAAATTAAAGATGAAGTGACAAAGATTAAAGTACACCTAAAGGATTTGGATTAGAGAACTGCCCAGACATGGATTCTCCATCCTTCGTTAAACCCCACCTAGCAGAAACTTGTAGCCATCTTACCACACACTCTCTTTTTGTCTTTTGTTTTTAGGAACACAAATCCTACATTCATAAAAGACATTTGCGTCTTCTCTAGCTTTTTCAAGAGACATAGCTATAAAATTTACGTATAAATAAATATTTTGTGGATAAGACTCTCACCAGTCACGCAACTAAATAAAGATAAACCATCGTTTTTCAACTTATCTTTTTATCTATTAATTAATTGATCTATCACATATGTGTGTGTGGTTCACCACAAAAAGAAGAAGCTCTCAAAGAGATCACTTATAGTATATATAAATCATTTAACAACAAAATGATTCAAACCCACCATGATTATGTGGGATAGTTTGGACCTGTTAATATAAAGTAAAATTATATTGTTTTGAAAAACGTTAAGATGACATTATATTAAAAAATATTTTAAGATATCGATTGCATTGGTAAGAAATTTTCAGGAACATGTTTGTACATTAATCCTTTTTTCCCTCTCCTTTTTCACTGCTTACATTTGTTTTCCATTCTTCATTTCCTTTAAAAATGCATGCAGCCTACTCAAACTTAGTAAATTGAAAGATAGCCTTATTTGTTAAAAAAAAAACAGAGAGAGCCTGCCTATTTTATATTTTGGTGTAATTTTTTTTTCTGGCCAAAGTGTACACTTTTATTTAAAATTAACAAAACTAGCTGTATGCACATGCATAATTTAAAACCACATATTTTATATCAATTTTTCCATAATAAACAATTCAAAATAAAAAACATTTAATCAATATATAATATAAAAATCATATTATTTATAATTTATAAATAATATAATTTATATGCAAAAAATTGTGCAGTAAAAAAAAAAAGGAAAAATTGCAGTTTCAAGTAAAAAGGCTACCCCCCCCCCCCCCACCCAAAAGAAAAAAAAAAACCCCAAATAAAGGGGAAAAAAGAAGAAGTAAAGTTGACACCACACACCCCGTTGTGTCCGAGATTGAAGTAGTATCCATTCCTAGCTTAGTCATGGCCGTAAAGCCCATCTACTTGTATATAGCCCAAAAAGTGATGCTCTAACTGGTCTCTGGATTGGTCCATTTGTTAGACAAGTTAACTTTAAATTAAGCCTCTAAAGTTGGTATAGAAATTAAACAATTAACTAATAATTAGTATAAAATTGAGATGGCAATGAATAAGAAATTGATTTGAAAATTTAAAAATAATTTAATTTTAAGCCACTAATTCTTATGGATCAAACATCTAACGTCCAAAGGCATCTCAAGACAAAATTAAACATCCACACATACTAATATTTGTTTGATTGATCTGAATCGACGGGTGAAATTAATTTCAATCAATATACAGTTTAGAAAATCTTTCGTGAATAGTTCAACTTCAGCTTTAGATGTTCAAACCCACCATTCCAGAAAACAGGTTTATGCCCCACAAATTACAATTGTATTTCATACAGACCAGCTACAATTTCAACTGATTATACAGCTAATAAATGAATCATCATATTGTTGCTCAAATTGGTTTCGCCATTTTTGCACCATTACCATGGCGCTTGTAAGGATCGTGCATCTTTTGCACCTCAAGAGCACTAAAAACACCATATCCACCATTGGTTTCATCTTCATCATCATCACTGTTCTGATCAAGCTCCATGAGCTGCTCATTGTACTTGATACTGTCAATCCTCGTCTTCGTCACCCTCCCATGATCTGCCTCGTACCCTTTCAACAGGTTAACAACTTGCTTCATGTTTGGTCGCTTCTCAGGCTCGCTCTGTACACAAAGAGCAGCCACATTGATCATCTGCTCAACTTGTCTCTCGTCGAAGTTCCCTCTAAGTCTTCGATCCACCATGTCCCTGAACTTGCCTTTGCTTAAGAATGGCTCAGCCCACTCTGTGATGGTTCTCTTGAGCCCTCCTGGAAGCTTCTCGATGGGCTTCCTTCCAGTCACGAGCTCTAACAGAAGAATCCCGAAGCTGTAAACGTCGCAGCTTTCAGAGACCTTGCCCCACATGGCATACTCAGGAGCCAAGTACCCTAAAGTTCCCTTCACACGGGTCGTCAGGTGGCTTACTCCTTCTGGGATTAGCTTCGCAAACCCAAAATCAGCAACCAGCGGCTCGAAGTCTGAGTTTAACAGAACATTGCTTGCCTTTATGTCTCTGTGAATGATATGAGGCGTCACCTCGTGATGCAAATACCTGGCAAGGACAAATAGTATATGTTAGGTTGTGCAATTATGTGAATGTATAGTCAGATGAGAAGTTCTATGTCAAATAAAGTTAAACTTCATATTTTCTTAAGAATGAGAAGTAAACGCGCATTCTCTCTATGTCCCTAACCAGAGATATTGGAGCTAGGTTTTGTTAGGGACTTGCATAAAAAGAAACGAGGATGTTGAAAACCCGTTATCATGCACCCACGTTTGAAACCCATATGGATCTATCTCCATGTGGCAGCGGTTTGGACTTGGATGTGATACAGTTTGTAACCTAAATATTGGGCTGGTCCAAATTGAATACAGTAGGGATCAACTTCAGTGTTTGTGATATCATTCGACATGATGAGCCTATATATGAATCATTCACATTGAGATAAAGATTGTTAGGTTGTCTAAATAAGTGTAGAATTAAGTTAATAATGTGAGAACTGCCATGTAAGATAAAATTGAACTTAATAGTAAATATATAATAAAATGACAGGGCCAACGTGAATTTTAAAGTTTTGATTTCAGAGATGATATCCTCCCACTATCCTTACCCAGTTTTTCTTGGATCGATTTGTTCGCTCCCTGTTCTTAACAGTGCATGTACATGCGTGTCTCAGTATATATATGAATGTGTGGGTGGGTGTATATGTGTGTGTATATATATATATATATATTTATGGGGTACTTACAGTAGGCCTTGAGCAGAGCCGATGGCGATGTTCATTCTTCGTTTCCAGTCGAGGTGGACTTCAGAGGCGAACTGGCCGTGGAGGTGAGAGAGGAGGCTGAGATTTGGCATGTAATCGTATACTATCAGTCTCTGTTCGTCGCCGGCGCAGTACCCTCTCAGACCCAGCAAGTTCTTGTGCCTCACCCTCCCCAGAACTTCTACCTCTACTGCGAATTCCATCTCTGCCTTTGAGTTCATGGCTTTCAGCTTCTTCACTGCTATCTACAATAATATTAATTTTTAAACCACGCACAATTCAAATTACCACCCCATCAAGCAATTAGAAACTGTGATTCATTAAACTGGATCAGAAATCAAACCTGGAGACCATCAGTGGTTCTTCCCCAGTAGACACTTCCAAAGCCACCTTCACCAAGTTTACAATCCTCACTGAATCCTTTGGTGGCCGCATGCAACTCCTTGTATGTGAATATTCTCCATGAATTGTTGTTCGCCGCACCACCTGATGCTGATGGCCTGTAAATAATGTCAAGCAAAAACCAGTTGATTAGTTTAATTTACTACATGGCAAGCAAATCCATATGCATGTGATTGAAGAACTTGGAAACTAAAATTAAGGTGATGTAATTATCACTTACACTTCTTCCACCTTGTCTGAACCACAGCAACTTAGGTTGGATCCCATAATTGAAACTATGGGATCACAAGTTGATGACGCTCCGGAACTTGATCGGACTTCGTTAGTGATGATAATGATATGTCTCCATTTACAAAATGGAATCTTCTCTTATAAAAGCTCATTAAATTCCCTTTGGTCTCCACTTGCCGGCCGACCTTGGCCGGCCGGCTCATTAACTATATATATTTTTCACATTTAGACTTCTGCTATATTCAAATTACATATATATATATATATATATATATATATATATATATGCTACTTATTTGGCATTTGTTCATGCCCAAAAGAATTAAAAAGGGACTCAACTCGCCAAAAATTAATCATTGGTCAGCTGAATTGAAACTCAAATCAAGGGCTGATCGAGTAGCTGTTTGAGATTATTCTAAGTTGTCTCTTGGAAGTTTTGATAACGTATCATCGTTGTCCATTAATTGTATAAAAGTTTTGATTTTCTCTAGTTGATTAACTTAATTTGTGCATGTATAAAATAATAAGGGAATATACATAAAAATAGGTTGTTATATACATATACTTCTTCGATTGTGCTTTGTTTTTAGTCATTTAATTGATTCGTCTGTAATATTAATCTCTATAGTTTTAAAAATGTATATAAAAATTGCGAACAATACTAACAGAATTAATTTTAGGACGAATTTCAATTATGAAAGACCGTCCGAGAAGGGGTAAATTTGGCTTTATAAAAATTTTGCTAATAAAATTAAGGAGATTAGCTTAGAGCAATATCACCAAAACATAATGGAGAGAAAGGAAGAGCAGCTAGTATGGATATTTATTTTGGTTTAGCTCCAACCACTTGAGCCTATTTTCAATCCTAAAGCATCACTAAAGATTTGCTTAACTAAATCCACCAAGATTAATGTGGGTTTTTGGTAGCCTCAGTATAATCCTAAACTTATACTAAAGTCTAAATTACTCCCTATGATAAACATAATGATATATCCATCTTAAAGATGCTCTATTTCAATAAAGAAAAGCAAAGATGAACAAAGTAGGTTCAAAAATAACCTATTACTATCAAACACTCTCTCTTAAAGTTGATATGTAATCAATGAAGCTCACTCTTAATCAATTAAAACTCAAAAAGTTGGTAAACAATAAATGAGAATAACTCTGATTCGTTTGTGTTCATTTGCCTTCCACTGTCTTCATAAATGCTTGTATTTATAACATGGCTTTAAAAATGATCCATTACTCTTAAGAAAATAGCTGTTAGACTCATTGTCATCTTTTTTTTTTTTTGAGTAATTTGAGCATTCTCTGAAGTGAGGCAATGTAACAGTGTTTTTTAGCAGAGCTTTTCTTCTCACATGGAAAGTAAGGAAAATAGCGTTTCTCTTCATTAAATGTTCTTATGTGAGAGTAGCTTGTTTTGGAATAACCAAGCTATTTGCGAATAAGGGAAACGTAAAAGAAAACTGAACCCAAGATAGTTTAAAAACATTGTATGAAAATTATAATACACATATAACTCTCAAGAGATGGAAGGAAAAGAAATGGGGAGAGTTTTGAAGAGTCCTTATTTCTTTCATGAAAAATAGAGTATGAATGTTTAGGTTTATTTTAAAACAAGTGACACTATTTCAAAATAGTGAAGAATAGCATAACACTGAGTCATAGAAAGCTATTTTGAAGTATGAATATTATATCAGAAGATGTTTATGTAAACATTAATTCAAGGTTCTTTGTTTTGGAATAAGTGAAGCCATTCCTAAAGAAATTATTTCTAAGTGAGTAGTTATTCGTGAAGAGCTTAGAAATAAATATGCACTATTTTTGAAACAAGGGAGCTTCTTTTAGTATAAGATTTTTCTTAATATAACGTGAGGCTATTTGAAAATAAAGAGACATATTGAGGAATAAGCTATTATCTTGAATATAAAGTTATGAAAAATGCATGCGAGTAGCTTAGAATAAAGAATGCAGTATTTCGAAATAGGAAACCCTCTTTCGGAACAAGCTAATTCTGACTAGGTAACATGAGACTATTTGAAAATGAGAAGATATATTTAGGAATAAGTTATTTCAAAATAGAGATTCTTGTTTTGAAATAAGGACCAGAAAATCAAATAGAGACATATTAAAGGCTCTCAGAAATTTATTTTTATTCTAAAATTGTTTGAGAATCCTTTCATTCACTATAAAAGGGTTTTAAGGAATTAACATAAAGTAAAATCTTTTAACTTGAACAAAGATCCATTTAAGAAGGAATCGGTTAAGTTGCTTTGACTATTTGAGAATAAGCATATTGAAATAGAAATAAGATAAAAAGCCAGAATTTCAAGATAAAAAGAACGAATATCCTTAAATGCCTTTAACATATATATATATATATATATATGCTAATCCCTTAAAACACAATCTTCTCTTATTTTGTTATCATCAAAATGAGGGTTTAGCAAGTTAAGGACTACTGTAGAGACTTAATTTTAGGTGAATTCAAAAAATTGTAAAATTTCAATTCAATTCAAGGGAGAAAAGTCAAAAAAAAAAAAATTAACAGTGAGAAAACCAAATAGCATTAACTTATTATGCAAAATTATTAGTTGTTAATTTTTTTACTCCACTTGTTAATTTACGAATATGAGTTGTAAATTATATAAGTTGATATGTTAATAATTATATAAATTTGACATCTATTTTTAATCATAAGCAGTAACACCAGTTGTTAAATTATTAACTTTACTTATTAATTTACTAACATTAATTATAAATTATTGAAAGATCTTGTAATTTACAACTAATGTTAGTAAATTAACAAGTAAAGTTAATAAATTAACAACAATGTCACTGATTGTTTGACAAATGAATGTAATTACAAGTGACACTAATAATTTAACAAGTACAGTGAAAAAATTAACAATTAATGATTCTGTATAACAATCAAATGTATTTTGGTCTTTTTAAAGTCAAATTCTTTTGATTTTTTGGGTTTTCTTTGTATCCTGTATGATGTTATCTCTGTATTTTTTATTGTGAATGTAATTCAGTTTTCATCCAAAAACAAACTTAAACCTTAGGTTGTAATGATTATTCAAACTTAAAATCTATAATATATTAATTACGTTCAATTTTGTTTATGATTCTGCGGCCAGCTGAATAAAAAATCTTACGTACATTGACATCTTTAACTAGTCCAATAGCCAACATTTCCCTTTGCAAAAAAAAAAAAAAAAAAAAACTAGTCCAATAACTAACCAAGGTTAAAAAATGTATATTTAACCATATCTGGTTCATATTTTTTTTTAATACTCTTAGTTTTTATTATAAAACATTTTTAACTATTTTATCAAAAATCAAGGAAAGATAATTAAATTATTAACTTTGTTTGAAAAAAATAAAATAATAATTTTTATCCATATTTAAATGAAAACTTTTAAATTTGAATTACATTTTGTTTTATAATTGCTGAATTTAAATAGCAGTAATATTAAAAAAATATTATTAATAACCTACTAAGTGTTTTATATTTATTAAGGACAATCGATCCCTTTTCAAAAGTAGTATTTTATAATAAGGATTGGACGGAGTATATATTTAACCATCTCTGTTTCATATTGTTTTTCTTACTATCAAAATTGAACTACAATAACATGATTAACTTGCACTGTTTAAATTGTTAAAGGGTAAGATTGACTTAATTAAATTAGAGTGGCCGTGTTGAAATGTGATAATATCATTAGAGAAACTAAAGTGCACCCAGGGTATTCTATATAATGTATCTGAATTGAGTATCCAGACAAATTAGTAACATCTAAAATAAGAAAAATATCATTCAACGACCATGAAAGCAATTTAATATTAAAGAAGGACACAAAATTTTGAAATAATATCACTACAAGATTAAGAGACTGATTTGAAAATAATTTTTGATGAGAAAAGACTATAATACCCGTACTTTTCTTTTCTTTTTTTTCCTTTACTTGTCAACTAATGAATAGTTTATTGTTAAATACAAATAAGTACTTGTTAATTAAAAATGGCTACTTATTGAAATGTGATTTATACTTGTTTGTTCTGAGAGCTTTTTCAAATTCTTGAACTTATGTCAATTAGCAAATGACTTATTTAAATGAGTACTTGTTAATTAATGAATGACTACTTATTGAAATATAATCTACATTTGTTCCTTCCTATAACCAAGTTTTTTCATATAATTAAACTTGTCAATTAGCAATTATTTCTTGTTAAATATGAAAAGATTTTTGTTGAAATATGATTTACAATTATCCCTTCCCACAATCAATTTTTTTTATATTTTTAAACTTGTTAAATAATAAATGACTTCTTATTAAATATGAATGGGTATTTGTTAATTCACGAATAGTTATTTGTCAATTAAAAAAAGAAAGGCAAGGATATTATAGTCTTTTTCTATTTAAAATTATTTTCAAATCAGTTCTCTAATCTTGCAATAATGTTATTTCAGAATCTTTTAATCTTTGATTGAGATTAAATATTCTCAATAATTCTTGAATGATATTTTCCTTTTAAAATTACTTGAGAGATAGGAAAGTATCTCAACCTTGAAACTTTTGTTTCTCGGAGTTTAATAAATCTCAATTTTCCCAATGATTGAAAGATTCTCGTGAAATTAAATGTCAAAAAACAATTTTGCAACGTTTCCACACAATGACGTTCTCGAAGCTCATTTTTTTTTTGGGGTAAAAATGAAGCTCATATTTTTTAATTGAATAACATCCTTAGTTCCATACGTTTTCCATAATTCATTAAAAAATAGAATACATTTAATTAACAACGACAAATTGTAATTAAAATATTTGGTCAACAAAAGATTTTTTTTTAAAATCTGTTACATATGGAATAAGTTTTGTGCATATAATCTCTATATGTTGTCATGCAGATATGTCATACAATGTTTTTAGAACTGGATCGAACATTAAACATAAAAAAGGTTAGCAGTTCACATGGTCCAATCGATTAAATTGGTGACGTAATAATTAAATTAAAAATTATATATGTATATAATAATTTAATATAAAAAATAAATATAAAATTGCTACTTGACATAAAAATAAAACCAAATATTTAAATTCGTCATGACTTAATAAGCCACATAATATAATATAACATTAAATGATTAAAAAAAGTGATTTTTTAAAAAAATTGACAAAAAAAATAAAAAGGGGCATTTTTTGAACAGTTTAATTTTTAAAAATCGGATTCAGTTCCTAAATTAATTTCGATTCCCGATCCGATGTTGGTTCAAAGTGACTTAATCTGGCCCAACTCTTTAAATGGTTTTGTACCTTGACTGAATGGTCAGCCTTACGGGTCCGACCATCCAATTTTTTAATCACTGATGTCATATATACAAGGTAATATGGAAAATGCAAACAATTGAGGTCTGCTATCGTTTTTAAAAAAAATTATTTGAATTTTTTTTTCTGTAAATAAGCGAGCCTTTTCAAATTCAGTAAGATGAATTTTGTTTATATACATGGGAACATGTTGATTTGCAGTGAAGCTCATATCAAACTCAATTAATTAAACTGTGTTGATTTTATTAAAAAAAACGTTGACTTTTGCTTGCAGTTAGAACAGCTTTCTTAAACCTTTGAACATTCGAAAGCTTTGAACATATGTTAGCTTGCCAAGTGGACGAATTGCAGGACGCTCTTAGTGATGCATTAAAATGAAATGCGAAAACTTTTATAGGTCAAATTGTTACCTATCTCTGATCGATCCAGTAAGCTAAATGACATCAAAGTATATGTTCAATATATCCGAATGTTTTAACGGTTCTAGTATAATTAATATCTTTTAATCTTGTTTTATAGACTTCCTCTCCGATATTCTCATTGACTTTTCTTGCTGGTTTTATTTAATAGTTGCAATATTGTAGCATTTGAGTCCACTTTATGCAAATACAAAAACAATTTGAATATAATATTTCATATTATATTCTTCTCCCCCCAATGTATAATGCATTATAGTGTTAATTGTTTGATCAAATCTCTATTTCAATTATTAGATCAAGTCAATGAACATTAATTTAAACAAGAAATTAACTTAACACCTTGAACAAAGCAGTTTGAATTGTGAATGAAAATAACCTATAGATCGGGTCAAATTCAAATTAATTGATAGTGTGGGTATCAAATAGTTTCTTACGTAGAGAGAGAGGGGAAGAGAACATAGTTTTCAAAATTGAAACCTCAATATGAGAAGAATTAACTATAGTTGGTTACTAATTTATCAAATACAGGTGGGTTTCGCACATTTGCATGCAGTTTAAAATAAGTTGCTCTATATTTATAAAAAAAAAAATAAAATGAGTTGCTCTATTCATGCCTTATGAGTTGTGATTAGAATTGTCAATTAGAGCCAGCCCGACCCTAAAGGATTGGCCCTTTAAAGGGCTAGGGCCTAAACGGGCTGGTCATAATAAGTTCGATTGTATGTCAGAATTTCATTTTATAAGACCCGACCCTAGCCCTCAAGGCCTCGGTCTTATTTTTTTAAAAATTATTTTTTTAATTTAAAATTATAAAAATATATTTATAATCATAAAAAAAGTTATTATATATAAAATAGGTTTAAGAAAATAAATTTAAATTAATTTACACCACAGTAATAAAGAAAACTAAAAACATTTAGGTCTAATATCAAATAGCAACATCAAAGTGAATACCAATAAAATTAGACTTAGCTAATATTATCAACTAAATCTTAATAAATAAATGCATTTAATATATTTATTCTTTGAGTTATATATTTAATCTTTTATTTTTTATATTATATTTTTTCAAAAATAATAAAAAACTTAAAAGGGCCGGTCCTTTATTTTCGAGTTAAAAGGGTTAGAATTGCCATTTTCCTTCCAAAACAGTGGCCCAGCCCTAATTATTTTGGGCTTGAAAGGGTTGGGCTTGACCGGGCTCGGCCTTAATTGACAGCTAGTAGTTATGACCATTCTTTTAGTATTAGTTATATTAAGAGGGAAAAAGGGAGACAGGATCAAGATGCATTTGAATTCAAATACGGATTTATTAAAAATTAAAAGGAGATATACTCCCTCCCTCTCTGATACTTTTTAGAAGTTCTCCTTAATCTAAAATATTTGGTATGTATTAAGTAGTTTTTAATAATTTATTTTATTTAGCTATATCATTATTTCATTTATCATTCCTTTTGAAAAAAAATAGTTTGTTGAAATCTCAATTATTATTATTATTATTATTATTATTATTATGGTCCTCATATAGGACATTTAATGAAAGCATAGTTAAAAAGTTTTGACAAATAAGTACATATTAGCTGTTTTGAACTGTGAAGATAGCTTCTTGACATAGCTCTAGGCATGCTTGTTTGACCTTAAGATGGCATATGGGATGCTGGGTTTAGAAGAGTTATCATTGAGTCGAAATCTATGAAAGTCTTCAGAAAATTTGTTGACAAAGACAAATCAAGACCATCATAATTTTGACCTTATCATGGAAGTAAAACAAATTCTAAAAAGATTGGAAGGTCCGCCCGAAACATGTCAAATATGATTCAATACACTTTAAAAAAAAAGTATTTAATAGCATTGTTAAAACTATTTAATAGTGGTTTGAACCACTACTATTGACTTTAGTAGTGGTTTGGCAAACTACACTACATAAAACATACTGAGATATATAGTAGCGGTTTTGTTCAAACTACTACTACCATAATAAAATTAGTACAAGCAATGTAACAGTTTGAAAAATCGCTAACCTTGAATTGAAACAAAATCAACTCAAAATTGGTAGATAAGTTTGAATTTTGATGTAAACTTAGTAGGCAATTTACAAATTGCTAGGAAAGGTAAAAATTTCAAAGTGTGTCAATGTTGGTAACAGTTTAGGTAGTGGTTCAAATTTTGAAATTAAAATTTATTTTAATTTTACAAAAACTTATCTAATTAAACGTTAAAAATCATTCTAAATCATATAAAATGATCTTAATTTACAAAAAATTATTAAAATTGAAATGTAAATTGAAATAAAATTCATATTTTAATTGATAAAAATGTTTAAATATAAAGAAAAGTTAACTTTTTAGAAGAAATAAAATCCTATTATTTAAACATAAAGAAAAGTTAAATTCATTACTTTTTAAAAGAAATAAAATCCTATTATTCTATGGGAGAACCCTGCTGCTCCGATGGTTGACTAATGACTCTCTAATTTTTATATGTTTTGAGTGGATTTTGTTAGCAATCAAAGAGTCATCTCTTTCATTTTGGCTAATTTGAAGCTCATTTTTTCATTAATTTGTCATGATTTCTAAATAGGTCACTATCATTTAATCATTATAATTTGCAAGTATTTTCAAGTAAAATAAGTTGTGTTTGTGTTTTAGGAGACTTGGCAAGGAGAGAAAGAAATTGAAGAGAGAAAAACAAAAAGAATTAGGAAAAAATAATATTTTAAAGGGTAGAGTCATCTCCTTTATTTTGTCTAATTTCAAACTCATTTTCTCATTAATTTGTCATGATTTATAAATAGGTAACTCTTGTTTACTTATTATAATTTGCAAGTATTTTTGAGTAAAATGAGTAGTGTTATGTTTTAGGGGATCCCGGCAAGAAGAGGAGAGAAATTAAAGAAAGAAAAGTAAAAATAATTATGAAAAAAAAAATCACATTTTTAAGGGTAGCCGTGGTCCCTTCCATACCATGGTCACATTGGACATCAAAATGTACAACATCAATTTTTTTTGGTTTTAAGTGTGTAGGAGGCTAGGATTTTGACCTTTTTTGGCATTCTCATCTATCTATGAGGTTTAGGAGACAATTTTTGGTGGCAACCAAGATCTGGAGACCAGATTCAAGATTAGAGAGTCATTTTGAAGCTTTTTGAGGAGACTTCTCTGCATTCTCTTCTACTCTATGCCTTTAATTCTTTGTGTTATTGCTAAACTTTTATACAGAATTGGAGTCATGAGTGGCTAATTTTGTTTAACCTTCGGGGATTCTATGAACCTCATGCTTAGCTAGATTTCTTCTTGGTTAATTGGTGTTTTATGTATATTTTAGCGCTCAATATGAATTTTTTATTCTCATGATATTGAATAGCCAACTTTAGTGTGTTTGGGTTTTGGAATTTGTCTTTGAAAGAAGAGAATTGTTTCTAGACCATTTATTAAAAAAATCTAGGATTATAAATTATCTAATTTATGTTTGAGATAGATACACACTTAAGAGTTCTAGGTAATATTTTAGGTTTGTGCATAATTCAATCATGACTTGCATGAAACATCATAGTATAGTTAGATATCAATTTTTGTGATCGATAGACACTTAAATCTAATTTAGAGCCTTAATTCTAAAGTTGAAACTAAACTTAATAATTAAGAGAAATTGAATTGCAAAGTATAAAAAGGGATCACTAGAATTCCTAGGGTGTTCCTCGATTGCTTATCTTATCTCAGAGATATTCTTTTATTCTTTTAGTCATATTTACTTTTAATTTATAAAAAAAATTCATTCCTTGATTGGTTACTTAACTGAGATGAAAAAATATTGTTTGTCCCTAGTCCCTATTTAATGTGGGATGACTTTGATTCACTTTACATTTAATTCGTACAATTGCAATGTGTTTAAATTTTGTGAGCATCCCTAACTCTGGCTGAGACCTACACTACTTCCTATGGGCCGATCTTACAACTAACTCATACGTCTTTGTTCTCCTACTAGGAAGTCTGGGAGGGGCTGGTTAGGGACTTAGCGTGCCCACATCAGCCATATCATTTGACGATATTAGGAGAGCTTCATATCGAAATGGAGCAATACCTCCCTCCTAATCTCCTTAAGGTCAGCCCCACACCTCCTCTAGCTCCCAGCTGTTGACTTAGAGGTTTTTGCAATCTCAAAAATTACCCTCTTATGTGCACCAAATACTTGTGTTGATATGGCACCAAAACCCATGCCACGAACTCGATCAAGATAATGGAAGGTTGTAAGTAGCTTAAAGCGGAGTGCAAGGGTTTGGCTCCACCAATGCTTGAGACTCTCGAATCTCACGCTGTGTCTCCAGTATCTTATCATGTGAATTTCAAATTTAAATTAATTTAAATTAATTAAACTATAAAAAGTAAACAAACAAATTCCAAATTATATTATTAAATTAAATAACAAAAAAATATTTTATTACTTATAAACATGCTCTAAACCTCTGGTAAGGAAGCGCCATCTTTATGCGCATGTGTCCCCAAAAAAGTCCCCATATCAACCTTCTTTTTAGTTGCAACATCTTATTCCTGCAGTATTCAGCTAAAACAATTAAAATAATCAATTAAAATTCAATTAATTTAATTCATATTATTTAACATAATATTATTGCTTGTTATATAAATAATATATTTACCATATCATCATAGCAGATGGCGAATCTTTTCAATCCACCAGTATGGTGAATTGTCTAGCAGCTTCTGCCATTCCTATTTTTCCTAGAGATTTCCTATTATAAATAAAATATATAAAATCATAAATTATAAACAAAATCAATTTACATTTAAATAAAACAATATATATAATACATTTAATTATTTAAACTTTTTATTAAAATAAATTAATTACTTGTTGTTGTGAAGTATAGCATCACCTGATAAATTTATCTCAATCATTGAGATTCACCTTAAAGAGGCCATTTGTCACCACCTTGTCTGTCAACTTTGTCGCATCTCCATTGTATTTCCAAAACAAGTTATTTTTGCCCACCCATTTCCTATCTTAGGAAGTGAGTACGACTTCCAATCGTCCATCATTACAAATTTTATTGCATTAAATAATAAGAAACAGTTAATCTTGATAAATATAGATATAATTAAATAAATATATAAATATAATTGAATAAAAATAAATGAATACTTTTACAATTTTTCCTATGTATCCTCTTTTATCTGCGTCCCAACCCTCCCCCAAGCAAGCGTTCTTGGAACATTTTGACAAGCGAGATAAGAGATTTTAAAAAGGAGGTTGACAGGAAACTTGGCCAAAAGTATAAAAAAAAAGAAAGAAAAAAAGAGGAGGTCCATGGCTTAACAAGTGAGAGATTTCAGAAAAAAGACTTGGACTTTATATATTAGTGGTTTTTCCACAAAACGCTACAATGTTGATAGCGGTTTAGGACGAAAATCGCAGCAAGTCCCAACGTCTGGGCAAGGTCGTCATTAATGCCTTTTCATAATGGTAACGGTTTAGGTATGAACCTCTACTAGAACCGCCACAACCATGACTATCTATTTCAAAATAGAGGGGATTGAGATCCCAAGCTCTCTCTATCCACTAGGTTCTTCAAGTGAAGTGGAACCACATCCAGCAAGGAAGAACAACGAAGTCCTTCTTTAGCAAACTAGGCATACAGTGAGTACATTCGATAATAATATATGTCTCTTCTGTTGTTTTTTATTTTTTGTTGGGTAAAATATGTCTTTCCTGTTTGTTTGGGTGAGAAATTGTCTTCTTTTTTGGGCCACGTATATTATGTCTTCAAATCATTCCAGAATTTGGCCCAAAAGTATTTGGGATTGATTTTTAAGCCCAAATTTGGAAGAAAATGACAGCTTTTTTGGTTCCAAAGAAAAAAACGTAGATTAGGCCACTATTAAATCTCTGCATGCACACAGGCCAGGCCCAATATTGGCCAGTAATCCTTCATGGTAGCCATATGCAATATTATATGTAGTATAACATATATTCTAGTTTGGGGAATAAAACCTCCTAAAGAATATACAAAAACAAGGCCTAAATATAGAGAAGAAGATACCTGAAAAATCACCCTCGATCCAACCAAGAAGAAAATCGGTGTAATGGAATATAAATTGAATTAATTGATTAAATAACTTATGAATTTATTTATTTAAATAACTTATGAATTTATTATTTAAATAACTTATGTAATTACTTTGATAATTACTTAATCACTCATGACATGCATGAATCTAGGCCTCCTATATATTTGTGGCTGATGAAGTTAACTCCCTTAAAATAAAAAAAACAAATGAAATTGATTCAATCAAATTTAAAAATCAGTTATTGCATAGAAAAAAGTAGGAGTATTTAGCTTAATTTATTTCATTAGTAATTTTTCAATCCTTTGCCCAAAAAAAAAAATTCTTTCATCGAAGGTAATATATGTGTGGGTGCTACCGTTGATTTTTTTTTAATTTGTAAGTGAATAATTAACTTAGATATTATATTTTGTTTCGATTAAGTCTTTTATAAAAAAGTTTCGGATTCTGATTATTTTGAATCAAGTTATATGAATTTATCAAGGAAGTAAAACTCTCAAAGCCGATAGTTTTTTGTCTCCAAAGTTCGATTTTGAGAGATGATCTTAAAAAACTGTCTTGTCACCTAAACTTACTCTAAAAAAAGGAGTATAGTTTTATAAATCAAGCTTAAAATCATAATTAATTTACATATTTTTTTTATTGCTTAAAAGTATCTTTTATTAAAGGCATTTTTATTCAAAAACACGGTCATACATTAAATATGGACACTTCTTTAAAAAAGATTCCAAATTAATGTACCATATCGCTAGGGATTAGTCTTTTCAACCATACACAACTTTTGTTAAATAACTAATCTATATTTATATTTGCTATTCAGATTCCATTCAGCACGTGTCCAGTTAGTTATGCTTCAAGTTATACATCAGCTTCAAAATATGAGAGCATGTACATACATACATGGCATGGCATGGCATGCATTTTTTATTGGAAGGTACATGTGAGGTGTAGGCTAATGGAGCTGGTCAAAGAACAAGTGCATTCTCATCATTATAATTATATTCCGAATGTTTCCATTTGACGTCAAGTCCACAATGCATCCATCTCTCACCATTATTGCTAGCTACCCATTCATCTTCCTCATCCTCATTCAGTTCACAAACCTCAATCGTCGTCCACAAGATCTATGATTCAGACATGGCGGTTCCATCATCATCATTTGGATTGGTCATCAAAGTTTTGAAGACGAAGACGAAGGAAGAAGAAGAAGAAGAAGAAAACAATTTGGTGAGTGAGTGAGGTCAGTAAGAAACGAGAAATCAATTTAAAGTAAGAACAGAGGTAGAATGATTAGCAGCACTCAGTTCTGAAAAAGATGGAATAATGGTTGGATGCTGACGCAAATTAAAAATATTAATGGAGGTTGCTGTAATGCTATTTATATTGCTCGAGACTGTTCAATCGTCTTCGTGTTTTACATAATTGCCTCAATTATTCTTTGTCATGTAACTCGGTTAAGAGAAAACATGACCACAGGTTTCAACTTGAGAAAACATGTAATTGTTTGTCCCCCTCTTTCTCTCTCTGACGTTATTATATATTGACGGAGTTCATGATCCATTAAAAGATAAATAGCTAGTCTAATATAATGTAAATGATTTATGTGTTTCGCTACATCAATTAAAAGTTGATAATTCTTCTTATTCTGATGATTGAAGATTAATTCGGACCTAGCTAGGTTCGAGTTTATTGATTGGAGAGATTTTTAGAGAGTGATGTTAAGATAGCTCTGCCAGATATGAGGAACAAGGGCATGATGATGATAATCTAATGCCGCGTTTGGTATTTAGAATTGCTTTGATGGAAGTTGAATACTAAATGGAATAAGAAGTACGTAGCAGAGAGGAAAATGAATATAATGGAAGTTGATTTTAAAAATATGTTTAATATATCAATTGGATTTGGGTTTAATGAAAGATATTAGTCCTGCATATACTAGAAAAAATATTCACATTGAGTACCTGATATTGCTTTAAATAAGATTACCTTTAGTAAAAATACTATATAATGCACAATAATACATACATACAGACATATATATATATATATATATATTAGGTATGTCACTCCTACGAAAGTTATTATGATGGGGGAGTACTGTTTATTTTGGACGTACGTAGAATTTGAAACTCACATTCTTTAATTAAATTAAAGAAAACTGAAGAAATTATTGATTAATAAAACAAATCAAACAACAATGTGTACCAAGCTCATGGATTTCAGTTGTACAAGAAGAAACAACTAACAAATATGGTGGTGAATTTCATTTCATTGGTGGGGCTGTTATCATGCCAATCTTTCTATAATCGTGGATGATGCACATCTTCGTCCTCCATATAATATAAGGGATTTTTTTCAGTTAAATCTCTTAATCAAATTAGGGGAATGTAATTTAAGTCTTAAGCAAATTTATTTAAGAAATTAAAATTTTAACTATATTTACAAAAATATCCTTTCCCCTTTTCCCCCTCCAGCATAGCTACTGGCTAGAGTATTACTATCCTCTATTTCTATTATAAGGCACCTTCTATAAACATTTTTGATCGTTAATACAAAACACACTATGGAATATTAATTACATCTTTTAAATAATACAAATTTAAAAAAAAAATCATTTAACATGGGTAAAACAAAATTTATAACTTCATTATTTTCATTGGATTCAGGTGAAATAGTTGAAGGTGCCTTATAATAAAGATTAAAAAGATCTAGAGGTCAAAGAAACCACCAATGAGCTTTGTCACTAATGCTTCCTCCCTAATGGCCAGGCCAATATATCGAAGCTTTGTCCCCACCATGCTGAGAGTGGCAAGACTAAGGTCTAAACTCTCAACCTCAGCTTTGCCAAAAAAGTTTACAACCATTCAAGCCAGCAAACACTTCCAAAATAACCATGTAAAATTACACACACAACTTGCTTAGGGTCTAAACAATTCAATAAACAATTCCATTTGAAAATTTTAAAACATTCTACAAAAAATACTTTTAAAAAGCACGTTTCAGAGTACTTAAAAAAAGCGCTATGAAAATGAGAGTGGAGCCTACCGAAAAACTTTTTTTAAAAAGCACTTCAATACGTCAATCTTTAGGAGTGCTCATTGTAAAGAACACTCCAAAATTAAAATAATTAAGAAAGAAAAAAATTACATAAACCTTTAAGAGCACTCACATATGAGCGCTTCGAAAGGTTATTACAAAAAAAAAAAAAAAAAAAGAATATAGCTTTTGAGAGTGCTCATTTAGTAAGTGCTCTAAAAGATGATTAAAAATTTTTTTTTATGTGAACACATGCATCAATTCATGTCATTCCCTTCTCTATTTTGACAGTTTTGACTTTACCTCTAGCTTTCTCATCAATCACCGAAGGCCACCAGTGAAGAGCCGAACTGTTGTCGCCATTTTCACTCTCTATCGCGTCATTACTCATCCTGCTATCGTCGCTGATTCACTGTTTTTGCTCTTAAAGCTGAATTGCTATTTTCACTGTTTTGGGTAAGTCCAATTAACATTGTCTATTCATATTAATTTATATATATATATATATATATATATATATATAAAATATTGTTTAATCATTCTAATATCTTTTTAAATAGAGGGAAGAGGTTGGACCTAATGCTCCAATTTCTCGAGCTCTTGTTTGGAAGACTACTCGAGAAGATAAAGAAGGAAAATTACCTGATGAACACACTCAAAAAGTTGGGAGGATTGTGTGAGTATTGATATTTTAGTGTATTATTTTATTTACATTATTTGCTTAATAATCAATTTATAATTTATTCAACAGGAAAGTATTATCACAATCAATATCACAAGATGATGCGAGTGAACATGTGGATGTCTTTGGTAGGGTATTGGGAGCTCCAGAGGTCTTTGATTGCGTTAGAAGAGTTGAATTTGGCATTTCTCAAGGCACTTACTTAGACATCGGTCTAAAATTTTATTGAAGATGATTTTAATACAAAGATGGTGGAAATAGAGGCAAGAATGGAAAAAAAATTCAAGCTCAAATGAAAAAGAGATTTGAGCACATAATTGGAGTCGTAAATGTGCCCAAAGCTAGCCGTAGTGATAAAGATAGCTGCTCATTCATATTAAAGAAGATTTTCTTAAGGTTATAGTTTTTCTTTATACTATCTTCTCTTTATTCACAAATTATGTTTAACTTTTTAAAATATTAATTTTTTAATTTTAGGGCGAGTCTCAATGTCAATTATAGTTAGAATTACTGCATTGTCGTGTTATGGCACTCAGATCTATGTATAATGACAATAGTGTTACTACACACTCTAGATCGTTGCCTGCTGATCACTTAAAGGTGACTATAACTATTCCAATAGAAAATGATGCTGAGTTATCAGTGCAAATAAAAGATGAGAATATATTCACAATTTTTAATACTGTTGGAACTTATGTGGCTTGCCTTACAAAGCTAATTAAATTACAGGTATAATAATTGATGATTCTTAAAATCATTCATGTTTTCTTTTGGCCTTACTAATTCATTTTATATTTTGTAGTCCTCAAAATCTAAAGAAGTAGTAAAGAAGCTAATCAAAGTGAAAGGAAAGCCGTCTCAAAAGGATCTATCTCTGTAACTAAGGTAGGGAAGACCACCACAGAGTTTACTCAAGAAATATCCTTATCAAATGCACTTCAAGTGACTATGCGGACAACATTTAAAAATAAGATCCTGATGAAGTGAAGTAGAATTTGAAAAGGAGATTTATGGTGAAATAATTAGTGAAAAATTAACAGTTGAAAATATCAATAAGATTTGACTAAAGATTGACTACAAACCACACAAATTAGTTTATACATCTGATACTTTCTAAATTTTATTGTTTATTATGGTATTTATTTAATTTTAGTTGTGAATGACTATTTTTTTTTTTCATTTTAGGTACTGGTATCATACTTTTATGGTGCCAGGTTCATTGATAACAAAACTTTCATTTATTAACCCTTATAACACTAGTACCTATAGTGTTAAGTATCATTTTTAAAAGATCATTGATGCATTCAAAGTCAAAGGCAAAAGAGACATGTTATTTTTAGCTGCTCACAATTCAAGGTAAATTCTTATTGTTATTTATCTTTAACTTTACTTAATATTTTAGTTAATAAAAATTTATTTTTTTAGGTAACATTGAGTGCTTGTTTGTATCAATCCATTCATTCTGTGAGTTATTATCTTGACTTATTAAGAGATAGTAACTTTAAGAACTATAAATACATGAGAATATTATTTAATCAGCAAGTTTTTTAGTTCTATATTTCTTTATAGATGTTTATTATAACAATTAGTTTTTACTTGGTATGCTTAATCATTATATTATAGGGCTGTTTGTAGCATGTTATCGAGGTGGTGAAGATCTTCCTCCAAACACCAAAAGGCCTGATCCTGTTGAGTTTTATTCATAAAAAAAGAATAAAAGTTTGCATTATTTTCTTAATAAAATAAGTAGGTACGTATCTAAATGATTGTTTGATTGATATTTTATGTTTATTATTCTAAATATGCTATTATGCATTGATGTAGAATTTTTAAAAAATTTTGAAACTTCCAAGTTAGGGGGCGAGACTCTGCCAGATTTTTTTGACAGCAAATAACTTGTATCATATATAAACTTCATCACTGAAGTATTTTCAATTAAGTTAAAATTTGTTTCTACCATATTTTAATAATAACATCTTTTATTATTTTATAGTTACCTACACAATTACAAGTTGAGAATGTGGACTATGTATAAAGTTTATGAGAGAAATAATCATACAATAAGAGTTTGATCATTCCTAAAAATGTAAGTCAAAAGCTTTAAAATTAAGTTAATATAATGTTAATTAACTAATATTATTGCTTTCATATCTTGTGTTAGTCTTTTATTGTAATAAGATATTTGCATTTTACTATGAAAATAAATAGAAGATTTTAGTTAAGAGTGATCAAAAATTTTATTAATTTTTGTTGTAATAGGAAGTTATATTAATGTTAGAAAATACCAATAGTGTCATTTTGTGTGGACTTGTTAGAAATTAAACTAATTAGTTAGGAAATTGAATTATTGTATCAATTTCAAGTTCTTTCCTTATATATAAATTTTTATGTTGATTTATTTTTGAATTAGTTTTTCATATTGTGTTATTAGTCATTGTTTTAAAGAGACATAAAAGGAAAAAATTTAAAAAAATTTATTTTTAAGAAATAAAAACAATTTAGGGTAGTAGTACTTATTTGAAGAGGTTCTGCTGTTAGAGTGACTACAAGAGTGCTCCTGTAAGTTGCCATTTGAGGAGCGCTCCTAAAATGCGCGCTCCCATATGTGCCATTTTTGGCCCTTTTATACGGGAGCATTTTTTGAAAACTCCTGTATACATATATACAAGAGTGCTTTTTAAACGCTCCTGTATATTTCAGAGTGCTCGATATGGGAGCGCTTCAAAGTAAA
Organism: Prosopis cineraria; assembly: GCF_029017545.1. Taxonomy (NCBI): domain Eukaryota; kingdom Viridiplantae; phylum Streptophyta; class Magnoliopsida; order Fabales; family Fabaceae; genus Prosopis; species Prosopis cineraria. The sequence goes on from NW_026555335.1 coordinate 12,572,387, forward strand.
AAAAAAACACTTCTCATAAACTTATTTTATAATAATGAAGAGTTAGTTCAGTGAATATTCTATA